>NW_017619532.1:15000-425000 GCF_001879475.1 Ipomoea nil
GACTGACCCATCTTATATTGTGCGAATATATTCATCTGGGTCTAGTAGTTTTCACGTATGCATGTGAGCATAAATTTGCATACTTATTATTTGAGTCATACCAAGCATATCCATCATATTGCATGTGATATATCTCTTTGATTTTACGTAACACTTGGTTGTTTAAATTATTCCGCTGCGCATCTAAGTTTCATATCCTGTTACTTAGAGTTGAAATTAGCAAAGTGTTATTAATTGTGAAAAGGTTTAAAAAGTCTATTCACCCCCCCCCCCCCTCCCTCTAGACTTTTTACCACCCTATCAGGACCAACAATTGGTATCAAAGCGGTTGTCTATTTGAGTCAATTTTGACTGCTAGACAGATCTCGAAAAATCAAGATGATGAAAAGAGACATGGCTCTTGCCCAAAATTTATTATTTTCTTTAGAAAAATTTGATGATTGGAAAATTCGTATGCAGGTACATTTATCTGCACTACATGATGAAATGTAGGAAGTAATCACTAATGGTCCAATTGAAATCTTGCAAGTGAACACTGCTTCTGTACAAACAAGTGATACTCCACAGTATGTTTCAAAGCCTAAAGTGGAATGGACTCGTGAAGATAGAACACAAAATAACTTGGATAATATTTCCAAGGATATTTTGTTCAAGTCTATCGATGATACGATAATCCCAAAGGTCCGGAAATGCCAATCCACAAAAGAAGTTTGGGAGACACTCATCCAAATTGGTGAAGGTGACGAACAGGAAAAGGATAATAAACTCACCATAGCATTAAAGAAATTTGAGGATTTCAAAATGCTAAGTGGCGAGAATATTACCGACATGGAAACAAGATTTGCCAAAATCTTGGGAGAAATTAATGATCTTGGAAAAGACATTAATCAAAAGGAAATCTCTCTCAAAATCCTACGTGGTTTACCGTCAAGTTGGGACATGAAAGTCACTTCCATGCGTGATCACAGAGATCTAAAGACTCTATCAATTGATAAGCTTTTTAGTGATCTAAAAGCCTATGAGTTTGAAATGAAGTCAAGGACGGAGGAAGAACACGGAGAAAAGAACAATGCACTAGTTGCCGAAAAACCGTCCACGTCTAGGTCAGTAGATAATAGTGAATTATTAAATAACGAAAACTTTGCTTTGTTTGTCAGGAAATTCAAAAGGTTCATGAGGAAAAATAATCACAAAAGTTTTCCTAAAGCAAGCACATCACGAAGGCATAAAAAGGAAATCTTGGAGGACAATTCGAATTTATGCTACAACTGTAGAAAGCCTGGACACTTTATGGCCGAATGTCCTTATCCCAAGGTAAGAAAAAATCAATCTAACACCGTGCAGGAGGAAACCAAAGTCAAAGATAGGAGATTCAACAAGAAAGACAAAATAAAAGCTCTTATTAGTGACCCACTAGAAACAAGTGAGTCTGAGGAATCTTCTAGCAATGAAAGTGACAGCTCTACAGATGATAATGCACTATTTGGAATGAGCATGTCCAGCAATTCAAATAGTCAAGATCTATGTCTTATGGCACACGAAACAGATGATGATGAGGTAACTTCTAAATCCTTTGATTCTGTAAGTTCATCTTTCTCTAAAGAGTCTGTCTTTCATATGATGAAGGATTGTCAAACCATGATGGACACTTACTCGCAAATCAAGGAGCGCAATAATTTACTGGTTCTTGAAAAAGATCAACTAAATGAAAAATTGCAAAATTCTCTATCTAAGATACGAGACTTGAAAGCCAAAAATATTCGACTTCAAGAAGAGTGTAAAGCAAGGGAAGTGAGAGAACACAACCTAAGGGAAGTTATAGCAACATTTACTCATTCATCCAAAATAATAGATAAAATGGTAAATATGCAAAAATCCTCAGGAGATAAAACTGGACTTGGTTATGATCCATCGTGTTCTCAAGCCTCCGAGAAATTGACCAATTCTACTACTGCTTTAAATAATAAAGTTCAAGTAGTAAAATTTGTAAAAGGTCAAGATAGCACAGCGAGACAAGGAATTGGTTATCAAGGTAATGCCAAAAATGTAACTGTAAGGCCGAAGCCTCAAAGAAAATTTAATTCGCCAATGCAGTCAAATAATAGGCAAAAGTTTGTTCCTAAATGGAAACATACCAATGAGTCGAGTGCACAAAGTTCTCATAGGAAAACGGGAAGAACTCCGAGGATTAGGGCAGGGAGACTTTATCCCTCTGAACAAGATTGGTTTGATGAAATTAAACCATGGACAAAGTCCAGATTTAATGCCTTTCATAGGCTCAAACAAATCTCTTCCCAAGTGCCAAAAGATCGAGTCAATTTTCAAAACCCGGCACCAAAACCTTTTTCGAAAATTAGGTATGATTATAATGTTTTCAATGGTTACGAATCACCTAATCTTGGATCAATAAGAACTAGGTGGATTTGGATACCAAAAAGGACTAACACTCAAGGACCCAAATTAAGTTGGGTACCTAAAAATGCGTAAACTGTTTGCAGGAAATTTGGTACTTCGATAGTGGATGCTCTCGACACATGACTGGAAATAAATCTAGTCTTGTGGATTTTAAATATATCGAAGGACCAAAAGTTGTGTTTGGAGGAAATGATCGATATGGAACAACCAAAGGAATAGGAACAGTATCCCGCAATGGTCTAAAAATAGAAGACGTATCCTATGTTGAAGGATTAAAATTCAACTTGCTGAGCACAAGTCAATTTTGCGATAAAGGCTATCTTGTAGAGTTTTTCAAAGACAAGTGTCAAGTAAAGAACGGATCCACAGGCGAGATTGTTCTCGAAGGAATTAGAAAGAAAAATATGTATGTTATAGACTGGAGCACAACCAAAGACTCTGTGTGTCTTGTTGCAAACAACTCAAGCAATGTGGGTTGGGAATGGCACAAAAAGTTGAGTCATCTCAACTTCAAAACCATTAACAAGCTCGTGACGAGAAATCTAGTCAAAGGACTACCCAACATCACCTACAGAAAGGATCAGATTTGCGATGCATGTCAAAAGGGAAAACAAGTCAAATCATCCTTCAAGACAAAAACACACGAATCAAGTCAAAGACCTCTTAGTTTACTACATATGGATCTATTTGGTCCTGTGGAGCCAGTAAGTATGAGTGGTAAGAAATATATTCTTGTTGTTGTTGATGATTTTTCCAGGTACACATGGACGATATTTCTCGGCAAGAAAAATGAAGTAGAGAAGAAGCTACCAGAACTTCTCAAACAACTTCAAAATGAAAAGGAAGTTAATATTGTCAAAATTCGCACTGATAGAGGAACAGAGTTTTTGAATAGCGTAATTCAAAATTACTGCAATACTCAAGGAATTTTGCATCAACTATCAGCCGCAAGAACTCCACAACAAAACGGATTTGCCGAAAGGAGAAATCGAACGCTAAAAGAAGCCGCACGAGTAATGATAGCTGCAGCCGAGCTACCTAAACGCTTTTGGGCCGAAGCAATCAATACTGCCTGCTATACCCAAAACAGAAGTCTAATCTACAAGTTGCACGACAAGACACCTTATGAATTGTGGAAAGGGAGAAAACCTAAGCTTAGTTATTTTCATTCTTTTGGTTGCAAATGTTTTGTTCTTAATAATGGCAAAATCTATCTAAGAACATTCGATCAACGTGCAAATGAAGCAATATTCTTAGGATATTCTTCCACCAGTAAAGCATTCCGAGTATTAAATAAATCAATGATGGTGGTTGAAGAATCCATTCATGTTGTATTTGATGAATTCTCAAAAAGCAAGGAATCTCCAACATTTGGTATCAATGTTCCTAAACACGTAGATAATGCTAATGAAATTTCTGAAGATATTTTGCAGGGAAATAGCAATCTAAACTGCTCCGGAACAGAAACCGATATGGAAGATGAAATAAGGGAAGAAGTAAGGGAATGTGTTGGGGTTGGAGTTGGAACTAATAGTGAGGATCAAACTGCAAATCCAAATCCTTCCACCTCACACGAACCCTCTACTTCTCAAGGAAGTTTCCAACCGGATTTGAAGTGGCTAAGAAATCATCCACAAGATCAAATCATTGGAGATATTCATGATGGCGTGAGAACTAGATCTGCATTACAAGAAACCCTATTTTCATGTTTTCTTTCTCAGGTTGAACCGAAGGACATAGATGAAGCTTTAAAAGATCCTAGTTTGATTGAAGCAATGCAAGAAGAGCTAAATCAGTTAGAACGCAACGATGTGTGGGAGCTTGTTCCAAGACCATCTAATCACAACGTGATTGGAACAAAATGGGTCTTTAGGAATAAGGCAAATGAAGATGGAATCGTTGTTAGGAATAAAGCAAGGCTAGTCGCAAAGGGCTACTCACAAGAAGAAGGAATAGATTTTGATGAGACATTTGCTCCGGTTGCAAGATTGGAAGCAATAAGAATTTTTCTAGCCTTTGCAGCTTACAAGAATTTTACAGTCTATCAAATGGACGTAAAAAGTGCATTCTTAAATGGCCTACTCGAAGAAGAAGTATATGTTGAGCAACCCCCAGGTTTCGAGGTAAAAGGTAATGTTGATAAGGTCTATAAACTAAAGAAGGCATTATATGGGCTAAAACAAGCACCGAGAGCTTGGTATGATACCCTATCAATGTTCTTAATTAGTTGTGGGTTTACCAAAGGCCTTGTCGACAAAACCTTATTTAAAATTCAAGAAAATGATCATATATTATTAGTACAAATTTATGTTGATGATATTATTTTTGGAAGTACTAATAAATTATTATGTGAGAAATTTTCTAAGCTCATGCAGAACAAGTTTTAAATGAGCATGATGGGAGAGCTAAACTACTTCCTTGGACTGCAAGTAAAACAACTGAAGGAAGGAAATCTCATAAATCAGGCCAAATACACCAAAGATCTTATTAAGAGATTCGGTCAAGATGGAAAAAGCTCAATAAAAATTCCAATGAGCACATCAGTCAAATTAGACAAAGACGATGAGGGCAAAGATGTTGACGAGACGCAATATCGAGGAATGATTGGATCCCTATTATATCTCACTGCGAGTAGACCCGATATATCTTACTCAGTGGGTGTATGTGCAAGATTCCAATCTAAGCCAAAAGAAAGCCATCTACTTGCTGTCAATAAGATTATCTGATATCTTAAAGGAACAATCAATGTAGGATTATGGTATCCTAAAGAAGGAAATTTTGAACTAACCGGTTTTTCAGATGCAGATTTTGCAGGTTGCAAAATTGATAGAAAAAGTACCTCAGGAACGTGCCAGTTCTTAGGGGGAAGGTTAGTTTCATGGTTTAGCAAGAAGCAAAACTCCATTGCAACAAGCATAACCGAAGCCAAATATATCGCTGCAGGGAGTTGTTGCGCACAAATTCTATGGATGAAGCAGCAATTAAAAGATTATGGAGTTAATTGCAATGAAGTTAGTATTTTCTGTGATAATACTAGCGCCATAGCAATTTCTCAAAACCCAGTACTTCATTCAAGAACAAAGCACATTGATGTCCGACACCATTTCATACGAGATCATGTTGAGAAGAAAGACATCAAAATCGATCACGTACCAACAGAAAATCAACTAGCAGATATTCTGACAAAGCCTTTGTGCGAATCACGATTTATCACTCTAAGGCATGAATTGGGCATGATCGAAATGAGCTAAGTATCACGTTCTTAAGCTCAGTTTGTTCAATTTAATTTTGGTTACTATGTTTATTTTATTTGTCACGTACCTATATGTGCTAATTGCATAATTATTTGTGTTAATTGTGTTTTTGCATGCTATGTGATTTTGTGTTAATTAAAATGCAATTTTTTTTAATTTAAATAAAAAAAATTTATTTTTTTTCGTATCTTATAACACTTAATTCTTAAGGTTATCTTTTGCATATTTTAATCAAGTTTTGTACGTGTCTAACATGTGATTTTTATAAAGTTTTACCCTACTCACTAGAATAGTCATCTGTAAGTCATAGAGTTTTTACCTGTCACATAGAAATTTACCTTGGAAAAGGATTTGTCTTGTTTTCATAACACATGGATATTGTGTCAGTGAATGAAATTTAATGTGCATCTACCCCATTGAAATTGGTTGAACTAATCATTATCTCTTTTTGACAAAAATATTTTTGCATGTATCTTTTATGCATGTATCTAATTCATCTGAGATATCCTTGAGCTGAACATTTTCCATACTAAATAATTTGAACAAATTACCCTCAATTTCAAAACCCACTAAGCCTATCATTAAGGGTATTTTCGTCTCCCTAGCCCTAAAAGTCTTACACGACCCTTCCTCTTCCCAAATAAACCCAATTTCAAAACTTCTCTTCTCTCTCTTTTACGAGAACACCATAGTCGAAACCTCTCAAATCCTCTCATTCTCACTTCACTTTGATACCCACTCCAAAATAACTTCACAAATGGCATCCTCAAGTAGAAAATCATCCATGAACACACAACCCACAGAGAAAGTCAACACGGGACATCTCCTCGACCCAGCCGACTTTAAGGACATTTCTACAAATCTAGTTCTTGCTCAAGAGATTGTGGACGGATTGGAGAAATGTGGTCTACAAAAGGTTTGCATGTTTCGTTATATGGGTATTTTTGATGATGAAGCCTATGATTTTTTCAAGCATGCTAAAATGAAGAACAATGTGATTAAATCTACTGTTAATGGCGTACGGGTCTCTATTAGTCAAAATGATATTAGGGAGTTGTTTGATTTCTCTAAGAATTATATTACTCTAGATAATTATTATTTTGATCAATTTGAGTTTTGGACAAAAATTCGAATTAATGACAGTTTAGAAGTACCCAAATTTTCTGGGAGGAAGTCCGAATTGTTCAAATGGAAATTTAGTAAACTTGTTGAAGTTCTTGCCAAGTGTGTTTTGTGTAAGTTAGGTGGATTTGATAAGTCTACATTACAAATAGCAAGTATGATGCATGCTGTGGTTCACAGAAAAAAGTTGGATTGGAGCAAGGTGATTTTCAACCGATTGGTCACAATGATGAATAAAGAAGACAAGTCTAGTTATGGTCTCATGATTGGTGAACTCCTGAGGAGGAAAGGCATCCAAATGAAAGATAAAAAGTCAATTCTTTCTAGCAAGTACTTATTTCGAGTTAATGTCAAAAGAGAAAGAGTTGAAGAACATGAAAGTGAAGAAGAACAAATGGATGATGACATTCCTTTAAGCCGAGTGTTTAGAAAGAAAAGAACACCAAGAGTTGAGATTAGAGATGAAGATGTGGCTGCTGAATATGAGATAGTTGCTGCAGAGGAACAGAATGAGATTTTGGATGCTTCCAACACCATCCACACAGAAGAAATTGAAGCAGTTCAAGAAGAAGAATCAGGGGATGACCTTATGGCTGATTTGGATACTAATTTTGTGGCAGATTTGAACACTGATTTTGTGGTGGCTGATGAACCAATGTTACCAGCTAACTTAGGGGCTGATCCAGAGGCCAAGGAAGGAGAACAACAAGAAGATGTTGAGATGGATGGACAAGCAAAGGAGGATGAAGTTCAAAAGGATGATGATGAACATATTGTTGTTGATATTTTGGAAGAAAATTCGAATGAAGATGAGGAAATTAACAAAAGTGACAAAGCAAAAGGTTCTAATGTTGAGGTGATCAAAGTCTTGAAGGAACTAAAGGAGGCCATTGGAGCACGTGATGAAAATTCTAACCTAACAATTGTTGAGTTTTTGAATTCTTTTGTTGACAGGTTAACTATAGCTCTTGAGGAGGAAAGAAGTGCTCAAGTCAATCTTGAAAAGTCTCACCATGCCGAGAATATGATGCACAAAATTAGGCATGAGAAGCTACTTTTCAAAGTGTGCATGGAGGTTGAGGATCTACGAAGAACAATTGAAAAGATTGACACCCATGGAGATGATATTCGAATGATCAAGAAGGATTTATCCACAATTAAGGATTTTCTCCAAGGAATGGCTAGCACGACTTTGCGTACCGACTCGGTGGTGAAGGAAATTGTGACTTTATCTAAGAAGGGCACTGACATGGTCAAGATGATTTTTGATGACACCAAAAAGGGGGAAAGAGAACAACCCTCTCATTTTGGTAGCTCTCATTTTGGTGGTGGATTTGGACATGGTGGACAAGGCTCGAGCAGTTCGAGCGGTGCATACCTTCAGGGGGAAGGAAGTTCACCAAATGAAGATGTCATTGCATCCTTTGCAGCTCTAGTACCAGATGTGGACGAACTAAAGGAAGGAAGGGGCATATTCAAATGTGCCAAATGGTACACTCGAAATGTTTTTCCCACAAGCAAGGGAGATGTACGTGGAGCTTTTTCATGCTATCTTAAAGGACAAGTGAAGCAGTTATATTATCATGCTAATTGCAAAGGTAATTTCATTAAGCTAAGAGGTGGAGTAAATAGTATGATAGGACCGTGAAGATGCTTAACATTTCAATACATTTTGCTAAGTTTGTAATATGGCTTGTTGAATTCGATGCAATTAATCTATCTAGCCATATTTTATTTAGCTTTATGCTTTTTAATTTTTAGACACATGATTAGTTTTGTAAATGCAATTTGAGGGAAGAAAACAAGTTGACAAAAGAAATTAAAATTAATCCTCAATAAATTGCAACATGTTTACATGTCTAAAAGTAAAAAGTCCTTAGGTCCAAAAATTGTTAAACTCGTCAATTGGCTAGTCAAAATAAAAGAAAGAAAAATAAAAGATTATTGTTTTTGACTGGACTAAGCCAAAATGTTCGGGTATAGGTTTTGGCATCATCAAAAAGGGGGAATTTGTTAGGAATAAAATGTAATAGTTTTGATGAGCCAAATTTGTATTTTTAGAACTCCCCTATTTTATTTTGAGTCTAGTTGTCTATTAGTCTAAGTCCCAAGTCAAGCCATAAAGTCTACGAAATTCTTAGCAAAATATACTTATCTAGAATGTTACTATTAGTAAAGATGAATGATGCAAATAAATCATAATTTACACCAACTACGAGCCGCAACAACATTTTTTTACATTAGAAAGAGCCATCTTATTTTTTAATATATGTAATTAAATATTGAATATAAATAAATGAATGAATAAATAAATAAATAAATAAATAAATAATGAATATAAACATCAGTATATTGTTTTTATTTTATTATTAAGTATGATAAAATTTACAATTTATTATATATGTTACGGAGTAATATTTAAGTAACATTGGTGAGTGTTTGTTTTTTAGTTAAATTGATTGATTTGATTTTTTGCATTGTGATGGTTTAATTTCAATATGTTAGAGATATAAATGCCCAAAACTTATAATGTAAATAAAATAACTCTTCAATTAGTTTACAATAATTAAACAAATACAGTTTACAAATAAAAGTGTGTACGTTTATCCCAATGTGAAGTCATTGAAAACATCAGTAAATTGTTTTTATTTTATTATTAAGTATGTTGTTATTTACAATTTATTATATATGTTAATATTTAAGTAACATTACTTAACATAAGTCATATCCGTGCATCGCATGTGTACAATACTAGTAACTATAAACAACAATACACATCATTACTACTACTTTTATCACAAACTGAAAATACTCATTTTTTATTATATTGAAAATAATCATATTTTATATTATTTAATTTTTATATTTAAAATTTATATTAATTATTTACTTATTTTAATTTCTATATTGGGCATTAATTTAACCGTGCAATGCGCGTATTATAACTAGTATTTAAAGAAATATGAATTTTCCTATCTCTAACTTCTTTAACAACCTGTCCATGACAAATTATATTATGGACCATGGTCCACCTTATGATGTATATTTTTAATATACTGAAGGAACATTATTTGTATACTAAAAGTTCATTATTTGGTAATATACCAAATAATGAACATTTAGCACTCCAATAATGTACTTTTAAATAATGAACATTCAGAACACAAATAATGTATCTTCAATGTATTAAAAATGTACTTTATTTGAGTAGTCCATCTTATAAGGTGGACCATGGTCCACGTTATGATGATTTGTTCCACACCGGCTACCTAAAGCGTACATTTGCCATCACCTACAATTAGGGGTGTGTAAACTTCGGATAATTTTCGATTAATCGACCGAACTGACAAAGTTCGGTTAACCGTTTTCGAACCAAACTTTTTTGGTTCGGTTAATGGTTAAAGGAATTTTAAAATTTCGATTAACGGTTAATTCGGTTCGAAATGTCGGTTAACCGAAGTTTTTAATATATATATATATATATATATATATATATATATATATATATATATATATATATATATATATATATATATATATATATTAATAATAATATAAATATATATACTAATTTAAAGTTATGGATGTTTGGAGTTTATAGTTAATGTTTTTGTATAATTTGCTATGAATTTATTATGATATGTATTTTATTTTAATTGGATTTATTATTTTAGGTATTAATTTTAGAATTTTAAATTTTTGCTTTAAAAAGTTCGGTTAATCGGTTAACCGAAAAAAATTTCGGTTCGGTGAATTCGGTAGAGCAAACTTCGGTTCGGTTAACGGTTAAAGGAAAAAAAACTTCAGTTAATTCGGTTCGGTTAACCGAACAATTAACCGATTGAACACCCCTACCTACAACACCTTACTTGCGTTATCACATGCATGAAGCCAGGTCTAAATAGATTTCTCCTTTCTAAACTGAGAAAGAGATAAACAGCAACATCACCCGCCATGCCAATGAGAAAACCTTCTACTACGCGTCTAGTTGGCCAACTCCATCTTCAAAACCAACACTCTCATCCTCAGGCTCTACATTGGGAGAAATCCATCCACCAAGACATCTTGAGCATAAAAGATTCTTTTCATTTTTCTCTCTTTAATTTGTAAGAAATGGCATCTCCATCCGCAAAAATTCAACTGGCGCAAACCCCAACCCCTGCTGCGTTGCCGCTCTATCTGCAGTAGTGAGTTCATTGTTGAGCGAGATTTGGAGTCTGGTTCATAGGTTTGTTATAAAATCTGCATTGAAAATGACAACAAATTAAAGAAGTGATTCGATCATAAATTGATTAAATATCATATTACATTTGCTATAAATATATACTTGAATACTTGTCTTACACTTCGTTTTCATTTATCATAACTCTTTTCTAACTTGCAGGCGATGAACTCATAGCCACATACCTTTGCAAAGACACACAAGAGTTCATCCACATGGAGTGCTTAGACAATTGGAGATCTGTAAAAGTGAGCAATTTCTATTCCAGTGTATGGGACCCACAGTAGAGCGACGGTAGGGTGTGTGCAATAACCTGCATGCTGGCAAACACAGTTACACACTTCGATGGGTTAAGCAACGTAACGTGCAATTCACGTGCATGTCATGTGCAATTTGCTTTAATTTTCAATATATCTAACTGTTTAGTCTGATGATGATGTAAATGAAACAGGAGCACTGATCTTCCTTCTTGTCTTGGGATGTTATTGTTTCTTAAAAAGTTGCATCTCCCTTGCTAATTTGGACCAACGTATAGCCGGCTGCCAAAACTGTTGCCTGGCCATGTTGATGTGGAATTGCCTTCCTGCTACAATTCTCATCATTGTTACTATATATGTCTTTGTTTTCTGTGGTATTGCATATGGTTTGTTTCTAGCTACCACAGTTGTACATAAGAGTTGGCATAGGCACTACCAAATTCTCACGAAGCAGATCAGAATCTTACCTAGGTTTAATCCTTTAACTTTAATAGAGTATAAATTTTTTCGTGAGACGTATCATAATCCATTTAAATAATATGTTATTTTTATTTCAATTCTTTCTATTAGAAATTCTTGTATTAGGATTTTGATGATACCAATGTAACCTAGAAAGTAGACCCCTAACCGTTATCTTTTTTCATCGTCGCTTTCGTCTTAGACGAAAGTTGCCATAACTCACATGTAATTCGTGTTAAGCTAGTCAAACACACGAAGACGAGTTATGTTTAGTTGTTAGGGTTATCAAGACGAAAGAAGACACGAAGCTGAAGCAACAACGAAAGTTAACCAGGAGTTGTCATTGAACACGAAAGGACGGTCTTATTGATGGCAATCCTTCAAGACATTCTTTCTCATCAATAGCAAGAGGAATGTCTCCATTGTCTGACTTGACAACATCCTAGGATAAAAAGGACCTCAACTTGTGGGACACGCATACCAAGGAGCATTAAATGAAGATGTACTATTTCCTAAAGCTAAAGGACAAAACCCTAAGGCTCTCCATGCCATCAACGGCTACAAGGTACAATCTCATTAATGGAGCATTTAATGCAGGAAGCTCCCCGGTCCTTACCCACTGGACAATAGGTTTGAAAATTTCATCTCCCTCCAACGGGTGAAATTTTCCTCACCTATATAAACCCACCTTCATCAACTAAGAAGGTGCTAGTTCTTATCATTCGATCTATCCATACGCAAAAGCTCTTAAACGCTCTCAGCTCTCTCAAGCTTTTGTGAACCAGTGTTAAGGTGTAAAGATACTTGAAGACGCTCATTGATCCTCATCTTACACCTTGAAGAAGTCTTGCTATTTGTACGAAGCAATCATTCCTCTCGGTCAAGACTTCATCACGTTGGAGAAATCAGAAATCATTTTCTACCAACCTCAACTCTGAAGAAGAAGTTGATAGAGGCGGAGTAAACTCGAGGAGTTGAAAAACCTACGAAGGCTGTCTGGCTTAGTGATCAAGGAAGTCTTTGTGTAATTGTACTAGCGAGTGATAGTGCAATCCTTTCATAAGTTGTGGAAGAAGAGTGGAGTAGGCAAAGTTGGCCGAACCACTATAAAACTCTCGTCTCTCTATCTCTTCTCTTTTGCTTTTCATTTCTGCATCATTTTATCTTTCTTATCATCACCGAAAAATCTCTTTATAACAGAATCCGTGCAAAGCTAATAAACAATTTTAACATCTCCGCTGCGCCAAAACACCGAAAGGTCGTTTTTAGGGCAAAACACGAAAAGAGTCTATTCACCCTCCCCCCCCCCCCCCCCCCTCTCTAGACTCTCGCTACAACTCTATCGGGACCAACACTTTCTCTTAAATGTTACAGGTGTACGTAATGGTGGATCAACGTGGCCATTATGCCCCACCGACACTAGATCCGAGGCATGAACAACACCTTCGATCTCATATTCTATTGTAGAGGGTGATATTTGACGGCTCCAAATACCTTGCATATAGCTTATTATGTCATTATTTGTATGTTTTTTTTGGGAAAATGTTACTCACCTTTGTGTATATTTTAATCTTTCACCCAGTGAAATAAATTATTATTTCTTCATTTTTTTAACCTTATTTTACCAGACAACTATTGAATATATCAACTAATCATATGATTTCTTTATTTTTCTAGATTATACCATAATAACCTAATGATTAACATCTTAATATGTCGTCAATAGGAAGATTGTGATGGAGAAAGAAGCAAAAAACCAACATCACCCACCACCTAAGATGGTCTTCAAAGCGTAGCTAACACTCTCAATCTTAGACTCTGCATTTTCATAATCAGCTATAAGTGTCATAATTTTGACACATTAATTAGGAAGATGCTCATTAAGATTGATAATTTGTGTCTATTCCAAAATTAATTTTAAATGTTTTATTAAATGAAATAATAACAATGAGCTAGCATGGCTATTCTAGCTATATAAACTAGATTGCAATCTCGGCGATGCCTACATTATATTCTTATTTTTAATTAATAGTATTATTTAGTTTATTGATAATCATTTTATTGCTTTTACTTAACATTTTTTTATATTTTATTATTATAACAAAGTAGCCAGTAGTTGTTTCACTTCTTAAAGTACATGAACTAAATTGAATAAAATTAAGTTAGACTAAATTGAACAAAACATTATAGTAGAGAGACCTCATAGGTACTTTGACATATGTGTTGGTCCCGATAGAATGTAGCGAGAGTCTAGAGGGGGAGGGGGGGGGGGGGGGATGAATAGACTCTTTTCGTGAAAAGCCCTCAAAGTCACCTTTCGGTTTTTTGGCGCAGCGAAAAAGTTAGATTCGTTTAATTGCTTTGCACGAGTTTGCGATATAAGGAAAACTTTCGGTAAAAGAGATAATGAGGATGATATAAATGCAGAAAGAAAATGCGTAAGTAAAGAGATAGAGGAGACACGAGATTTTATAGTGGTTCGGCTAACGTTTCCTACTCCACTCTTCTTCCACAACTGATGGAAGGATTGCACTATCACTCTTTAGTACAATTACACAAAGACCTCCTTGATCACTAAGCCGGACAGCCTTCGTAGGTTTTTCAACTCCTCGAGTTTACTCCGCCTCTATCAACTTCTTCTTCAGAGTTGAGGTTGATAGAAAATGATTTCTTGATTTCTCCAACGTGATGAAGTCTTGACAGTGAGAGATGATTGCTTCGAACAAAAGGCAAGACTTCTTTAAGGTGTAAGAAAATGATCAATAACTTTCTTCAAGTAAGTTAACACCTTAACACTGGTTCACAAAAGCTTTTAGAGATTTGAGAGCGTTCAAGAGCTTTTGCAAGTGAATGAGTCGAGTGAAAAGAACCAACACCTTCTTAGTTGATGAAGGTGGGTTTATATAGGTGATGAAAATTCATCCGTTGGAGGGAGATGAGATTTTCGAACCTTTTAACCACTGGGCAAGGACCGGGGAGCCTCATGCATTAAATGCTCCATTAATGAGGTTGTACCATGTAGCCGTTGAAGGTATGGAGAGCATTGGGGTTTTGTCCTTTAGCTCCAGGAGATGGTACACCTTCATTTAATGCTCCTTGATTAGTGTGTCCCATAAGATGAGGTCCTTATTGTCCTAGGATGTTGTCAAATCAGACAGATAAAACATTCTTCTAGTTGTTGAAGAGAAGTAATGCTTGGTAAGAATCGTTTTTAACAAAACTGTCCTTTCGTGATAGTTGACAACTCCTGCTTGACTTTCGTTGTTGTTCATCATGCCTTGTGTCTTCATTCGTCTTGGAGACCCTAACAACTAGTCATAACTCATTTTCGTGTGTTTGTCTAGCTTAACACAAATTACAGAGGAGTTATGGCAACTCTCGTCTAGGACGAAAGTAGCGAATGAAAAAGCTAATAGTTAGGGATCTACATTCCTACAATACATTGGTATCATCAAAATCCTAATACAAGGTTCCTAACAATTTCCCCATTTTTGATGATGCCAAAACCTATACCCTTCTTGTGAGGCTGGAAATGATTTCATAAAGAATTTTTTTATTATAAAGGCAGCCTCACGTGAGAGTGTACAAGTCTTTTCTAGGATGAAAGCATTAACAAATAAGACAAGGACAAATAACTCAGACAAGTGACACGAGATGTGTGACAAAGAGAGTTTCATATTAAGATAGCGAAAGTTACAAAAACTTTATTTTTCTCCAATGTAAAAATTCTTTACATTCAAATTCATCAATTGATTATATTCACTACATTGTCTATTACTCCGTATCTTTTTTGTGCACTATTTTTTTTAATTAAATATCAAAGTTATAATACAAAATAATGTTATATATTTATTTACCAAGTATTTTATTAATACCATGAAAAAATTAAGAAAAATATAATTAATAAAGCCAATCATATTAACTACTTGAGGAATTTGTTGACAAAGAGAGTATTCAAATCACACAACAAATTGAAGTGAGAACTATCTCGTAATGTCCTTGTTTGACAATCAGTAATTAGCGGTTAGCGTTAGCGGATTATATTAGCTTATTTGACCAGCGAATTATATCAACGGTTGGTAAAAAGATATTTGAAAAAATTAGCTTTTTAGGTTAACATGTAAAATGACCTAAGGGTACACATATATTTAATAATAATAATAATAATAATAATAATAATAATAATAATAATAATAATAATAATAATAATAATAATAATTATAATAATAATAATAATAATAATAATAATAATAATAATAATAATAATAATAATAATAATAATAATAATAATAATAATAATAATTGTTTTAAAAAATAAAAAAAAATATAATTAAACCAATCATATTAACTACTTGGGGGATTTATTTACAAAAAGAGTATTCAAATTACACAACAAATTGAAGTGGAAAACTACCTCTGACAGGATAATGGTGCTCGCACCTGACCCAGATTATGAGCAGCATCTGACCCGACACCATATTTAACCCGACACCGCGTGGAATTCCAACAGGCGGAACTCCAACGGGCAGAACACCAACGGGTGGAAACATTATGGCCATTCATTGCATTGAAGGGAGAGAATTAAAGCTGAGCGCCTCATTCATGATTCTTCATGCTATTACCGTTAGCCTCAGCTCCCCAATTATGACTCTTCATGTTGTTACCGTTAGCACTTAGCATAAATAGAACTCCCCTCAGCTAGCAAGGGAGAGGAGACACTGTATTTTCTATACTGAAACTAAGGCAATACAACTATTGTTACTCTCTCACATAGCGTTATTATAATATTATTATTACCGGTAACATTATTTACCGTCATTGGTGCTTTCATTGAGAGCCTGAGTCCAACACTCAAGCAGGCGACGACACACACAACTCTTTTCCTCTTTCAACAGCAAGGTTGAAAGGATGGTGTCCCGCAGCTCCCACAGTTCCCGCAACGTGAACAATGGCAATGCCTCAGGTGACCTCCGGGACCAACTCACCAACAATCGCGGAGGGGACCTCCGAGAACAGCTCAACAACGGGAGGCCCGGGGACCTTCGAGACCAACTCAACAATGGAGGGGTGAACCAAGCCGTGAACCTCCAGGCGACCGCCGATGTCATTCAGCAAGCAGTGGCGGCGGCGCTAAATCAGGTGGCGGTGGGACTGCAAGGCCAAGTGCCCCCGCGGCCCCAGGAAATAGGGGTGGAGACCCAAAGAAGTGGACCGGCCAGACGACAACCAGGCCCTTCCCAATCTGCACCAGAACGATTGGGACAGAGGGCGCCAGTGCGGCAAAGATTAGGATCACGGGCCGAGGGGTCCTCTACCGGAGGCCCTCGCCAACACGAAAACGGAGAAGCCGAGAGATCACCCACTGAGGAGGTGGGCGAGTCTCGGGAGCCGACCCCACGCCAACACGTTGATGAGTCGGCCTTACGTCGACACTTGGAGGAGCGACGCGTCGAAGAGCCGGCTCCGCGTCGGCATTCGGCGGGGAAGCGACGCGTTGATGACCGGGTTCCACACCGACACTTGGAGGAACGGCAGCCGGCCCCACGCCGGCACCCTGACGAGTCGGTCCTGGTTGAGAGGCTGCAGAGAAGAATCAAGGAGTTAGCAAGAAGTGTGGAGGCACGGGAGCAGTCGCCGGAACCCGAGGTACGGATGGCAGCACCATTCTCCCCAAGCATCATGGATGTACCTTTGCCGAGGGACTTTAGGTTGCCCGCCATCAAGGAGTACACGGGGGCCACTGACCCACATGTCCACATGACGAAGTACAAGGCTGCTATGGTAATGATCGGGGCAGGGGACGCCATCATGTGCCGAGCGTTCTTGTCCACCCTAGATGGAGCGGCCCAAGACTGGTTCAACACCATCCCGGATGGGTCGATCCAAAACTTTTGGGAGTTATCCAAGAGCTTCCTGACATACTTCTCCGGTAGCATACAGCGTAAGAAACCCTTCTCTCACCTCTGTGTAGTGAAGCAAGATAGAGGCGAGAGCCTCAAAGACTTCTTGATAAAATGGAAAAAGGAAGTTAATAATGTCTACGACTTCGACTCCAAGGCGGCGATCCCGATATTTATCCATGCCTTAAGATCAGGGTATTTCCACAAGCAACTTAATGCCCACCACCCCGCTCTTACGAAGATCTGATAAGGACGGCTAGCCGCTATGCCGAAGCATAGGACGTCGACAGGAAGAAGAAGGACGAAGAGGATGGTAGGAAAAGTGGGAAGCCTGGGAAAGCGGGTCCGCCCAGCCAGGCATCACTCTCGAACCACCCGACCGCAGGGAAAGGCCGAGACCACGAATGTTTCTTCTTGATAACTTTTTCCTGACTCTTTGTGCACTTTGAAGGCTGCATTGTGAATAACACTTTGTGGAGAGTCTTTGGTTACACTTGAAAGATCTTCGATGAGATTCCTGATGCTTTCTCTTTCCTTTGCTTCATCCTCTCTTCTTTTGATTTCTTCATCATGTTTCTTCCACAGCTCTCTGTTTTCTCTTTTGATCCTTTCGTTTTGGGTGCTAATGTGATTTTGCTTTGTATGATTATCCCTTGTTTTAAGCCAGGTAGGGACATTGCAACCCTCAAAACGTTTACCACTTCCTTCTTCATAGGGAACAAAGTCCACAAAGTTTCCTATGCCATCCATAGTTACTTTGTTGTTCTTCATAAGTCTCTGCCTTAGATTCGTCTGTTCTCTCTTGGACAGACCCGCGAAGATGTACTTGGCTTCAGAACTGAAAGATTGGCGAGGCTTAAGTGATCTGGATTGGTATCGACCATGGTATCTTGGCTTTGAGGAATGGTGACCACGAGACCTTGATGGAGGATGGGATGGATTTGTGTTCCTTCGGCCAGAGTCTCTTGGTGTCCGAGAAGGCGAGTGTCTTGCTTCTGGAGACTGATCTTTCGTGTTGTTTCTCGGATGATCATCATCCTTATCCTTGTCATCATCTTTCTTTTCCCCCCTTTTTGGCATCATCGGCACAAGTGGTAGGAAGAACAGTGGAAAGCTTGCTTACGGCTACCAAGATATCCTGGGCATAACCGAGAATTTGAAGAGCATATTCTCCCAGTTGATATGAATTATCTTGATATGTATCGATCTTTGTACAGGCTAGGTCAACACGCTCTTTAAGGCCAAAGTGAGAATGTTTGAGCTCGTGCTGTTGCCGTGCAACTTTGTTCATGGTGGTGTCAAGTTCATGAAGTCTCTTCGCAATTCGCTCAAGGAACTTGTGATCTGATTGAGTGTGCTGCGTCGGTTGAGGTTGTTCTTGAGGTGGAGGCTGAGGTTGTGACTGGGCAGCCATCGGAAGATCTACCTTCATGCATAAATCATCTAACACTTTCGTGTCCTTTTGCCGTAGAACAAGATATTGCAGATGGATGGTTTCGGCTGAATGGACAGTTTCTCTCATGAGGTTCATGATGGTCCGTGGGGACTCTGCAGTTGACTCTTCTTCAATGTTTGTTGGCGTTGTGTCCATTTGTTCATTTTGAGGTGGTGCTTCCCTTTTTCCACCACTTGCTGAGCTAAGAAAAATTGGTGAGGCTTCCAGTTTGCCCTCACGCACAGATTCGTTCTCTTGCTTAATCAGCGTCTCGTCCATGGGTTGAACAAGTGGAACTATGGCACGAGACAGATCTTCGGGATGTTCATTGGAAGCTTCTTTCGGGTCATCACTGTCATAGGGTAATTTTCTTAGGGGAGATCTTTGGGGAAAGGTATCATAGTCAGGGCCGATCAAAATTGGATCACTGTCTTCGAGATCAGCTCCTTGGACACCTGCATTACCCAAATTACCATCGTTGTCATCATCATCATCATTGTCATCATGCTCGTCATCTGCATTGTCAACATCATCATCATTATCATCTTCATCTTCATCTTCATTCATATCACTTTCGTCTTCTTCAATTTCTTGCCCATGCTCATCCTTCGTGCCACTAACATTGCAGTTCGGATCATTCTGGTGTTCCTTTTCTAATGTGGTTTTGATCTTTGACAGCAGCATGGCATAACAAAGTTGCTTCATTTCTTCTTCCAAAGCTGGATCCAATGGTGGTTTGTTAAGTTCCATGCAGATTGGGGCTTTGTCTTTCCCGAGAGTGCGATTTGTCATCTTGTAGGAGAACACTCGTCTAATTTCTTCAAGACGAAGGGCTTTGTAAACGTCATCTGTGCCGATCCATTTCAGTGCAAAGTCTTCTTTGTCTTGCATAGCATCAAAGGTTTCAATGAAAGTGCTTAAGGGAGCAGTGCGCCACTTTTGCCACTGCAAAACTCGTTGGTAGTCTCTTTCAATGGATTCTCTGAGCAATTTATCTGGTGAAGGTTGAGGAACAATTATTTCAGGAACTGGTGCTGTTGGATTCGGGATACCTGGAATTGTTACCGGCACAACAGCTATCTCGTCTACCAACGCAGGTTCTTGTGTCAGAATAACCTGCTCTGCATTGGTAGGTTCTTGTGGCAGAGATGGCAAATCAATCAATACAGCAGATGCTTCTTTCGTCTTTTCTGGCGAACCAGGCTCTTGTGGAAGACTTAAGCGACTGGCCTCCATTTCTACATCAGTAGGTTCTTGTGTCAACTCACGAAGAAGTTGTTCTGCCAAAGTAGGTTCTTGTGGATGGGGGACTTGAGAAGGAACGAGATCAGTTTCTGGATCTTGATCATCAGAAAGTCTTTCAGGAAGGACAACTTTCGGTTGAGCTTCCCCCTGGGGAAGTGCTTCTTTCGTGACCTCTTCCCCCTGTGGAGGTGCTTCTCTCGTGTCTACCACTTTCGGTGTAGAATGTTTCTTCGGGGAAAACTTTGGCTTGACAGGAGACCGAAAGTGACCCTTTTTGCCGAGTCTTGAAAGAGTCAAATTGTCTTCTTCGGATGAATCTTTTACAAAGATTGTTTCTGGTGGTGGAGTATGTGGAGTAGGATCTTTCTTCTCTTGAGGAGATTTCGGAGGAGATGGAAGAGGTAAAACAGCATCTATCTTCGTTGCCTTAACCCGAGAAGAGTGTTTTTCTCGCCTTTGTCGCTTAGGTTTAGGTTGATCATCCTCTGAAACCTTAGGAGTTCTTGACTTCCTCTTGGATTTAACCAGCTCAATGGGAATCCCTAACTCCAATGCCTTCTGCTTGTCATAACCTGAAGGTTTTTGTTTCATATGGCATGCTTTCGGTCCTGGCCGGATTCCTAGGCGCATTAAAATTCCTTTGGTGACAAGAAGATGACTGACCATAAATCCATACCCTAGTTTCTTGGCGACGTCACCCGGACTCTTTCTGTTGTAGGTGATGGTGTGGACGAGATTGTTGAAGATGATCTTTGACCAATCCACCTTGATTTCATTTAGAAAGGCATGCAGCATCTTTAATTTCTCCTTTGTTACGTCATCAGTTCCTGAGGTTTTGTGATCAACAACTTTGTTGAAGATATCAACTGTGAACTCATAATTTAGTCGAAACCACTTCTTCTTTAGCGGCCATGAGATCTCTGACTTCGCCGGACCTTGGTTGTTTTTGATAGAGACATAGAAGTCTTCTGGATCGTGGTAATAATGGGTAAGGTTGGACATGTAAGAGTCATCTCTCTGTGGAAAACCGTATGTGGTTCTAATGTCTTCCGAAGTGAGGATCACTTCATGATTGTGAACCCTGGAGGTGATGGTCAGAGAATCAGAAGAGATGGTTGCGTTCATGTAGAACTGAGTTACGTCAATAGGGTGCCAAATGGTGTAAAGATGAGTGATGAATCTATACAACCCTGTTTCTGTGAGGAGTCGAATGATGTTTTCGCCAAATCTCCTATCCAATATATATTCAAGAAATCCATGTGCATCCCACATGCTACCTCCGACGATAAAAGGTACTCTGGATTCAATGAACCTCAAGTTTTCAGTTGGAAAGCTTGGGATTTCCAGGATGGATGGTGTTTCTGGTTCTTTTTCAGTAGGTGAAGCTTGTGAGAGTTCCGCCATTGTGAAGGATTGAGAGAGAGAGAGGTATGATGGATGAGCGTAGGGATTGAGTGAAAAAGGTAAGGTATATTGAGAAGAAGGTTTAAGTAGGGTTTTATCAGACACCGGGTAACCGGTTATGGGTAACCCATTTAGAGATGGATTATTTGAATTTCAAAAGAGCTACCGGTTCCTCTTCTCCATATGGTAACTGATCATAGTGGGGGAGTGATAAGATCGTGTGCAGATCAAAATTGATCATTCCACCATTTAATGAGGTGAGAGAAAAGCACTCGAGTGCCTATGGGTGCATTAAATGCACGTCACGTCCTGTGTCAAACAGAGTGGGATAGTGGACCATTTTTCTCGGCCACATGATCCCCATTATGATTCATCTAAACGGTTTGGATTAGAAGTTAAAAAATGAAGCTTCTTAGGCACGATTCCAAACCCAAAGATAGATAACAAATAGCACAACATAAGACTTGTAAGACAAATAAAGTCAAACAAATCCTTTTTACAACAACAGGGGTGCTTTACCCGAGAGATTTATTACACAGAACAAACGTAATAGAGACAATTACAATCTCTCGTGCATCAGTAGGCAAGCTAGCCTTTACTCAATGCTATCCTTCTTCATTCGTGCATACTCAAAATATTCCTTCTTTCGGATCTCATGAGCAAATACTTCAGCGATGAGAGTTTCGTGATCTGCTCCCATTGTTTCTCTAGAGAGACCTCGTCTCTCCATCTCATCCAGTTCAGCCAAGACTTTGGCTTTAGCACTAGTGTACAGTGCACGATATCTTTCTTCGTGTTTCAGAAGTGGTGTTAGTTGAACAAGAGAGTAGAATTCTGAGATGTCTGGTTCCTTCCCAGAGGGTGAACCTTTCTCAACTGATCTTTCGAGATCATGGTGAGACATTTTTTCGGACACAGGTAAGCTCTCGGATGTGAGGGCCATTTCCTTCCCTTTATCCATGAGCCTATGAAATATGAAGAATGAGTCCATTGTTAAGTGAGAGAGTCCATTAAATAGTGGGTTGGACCTCTCAAAAGATGTGTCCGAATGACTTGACCAAGGCACGCCTTAAGGAATATATTCATTTCCAAGAAATTTGTCCTTGATCCGAGATATTAAACAGATGAGAAATGAGACTAGTAAAGTCTCGTTCAATATCTTTAAAGAAAAGCAGAGCCAACGAAGTTTTATTATTCATAATACCGAGAGAAGAAAATACATAAGGTGAGATACAAAATCCAAGGGATCAATTTTTCTTTCTCTCGTTTTTCTTGACTCCAGACGACTCAGCTTTCGCCTTTTTCAGATTTCCCCACATCTGCTTGTACCACTTTCCGGTACGTGGGTAGTTGGAACCAGATGAGGATTCAGGTTCTTCCCCCTTAGCATATGCCTCTTTTTCATCCTCTTGTTTCAGAAAGGCCATATAATCTCGATAATAGAACTTGCTGGGATCCTCAGGGATGGCCTGAATAGGGTCTGTTCCTTTTGAAAGCCTTTCTTCGTTTTCAGATTTTTCAACAATATAGGCAGCCATCTCATCATATTGAAGAGATGAGTCGGAATCAGAGAGGATGTCTACTGGTGCTTGCGGACTGTTACCAGGATAAAGGTCACCTTGTTCCTCCCGGATACGTCTAGAAACCTCTATTAGATTGTGAGAGTCACCTCTAGTGAAAGGTTTCTTTGGAGCCATGATGAGGAAGAGAATGATAAAGATGAAGTGAAGAATTCACCTCCTTTTATAGCAAGAGATCCATAATGTTCATGTGTCTGTTACACATATTTTTCAACGTAGCAATTAATGCTCATAAAAATCTTCAAGGAGTTATCAATTCCAGGCAAGACTTTGACTGTTAATAATCGACTCTTTATTAGGCATGCTCCAACTCCAATGAGCTTAATTTTCAGATAACTCATAATGATTTATGGCCCGTTTTTGACCAGATTACATTTGTGTGATGAGTTTTCCTGTGACTTTAAACAAGAAACTGACAAAGATAAACATAGTCAAGAATTGCATTCATTCTAAGTACGAAAGATAACACTTTTATTAGATCATAAAGGAGAGAGAAAGGGGGTTCCAAGTCATGAGAGTACAGCACACAACAATTTAGAGAAAACGATAGGGCACGTGAAGTTCCAGACGAGTCATCTCTTCGGTCACATCAGACAGATTTCCCTTCTTTGCATAGTCATCCAGCTCCTCAAGTGAGAGAGTGGGTTCGGGTGAATGAGTGGAAGACCGAGAGTGAACCATAGTGAAATCTTCATAAGACTGATCACTAGGTTGGGGAACTTCAGGAATAGGATACCAATGAGAGGTAGGTGTGGATGTTGAATGCTTGTTAGAGCTTTTCATCATCATTATTCTCTCGTTAGCAAGCCGTTTGGCTTGTTCTAGGCAGTATTCTTTCTTAGCCCTGGATTCATTGACCAGATTGTCAAGAATCTCCTTCTCCTTTCGGGTTGCAGAGTTAGACATGGAGTAGGTTACGTTGATCCTTTCCCCATCTTCTTCCAACTTAATGATGGTGGCATTTGGTAGCTTGCTGGCTTCTCGCAGATGATGAGCTAGGCGAGTAGCTCTTCTCTCAGCTTCATCGATCTTTCCTTTCCCTTTGTCCATTCCAGCAAGCTTTTTCCTTTTTCTAAGGGTTGAGAGTGAGTAAGGTTCGTGAAATGAAAACAATTTATAGGAAGACGTTATCGTGTGAATCTTAATAAAATCTTTTAGATACTGACACCATATTGAAAAGATATTGAAAGATAAAGTCATATATTAGAAGATCACAATCATGATAACATCACAACTTATCACCGTGGCCTAACAAAGTTATTTAGGCCTTCTTTTTCTTGCTGCTTGCGGTGGATTTGAGAGGAGATGTCGTCTTAGGAGGAGTGCTTGAGGGTGAGGAGTTAAAACTGCCACTTCGTTCCAGTACACTATCTTCCTTAACATACCCTATAGGGTTGCCAATAGAGTGAAATGACTCTCTTGACTCATTTTCAGTTGTGTCACGGAGAAGACTCTATATGTGTTGAGAATGTTCATGAAATTGTTTAAACTCGTGCTCGGTTACAAGTGGATTATTGAGGACTTCGCTTTTCCCTTCTTGTGCCTCAGTGATTGTTCTTTCGCTTCCTGTACTCATATCTGCACATGCAAAGACAAATACTAGAATTTGTGTTAGATATGAAAACTTAACCATGTCGTGTACCTCATTTATAAAGATCCTTGCGTGTAAGAATGGATCATATCTTTTGAATATCGAGAGTGAGAATCTTTGCAGATTTGATTCTCTTGGCTTTATGTCAATTCAATCATTCCGATTTCGTGCCTTAGAGAGGAGAATCTTGCTTCACTCAATGGTTTTGTGAGTATATCTGCAAGTTGATCATCAGTATTAACATACCCAAGAGATATGTCTTTCTTCTCGACATGATCACGAATGAAATGGTATTTTATATCGATATGCTTAGTTCGAGAGTGTAGGACGGGATTATATGTAATGGCAATTGCACTCGTGTTATCGCATTTAATGCTCACTTCTCGTGCATTTATGCCATAATCCTTCAATTGATGTCTCATCCATAAAATTTGAGCACAACAGCTCCCGGCTGCTATGTATTCGGCTTCAGCCGTACTTGTAGCAATAGAATGTTGTTTCTTGCTAAACCATGATACGATTCTTCCTCCTAGGAACTAGCAGGTTCCTGAGGTACTTTTTCGATCAATTCGACATCCTACGAAGTCTGCATCTGAGTATCCAATTAAATCAAATGATCCTTCTTTCGGGTACCAAAGTCCGACACTTTGCGTTCCCTTAAGATATCTTAATATCTTTTTAGTTGCACTTAGATGACTTTCTTTCGGCTTAGCTTGAAATCGAGCACATACACCAACAGCAAACGAAATGTCAGGTCTGCTTGCTGTTAGGTATAAAATAGAACCAATAATGCCTCGAAAGTTTTTCTGATCAACATCTTTTCCTTCGTTATCAACATCCATTCTAAGAGATGTGCTCATAGGAATTTTGACCGAACTTTTTCCATCAATGCCAAATTTTCGGATTAGGTCCTTGGTATATTTGGCTTGATTGATGAATATTCCATCTGGGCATTGTTTGACTTCTAATCCCAGAAAATAGTTTAGTTCTCCCATCATGCTCATCTCAAATTTACCTTTCATAAGATTGGAGAAATTTTCACACAAAATTGGATTCGTGCTTCCGAAGATAATGTCATCAACGTAGATTTGGACTAATAGAATATGATCATTATCTTTTATACGAAAGAGTGTTTTGTCAACCACTCCTTTCGTGAAGCCACAGTTGATAAGAAAGTATGAAAGAGTGTCATACCAGGCTCGTGGAGCTTGCTTTAAACCATAAAGAGCCTTTTTTAGATGATAGACCTTTTCAAGCTCATTATTGATTGCAAAACCAGGTGGTTGTTCAACATACACTTCTTCTTCAAGAAGTCCATTTAAGAAGGCACTCTTGACATCCATTTGATAAACTTTGAAATTCTTATAGGCTGCAAATGCCAGGAATATACGTATAGCCTCCAATCTAGCTACAGGGGCGAAGGTTTCATCAAAATCAATTCCTTCTTCTTGGCAATGCCCCTTAGCAACAAGACGAGCTTTGTTCCTAACAATGAGCCCATCTTCACTCATTTTGTTTCTGAACACCCATTTAGTTCCAATGACGTTCTGATGAGATGGTCTCGGTACAAGTTCCCATACCTCATTTCGTTCAAACTGATGGAGTTCTTCTTGCATGGCTATTACCCAGTCAGGGTCACTTAGGGCTTCTTCTATGGATTTCGGTTCCATTTGTGACAAGAAGCATGCCATCATACTTTCGTGCAAAGAGGCTCTTGTTCTCACACCTTCTTGGACATTACCAATAACCTGATTTGATGGATGATCTCTTAACCACCGAAGGTCTGGTTCAAATGCATCTTGTTGATTTTGAGGATCCATTTCAGGAATATATGGTAGATCAATGTATATCATTGGTTCAGATGTTGTGGTACTTGTAGGATCATTACCTTTTCTTGAGACGCAGGTTCGGGTTCTGAAATCTTTAGCTGATATTTCTTGTAAGTCGAAAGTATATCTTCTTCGTCTGATATGTCTTCATCAACAGGTTGCTGAGGGCTTTGACTAGAATTGATTGATGTTTTACATCCAGATGGATTCTTCTCAGATTGTTCATCAAATTTGACATGAATGGATTCCTCAATTACCATTGTTCGTTTGTTTAGAACTCTGAATGCTTTGCTCACTGAAGAATATCCCATGAATAGTCCTTCATCAGCTCTTTCGTCAAAAGCCCTTAGATGATTCTTTCCGTTGTTGTGTATGAAGCACCTGCAACCAAAGACATGAAAATAACCGATACTAGGAGTTTTACCTTTCCATAGCTCATATGGTGTCTTGTTGTGAGATTTGTTGATCAAGGATCTATTTTGTGTATAGCATGCCGTGTTTATGGCTTCGGCCCAAAATCTCTTTGGTAGACCTGAGTGTGAGATCATCGTTCGTGCAGCTTCTTTCAAGGTTTTGTTTCTCCTTTCGGCCACTCCGTTTTGCTGAGGAGTTCGTGCTGCCGAGAGTTGATGGAAGATTCCATTTTGCGCACAGAATCCCTTTATAACTTTGTTGACAAATTCAGTTCCCTGATCAGATCTTATTCGAATTATTTTGACCTCCTTTTCTGTTTGAAGTTGTCTTAAAAGATTTGGAAGAGCTGTTTCTGTTTCATTCTTCTTTTTCAAGAAAAGCACCCATGTATATCTTGTGTAGTCGTCTACTATAACAAGAGTATACTTTCTTCCACTCAGACTTGCTGGATCTACTGGTCCAAAGAGATCCATATGTAGAAGGCTTAGACATCGAGAGTTTGCATCCACATCTTTTGACTTAAAAGATGACTTGAATTGCTTTCCTTTTTGACAAGCTTCACAAATTTTATCTTTCGTGTACGACACTTCGGGTAGTCCTCTCACGAGATTTCTTTTGGCAAGCTTGTTTATAGTCTTCAAGTTCAGATGGCTTAGTTTGTTATGCCATTCTTGATTGAGATCTGCATTACTTTTGGCCACAAGACAGACATTAGCGTTAGAAGAATTTAAGGAAATTACATACATGTTCTTCTTTCGTTGACCCGTTAAGGCTGTCTTGCCATCCTTCGTGTTCACGATTTTACATTCGTCTTTGGAGAATTCTACTTTGTATCCTTTGTCACAGAATTGACTTGTGCTTAGGAGATTGAACTTCTGTCCTTCAACATAAGAGACATCTTGTATTGTTATTCCCTTTTTGATGATGTCCCCTTTTCCACGAGTCTTGCCACTGTTTTCTCCACCAAAGATAACTTTGGGTCCATCTATTTCCATAAAGTTGCTCAACATTGTTTTGTCACCAGTCATATGTCTTGAGCATCCACTATCAACATACCATATGACTTGTTTTTCCTGCATCAAAGATTATATGTTTTTAGGTACCCATTTAGTTTCGGGTCCTTGAGGGTTAGCAGTCAACTTTGGAACCCACATCAACCTAGAGTGTCAACGACTCATCCTTGGTCCTCTATATCCATTAGATGTACGATAATCATAATGAATGCTGGCAAAGACTTTAGCATTATATCTTTTACGAAGATATTCCTGAGGAGGATTTTCATAATGCTTGAGATGATTAGTTTGTTTACGCAGATGAGTCTTTTCAAACTCTGCTCTAGAGAGAGGTTCTAGATAATCAAACCAATCTTCTTCTGATGGCCCAGTCCATCCATTGCCATACCCAGATCTTATGAAGGATCTTTCAGGTTGTCTGATTTGTCCGTTCTTTGAAATTCCTTGAGTAGGATTCTTTCGTGTGAGTTTCGGACGATATTGCCTCTGGTTAACATTCGTCTTTTTCTTGGATTGAGTATTCTTGTTAGGCTGACCTCTTTTATGGTGTAGATCTTGTCTATTGCCTTTTGGTCCATTCCTTCTGACATAAATTTGTCTAGGATTGCCATTAACGAATTTCTCTTTTCCAGATTCCACAACACGTTGTACAGCCTTTCCTTTCGGTTGGCTTGTTGTTTGTGGTGTTTCGACATTGTTAATTACCATCATAGGCTCAGACACCTGGGTGGGTCCTTGAACAAATGCAGCCTCGAAGCTTTCGTGTGAATATGCATTCGTGGATTTGTTCAATTCGACTTGTGAAGAGGAGCTGGGGTTAAAACCAATTCCAGTTCTTTCCTCGGGCAGTCTAGATTCATTCATCATTCTATGAGTTATTGAATTTATCCAAGACTTCAAGCAGTTCTTGCTCTCTCTTTTCTTTTGCTGTGCATTGGTCCTTTAGAGCGAGAACATTTTTCTCAAGTTGCTCCTTAGCAATGACTAGCATATCGTTCTCAATTCGAACTTGCTTTAGTTCATTATAGCTAATCATGAGCCGAGAGTTCTCCTCTTTAAGTTTGGAGTAAGTGCTATTTATCACCTTGAACCTCCTCATCATTTCGGTAACAGATTCATTGGAGGTTTGACTTCCCACAGAACTTGACTCAGCTGAATAACAAAAAGATGAATGAGAGTTTACCTCATCTTCATCTGTGTTCGTCTGACTCTTAGCTGAATAGGCACAGCAGTCCTTTCTCCTCATCGGTGTTTTCATCTTCTGAGCTTGAACTTGAGGAGCTACTTTCGGTTGCAACTGTGTCAGAAGTTTCGTTTACTACCATCGCCTTCCTTCTTCCTTCATTTCTGGAGTTTGATGATTCGGGCTTGTCGCTCCTTTTATATCTTTCTCCAGTCTCTTTTGAGGGACTTGTGGTAGTGTTGTTATCTTGATGCTTGCTCACTATAGGATGAGGACAGTTCGCCTTGAAGTGTCCTGGCTTTCGGCAATTATAGCACAATAGTTGCGAGTCCATGGTTTCGGTTTTTGAGGTTTGAGGGAAATTCTCGTGCTTCTTTCGGTGGCCCGATCGTTGTGGATCTTGAAAGTTGTTTTTTCTCATGAACCTTTTCATTTTCCTGACAAATAGTGCATATTGTTCATCAGATAAAAAACCACAAGAGTTAGATTTCGACCTGTTGGATGTTGATGCTGATTGATTTGCCACGAGAGCAATGTTTCTCGTTTCTGATTCTTCTGCATCTTTCGGTTCATGTTCGAACTCATATGCTTTGAGATCACTAAAAATCTTGGTCGTGCTTGTTGTTTTCATGTCTCGATTATCCCTCATCGCAATAACCTTCATTTCCCATGATTTTGGTAACCCACGAAGAATCTTCAGATTCATCTCCTTTTCAGTTAGCTCTTTCCCGAGATCTGACAAATCGCTCATAAGTCTGGTGAATCTGAGTTCCATCTCCATGATTGTTTCATTTGGTAGCATTTTGAAATCTTCAAATTTTTTCATTGCCATTGTCAGTTTGTTGTCCTTTTCTTACTCGTCTCCTTCTCCTAAACTCATTAGGACATTCCACACTTCCATGGCATTTTGGCACTTTCGGACTCTAGGAAACAAAGAATCATCCAGAGAGTTGTAGAGAATATTTCTTGCCACGTTGTCCAGATTTGCCCTCGTTCTTTCGTCCGAGGTATACTGCTCTTTCGGCTTTGGTATCATCTGTGCAGCTCCTGCTCCCTGTGCAGCTGCTAGTGCATTTGCCATCATGACCGTGATTGGTCCGGTTGTTATGACGTCCCACATTTCATCATGAATAGAGCATAGGAGAGCCTGCATTCTTAACTTCCAGTCATCAAATTTAGTAAGACTAAAGGCAAGTTGCTTAGAGCGATGTGCATGATCCTTTTCCATTTTAAAGATAAAAAGCGTGCAAAGAAAATATGCAAGATTTTCAAGAGAATTTTTGATAAGGGATCTACCATGCAGTAAATGCAAAGCCTCTACTGATCAAGGTATTGGCTCTGATACCACTTGTTGGTCCCGATAGAATGTAGCGAGAATCTAGAGGGAGGGGGGGTGAATAGACTCTTTTCGTGAAAAGCCCTCAAAGTCACCTTTCGGTTTTTTGGCGCAGCGGAAAAGTTAGATTCGTTTAATTGCTTTGCACGAGTTTGCGATATAAGGAAAACTTTCAGTAAAAGAGATAATGAGGATGATATAAATGTAGAAAGAAAATGCGTAAGTAAAGAGATAGAGGAGACACGAGATTTTATAGTGGTTCGGCTAACGTTGCCTACTCCACTCTTCTTCCACAACTGATGGAAGGATTGCACTATCACTCTTTAGTACAATTACACAAAGACCTCCTTGATCACTAAGCCGGACAGCCTTCGTAGGTTTTTCAACTCCTCGAGTTTACTCCGCCTCTATCAACTTCTTCTTCAGAGTTGAGGTTGGTAGAAAATGATTTCTTGATTTCTCCAACGTGATGAAGTATTGACAGTGAGAGATGATTGCTTCGAACAAAAGGCAAGACTTCTTTAAGGTGTAAGAAAATGATCAATAACTTTCTTCAAGTAAGTTAACACCTTAACACTGGTTCACAAAAGCTTTTAGAGATTTGAGAGCGTTCAAGAGCTTTTGCAAGTGAATGAGTCGAGTGAAAAGAACCAGCACCTTCTTAGTTGATGAAGGTGGGTTTATATAGGTGATGAAAATTCATCCGTTGGAGGGAGATGAGATTTTCGAACCTTTTAACCAGTGGGCAAGGACCGGGGAGCCTCATGCATTAAATGCTCCATTAATGAGGTTGTACCATGTAGCCATTGAAGGTATGGAGAGCATTGGGGTTTTGTCCTTTAGCTCCAGGAGATGGTACACCTTCATTTAATGCTCCTTGATTAGTGTGTCCCATAAGATGAGGTCCTTATTGTCCTAGGATGTTGTCAAATCAGACAGATAAAACATTCTTCTAGTTGTTGAAGAGAAGTAATGCTTGGTAAGAATCGTTTTTAACAAAACTGTCCTTTCGTGATAGTTGACAACTCCTGCTTGACTTTCGTTGTTGTTCATCATGCCTTGTGTCTTCATTCGTCTTGGAGACCCTAACAACTAGTCATAACTCATTTTTGTGTGTTTGTCTAGCTTAACACAAATTACAGAGGAGTTATGGCAACTCTCGTCTAGGACGAAAGTAGCGAATGAAAAAGCTAATAGTTAGGGATCTACATTCCTACAATACATTGGTATCATCAAAATCCTAATACAAGGTTCCTAACAATTTCCCACCTTTTTGATGATGCCAAAACCTATACCCTTCTTGTGAGGCTGGAAATGATTTCATAAAGAATTTTTTTATTATAAAGGCAGCCTCACGTGAGAGTGTACAAGTCTTTTTCTAGGATGAAAGCATTAACAAAGAAGACAAGGACAAATAACTCAGACAAGTGACATGAGATGTGTGACAAAGAGAGTTTCATATTAAGATAGCGAAAGTTACAAAAACTTTATTTTTCTCCAATGTAAAAATTCTTTACATTCAAATTCATCAATTGATTATATTCACTACATTGTCTATTACTCCGTATCTTTTTTGTGCACTATTTTTTTTAATTAAATATCAAAGTTATAATACAAAATAATGTTATATATTTATTTACCAAGTATTTTATTAATACCATGAAAAAATTAAGAAAAATATAATTAATAAAGCCAATCATATTAACTACTTGAGGAATTTGTTGACAAAGAGAGTATTCAAATCACACAACAAATTGAAGTGAGAACTATCTCGTAATGTCCTTGTTTGACAATCAGTAATTAGCGGTTAGCGTTAGCGGATTATATTAGCTGATTTGACCAGCGAATTATATCAACGGTTGGTAAAAAGATATTTGAAAAAATTAGCTTTTTAGATTAACATGTAAAATGACCTAAGGGTACACATATATTTAATAATAATAATAATAATAATAATAATAATAATAATAATAATAATAATAATAATAAAAATCTATCATCTATCATTATAATAAAGCAGTAAGTTTCTACCCTATTCATTTTCCCGCTCAAAGCATACTGCGTCGTTTTGCGATAGTGATTAAAAGTGACGAATTGATTGTTTGTAAATGACCTTTGGGTTTCCGATGATCTTATCCGGCTACTATGCTCTCATGAAAAATTGAATAGACTTCTACTCATTGAAGAGTTCTAATTAGAATCTGTGCCATGAATAAATAATTTACATAAATATACCTACAGACATCAATGTAGAAACATGCATATTTTACAGCTGTGTATAATATATTCAGTTTTTCGATAGAACAGTTCTTGATTGTTTAATTGGGAAGTGAAACGTCTCCAGCAGCCTTCTTTTTCCAAGATATTATTCAAATTTATAAATGGACTATTACAGTCTATATAAATCTATGAGATATCTCATCTGCGCTCCCAAAATCTCCAGCCCTGCAGTTCTAAGCACAGTATTAAACCTTCCAATCGAAAATCTCTAAAGAATTTAACCATGCCAAGTATGTACATCAAAGTTAAAGATATTGCCCCTATCCATACTGAGAGGGCAATCCGTGTTAGGTGTGTAAGAGTGTATGAAATACTAGAAAGTAGATGCTCTAAACAAATCAAGAGTCGAGAATGCTTGGTATGCGACGAAGAGGTAAACTAATTTCATATGATTTATGTTCACTGTTATGTTTAACATAAATTTATGTAATTTCTATTCACATTATATGTAGGGAACTTTCATCCATGTGAATATGCAAAACAAGGATGTAGAGAAGTACAACAATTTGTTCAAGGAAGGGAAGATTTACTATATGTATAAAACCTGTGATCACAAGTATATGATAAGACTGAACAACAAGACTCAGGTGAAGGCAATAAAATGCAAAGGTTTTCCTACAAACATGTTTCAGCTAAAACCCTATCAATGTCTCAAAGATCCTACTTTAGTGAATGAGAAGCTGATGTTTGGTAAGACATGTGTTCATTGTATAATATTTTTCATTATATTATACTGTAACATCTCAATGTCATTTCTATTTTTACAGATGTAATAGGCCGACTTATAGAAATTCATGACTTATAGAAATTCATGCTCCTGTGGACAAGATCATAGGTGGAAAACCAGCAAAGCTAATTGATTTTAAAATTGCTGACACTGAGTAAGTTGGCTTTACATACAGTATTTTTTTCATTCAAATGTATTTCTGATTTCTTAACACATTTGAATATAGGGGAAATACATTAAAATGTACTGTTTGGGACAATCATGTAGCTGCCATGATTCCATACTATAATGCAGATCTTAAAGAACCACTAATTGTGGTTATTCAGCTATGTAGGGCTAAAGTTATCAATGGTAAGTTATTCTCCTATTGTGTTTTAAACTCTATTTATATTTTTTCCCATTTTAAATCACCTTTTTGTTCTCCTATTAGGTGAAGTCAGGATCACAAGCTCATATGATGCTACCAAACTGTATTTGAATGCCTCTTATCAGGAAGTTGATGATTTCAGGTCAAAGTATGTTTATATAATTTCTGCTTTTATAGGCTGTATTGATTATCTATAGTATTCAAACTGTTTTAATATAAAAGTATGCTATAGGATTGATTTCCTTTACTATTAATCATGTAATGTGGTTTTAATAATTGTGATTGTCTTAGTTCATTTTTAGTACTATATTTTATTTATCAAGGTTACAAATATATAAATCTGAATGTGTCATTTACCTCTCTGTTTTTGTAAATTAGGATTGTTTACTTAATTTAGTTTTTAATCACAATGATTTAAAAACTATGTCAGTATGGAAAGAAATATAATAGAATATGTTTTATCCAGAATTTGTGTGTTTTATCCAGAATATGTTTTAAAAACCACTTTAATTTGAATTTCATGAATTGAGCTCAATCCTTACATAATCTTTTTTACTGTAGGATTAGTGTTGTTCATAGTCCTATGAAAAGTTTGAGTACTGCCACAGTTCTTTCCCAGTCCATAGGTATTTCAGAATTCACCAGTGGTGCTGTTTCTGTGACTTCAGTAGGTGATCTATTGAAAATTAAAGAGGTGAGATTCCTAAACACTGATTTTTTTCCGGTTGAATACATTAGCCAGATTCTTTTAGTTATTTACAAACTGGCTTAATCTGGAACTGCAGGATGGAGAGTTTTATATTCCAGCAGAGATTGTAGGAATTGAAAGTTCTTTTGGGTGGATGTACATCTCTTGCATGTCACCATCATGCAACAGAAAGCTCCGGAAAGCAGGAGAGGATTTGGTTTGTTCCACATGTGATAAAAAATTCAAAGAAGGCATTGCTAGGTATAAGCTGATTGTTAGGGTGATGGATATAGGTTTATCAGATGCTCCCTTCCTTTTATGGGATGGGGAATGTTCAGGCTTAGTTGGTATACCTGCCAACCTTCTGTACAAGAAGTATAACCAGGTCAGTAACCTCTATAGCTATGTTATAGAGCCATAAAAAATTTATTATACTGTTAATTTGTGTAATACTTATTTTATCTTTGTTGTAGGTTTCTGACATTCCAACGGAATTGGATTCATTAATTGGAATGCCAATGATATTTAAGATATCACTGAAAATGAGCCAAATGAAAGGAGCCAATCCAGCATATGCTGTGACTAGGATTTTAAGGGATGAGATATTAATATCTACCTACTGTTCCAAAATTAAGGACAACCAAGAAAAATATTTAATCTCGATAATGATTGATGAGGATGAAGAGGAAGAAGATGAATCTAATCAGGTAATTTTATTTACTTCTATTTTTTTAGTCTTTATGTGAGATTTTAAATTTTAATCATTTTTTTCTATTTATAGGAAGCTTCAAATGCGGAAAATGAAGTTAACAGCCCTAACAGTGTCCAGCAGCCCCAAATGGTAGAGAGTGAAACTGAAGAAGCTTTTGGTGTGAAGAGATCCCTGTTGGACCAGTTTTCTTCTTCCAACAAGCTTAAGAAGGCCAAGGCTGTGACTGCTCAGGGAAATGGTTCCTAAGTTCCTAATATTTGATACTCCCTCCGTCCCGAATTGGTTGTCTCATTTGCTTTTTGCACGCTTTTTAAGGAATTAAAGTAAATGTTATGTATTTTCCAATTATGCCCTTCACTTTTTCACTTTTGGAAATAAAAGCAAAAATCATAAGGGTAATTTTGGAAAAAGTACAATGATGGTGATGTTCAATTTTGGAAAGAGGACAACATTTTGGGACAAACTAAAAAGGAAAGTAAGACATGCAAAATGGGACAGAGGGAGTATATTTCAGCAGACAATTGTCCACCATTGTGTGGTTGTTTTAATTTTTGGATGTTTTTTTGGGGAACCATCTATCAGTAATAGCACTATAATAGTGCTAAACTATTTGAATTGACTGTTACTCTTTATCTATTTTGAATTTGTCTAAGTATTCACTATTATATTTTATTGCTAAGTATTCACTGTTATAGTATTTACTATATTTGTACTATTTTATTACTCTCTAACTTTTTGCAGATTAAAAATGGAATCAGCCTGAAGCAAACATATTGACTCACAAATACAAGCAAGAAAGAATCTTCAAGGAATTCCAAATTCACTGATACAAGCAAGATCAATACCAGGATTACAAAAAATGTTCAAGGAATTCCATCTTCTATGATTTGCATTCTAGATTAGACTATATTATGCTAAGTGTGTCTCAATACTGTAAAATATTTATAGTGTATATGAATAACACATTCTGAGATATTGCAGAAAAAAAAATTGGCCAAGGAAACATGCATTTGAAAACACCAAACCCACAAAATATCATTCATTTCACATCTTTTAATAACACACATTTAACTATTACCCATATAGTACTTAATAAATCAGCAAAAAAAAAAAAGTTGTACTTTAGCAAAATATCTTTAATCTCCACAGTCAAGCAAATCATTAGTCAATTAGAACTATATTACAAGTAGAAAAAATATTTAAACTGAAAAAATAAAATTCTTGGAAGTCTTCATAACTAATAAACACACTATAGGACTAAAAAAATACGCAGAATCAAACTGTTTTAAAATTACAAGCAAAATCACTTTTTGAAGCTTGAAGCAACACATTCGAATTTCTCATTACAATTATTAGACTCAGTTGTAAGGTGTGAACTTAAAAGTATTAATAATGTCATAAATAAATCACAAACTGCCAACATAATGGTCAGATCATCATTTGCCATTTAGCAAAATATTGTGGACACTAATGGCATCAGAAAGAAAACTTCATTTATATATGATCTTGCAATTCAGTAAAATCATTTGCCATCATTTACTAAAACTTATAACGGACAAAAAAAAAATACAACTTCAAATGTAAGACAACTTCCGATTCACTAAAAATAACTCATTTAGACTGTAAAATTGTGATTCAAATTAAGATACAGCATTTGAATCTCCATCTTAATCAACTGAAAAGTATTAAGAATGTAACAATTTATTGAGAAACTGGCATAAGAATGGTCATATCATCATTTTCCATTCAGTAAAATGGTCATATCATCATTTTCCAGCAGTTACTACTCTTACTAAAAACACTCAAATAAACATACCAGTTCAGATTTCAAACAGTTTGGATTCACTAAAAATAACTCTTTTAAACTGTGACTGTTTTAATTTTTTTAAGTCACACCATTTCAATCCACATCAAAATGAACTTACAGCTATTCAGACTGTCCCCAAAAAATGATTATCTGGCAACAGATTTATCATATCATCATTTGCCATTAATGGCATCAGAAAATAAATTCTCTGTGTACACTAATGACATCAGAAAAATAAATTCTTCATTTGTCAAATTCTGAAAATGTGTGTTAGTCACATCTTTAAAAATAAGTAAGAAAATAAATTAACAGGGAACATGTGTATTCAATTAGACAAAAAGTAGATTTCATTGCTGTTTTCCACAAAAAAAATGAAGAGTCATAATCATGACCTGGTTATAAATACTTCAAATTTGGCATAAGACACACTCAAAATACAATCCCAACACACTCTAAATGAGTTAGCCCTAAAACCACATATCACAGATGAGGAAAATACTTACTTCTACAGTCATAGGCAGCAAAAGGAAGCAGTTAATCGACAATCAAGGTATTGAAAACATATTCCATACTGTACTTTTAAGTTCACCTCAGTTTTGTACTTCAATAAACACATTTTTAGTTCTTTACCTGCACTGATGCATGCTTAGCTACAAGTTTTTGTGATATACATACACTCATAACAACAGAAAAACGAAACTGAACATGTAAGAAATCAGTGTAAACCCTATTAGCTTAAAGGGAAAAACACTAATAGTTATTATGCAAATAGATATCAAACATATGTTGTACGCTAACTACTTTTACGATGAACAATACACAATTTCGTTTGCCTAATTAGACAATTGATTCAAAAATTGTGGGTTTAGTATACCTTTAAGTGTCCAGGAGAAGTGTATTTGCGTTGTATTCTGGGTACAGTTTGAAAAACTTCATCCCTGAAATTAAAAAGCTAACCGATTAGTTAAGAAAATCAACTGCTAAAATCGGAAAAATAAAAATGAATCTGAAAAATAAAATACAAATTGCGATAAAGAATACATCACCCAAAAAACGAATTGAGTGTTCGGTTACTTATCTGAAGTGAACTAAACTAAATCTATTAAAAAAATCTATAGATTCAAGATGAGATGAAGGAGTTTACAGTGGACTATCCAGATTCGAATGCATGCCATTATCCCCTTAAATCTTTTAATTTTTTAATTTGAGAAAAAAATTATCAATTTTAGGACCTTCAGATCAGACCCATATATCAAACAAACCTGCGTCTTGGATTTTCCAGATCTGGTAGGCCATATTCATCTTCTTCAATCTAATATACCTGACAAAACAACTCAGACAGTTGGAATTTCTGGATTGCTTCTCAGAGATTAGCTAGGAAAGAACCCTCATTTTTTTTTTTTTAAATAAAGCAGTAGAGGTAGATCTCCAAAGGAAAATTCGTAGTGTAAATCACTAAACTTAGCTTAAGTATAGTGAGGAGTGTCTAGAGAATTCTTAGTTTGTGAGCTTAAGAGAGGCGAGATGCAGAGGTACAGTGAGTGAAGAGTGAAGATGATTCTGGAAACTAAGCTATTAGTTTTGATTAGTATCTTATATTGTACTTTAATTGTGAAATAGAATTTCAATATGAAATTCAAATATTCCAAATGCCAAATTTAATAATATTGCAATATTACAAATTTTAATAATTTGTAATATTAATTTTAATAGTTTGTAATTTACGCTCATATTATATTAAGTTTTTTTTTTGGAATAAGATTATATTATGATTTATGATGCCTTACTGTTTATAATAATTAGTGGTACATATATTCCTAATTAACTACTTTTTTTCATATAAAAATGTGAATAAAAAATACTAACTAAAGAACATTTAATAAACTTCAACAATGAATATTTATACATACATTGTTACATTAATATTTTATATATATGTAATTTGCATAATTATGTTTATATTGTAATTAGATTTCACTACAAAAAAAATCGCAAATCGCGACGGAAAAATTCCGTCGCGAATGGGCAATATTCCGTCACGAATCGCGTTTCGCGACGGAATGGCGACGGAATTTATTCCGTCGTCTATCGCCTTGTCGTATTTTGATAGACGACGGAACAATTCCGTCGTAACTTTTGGCGACGGACTTAGCGACGGAATATTTCCGTTGCCATTTGGCGACGGAAATATTCCGTCGCGATTCCGTCGCCAATTTCGCAACGGAACTGTTTCCGTCGCAAATCCGTCGTTATTTCTGAACCGAATATTCCGTCGCCAATTCCATCGCCTCGTAATTCCGTCGCATCATTTGCAACAAATATTCCGTCGCAAATCTTATATTTCGTCGCGTTTTTGAATTATTTTAAAATAAAATTGTGATTTTAAATAATAATGAATATTTTTAAAATATCTTATTTGCATATAACTCAAGCATAACAATTAAACGCCTTAGGCTGGGAAAAAAAGTAGCATAGAGATGACGATGATGCTTTATTATTTAAAATTTCAAAACTAAAACGAAAGGTTTAACATGTTAGTCTCTCTAACGACTACACTACAGTAATCATGTACACATGATTTTCAGATACTTCTACATGATGGTTCCACCTTTGATTCCCAAGATCTGCATAGTAGTATTCCTGCAACTGATCAGGCTTTAACTGGCCTTTAATTTGTAGACAACAGTCCTACAGGAAGCAAATCAAAATTTGAGACATTGTAGCACAGAAATGCAATAGCCACTAAGTAAAACTCAAGACAAACTCACCTTGAGGAAAGAGAACATATATAGAAATCTCTAAAACCACCATATTGGAGGTTTAATGCAGCTCGAATCAACGGACTGTATGACCCAGCGATTCAGCCACCTACAAGCAAACACAAAATTTTAGAAGCAATAAGCATAATGTAAACATGATGGTCAAGTAAACCAGCCTCACTTCATCATGACTCTAAACAATTAAGACCAATGGAACAATAAAGAAAAATGGCATAACATGCTGATTATAAAAGAACCTTTGGGGCTTAGATTACCTTTGTAAATACAATTTTACTTTGCTCACTTCGGCTTTCAGAAGTAGGCAAAAAGAACATCCCAACTGCATACTGTCCAGGTGGTGGTAGCTCAAACCCTACATTTGTAGCAACCTGAAACAGGGTGTCAAACAATAAATGTCTCAACTCACAACTCACAAGTCTCCAACCACTCACCACATTGACACAAAGTAACAGGGTTCAAGCCTAAATCTTGAAAAGCAACTAAAATCAACACCAAAAGATTAAATTGGAGGAAACTTTCCTCTTCAACTTTTCCACTTTATTATCCTCCCATTTACTTTAAAGGAGTTCACTAAAAGTAGGAGGAAAAAAAAATCCACTAGCACGCAAATAGGATCTAGTCTAGGTACAATAAGAATTAAGAAAGACGATTAAAAAATAAAATAGGATCCCCTGAAAACCACACGCTTGTCTAAAGTATTTCCCTTTGCTTTTCCAACCATGTTTGCAGACTTTGAAATTCTGCAAACATCCACTGAGTGACCTTGTTTAAAACAGTGTGTGCAGTATTGAGGTATTCTTTCATATATCACCTTTTGCAAGTATCCATTATCCTCTTCCCCAGGTTCTTCAGAGAACCCTATAAATATATCATCAACCAAAGGTTTTAACAGGTCAATTTCTACCTTGATTCTTGCATAGCTTGGTCTGGTAAAATTTAATGTTCCATATTCAGAGGTAAGGTACCTTGCCTTTGGAATTGCAAATTTGCCTTAGAGTTGCAGAGGTAAGGTACCCACACTGGAGCCAAGCTAGACTCACTTTCTGTGCTGAAACCTAGAACCAAACGAAAAATCCTCATGGGAAAAACCCCTTCCACTGTGATTTGTTCTTTCATAAAAATGTTTATGCAGTCACACTCTTGTGAAAATGACAATGTTACATGTCTTGCATCCAACCAACCAATGTTTAAGGTTCCTTTCAGTATGAATTTGGCAGCAAAAAATTTCTTTAGGTTCTCTAGAGTTGGCTTTCCCCATGAAAATTTCCCAATTAGAAGATGATTCTCTATTGCATTCAACTGACCTACCTCAGTTTTTCCAAATCTAATTGAGAGGTGTCCCCTATGATTTCTAGGCAGTTTTTCAGATATTGTAGGCTGGGGCAATCCCCCAAACACATTCCCAGGACATTTACTAACATCTCTAGTAAACAAGCTTGAAAAACTTGCTGAGGGTCCTTGATTTGGACCTTGTTTGGTGTTAGAAACATTAGACCAAGCATTCCTAGGTCTTGCAGGCCTTCCCTCAGTGTTAGGGATGGCTCTGTTCATTGGTGCATTTTGTCGAACAGGTAGAGGGCGAGTGGTACCTGTGTTCTGTCTTCCCTTCTCTGCTTCGAAAACCTCCCCAGATTTGGCTTTGCTCAACAGAGATGGTTCCTCATCAACAATAGTAGCTTTTTCCTGCGCAAACGAGAATCCTTTTACCTGTTTTTCACCTCCAATTTCTGTCTCAGATGGTCTAGACACCATCTGCTCCTCCACGATTACTCTAGGGTTCCCAGACTGCTCTTTCGATTTTTGTTCTCCTTTCACAGGATTGTTGATGCGTTGTTTGTTCTTATGGATTGAATGGACCTCCGACAACCTTCCTCCATCACAGCACCCACCATTGTGTCGTCTAGATGCTCCGATGGCAGTCTCGCGTCCAGGTCGTCTCCGAGAAGCTGTGAGACCTCCAGAACCGTCCGGCGAGACCTCCAGAGCTGTCTGTCGAATGGGTGGTGGACTCGAGCTGGAGGGATGAGTGACGTCTCTGGCGCAGCAGCGATGAAGAGTCGGCATTCGGCTTAGGCCTTAGAGTTGAAATGTTGAATGAGAGACAGAGAGAAAGTGAGACACAGGGCTGTTTTAATTAGGGTTGCTTTTGTTTTAATTGAATTATTGAAATTATTGAAATTCTTAATATTGCGACGGAATCTAGATGGTTGCAATTTCCGTCGCAATATTGAGTTAATATATCAAAATTTAATTCATTTAACGACGGAAGTAAGTCGGTCGCAATTTCCGTCGCGATTTCGCGACGGAACGAACATTGGTCGCCTTTTTCGTTGCAAAATGAGCGACGAAAATTAGTTTCGTCGTAAATTCGGTCGTGAATATTTTGCCGCTAATATTTCGCGGGCTTTAATTATTTTTGCACCAAGATTCGCGACGGAATTTAATTCCGTCGCCTTTTCCATCGCCATTTTGCAACGGAATATATTCGGTCGCAATTTCGGTCGCTAAATGGCGACGGAATATAGTCCGTCGCGATTTTCCGTCACGATTCGCGATTTTTCTTGTAGTGTTTGAATTATTTAAATTCAAAATTTTCTAATTCAGTGTGGTATTCAATAATACAATGTTTAATAATATTTTTTGTAAAATATTGTGACGATCAATGGAAAATAAACAGTTTAATATTTGGCCTGAAAAAACTCATCATAGTTATTAAATTAGGTCTCATATATAATAAGTCTACAATCTATCAACTATCATTATAAAGTTTATTATAAAAATGTGCCCCCTGTTAAATTATTTACATTTTAATAATATTTTAATGATAGATTATTTTGTTGCTAAACCTACAAAATTTGGATAATGAAGGTATATTAGATAAAATTTATTTACACGTGTCTATTCAAAATTGTTCGTATTTATATTCTTTTAAAAATCGTTGGTATAATGTAAGGTGTCATGTTCAATTATGTTCATTATTTAGATATTATAAAGTTGATTATTTTGGAATTTAAAAATTAGATTTGATTATGGTCCACGACATTTTGTGGACCACATTGCATGTAATTAGGACTGGAACCAATGTATAATTGCTTTCTATTATTTTATTTTCTTTCTTGTGTTGGCAGAAAATGGACACAATTATCGAATTCAAAGCAAACACAATCCCGGGTGTCAAGAAAATGGTTCTAATTCATTAACGGAATACACACCACAACCATACTCTCATTCAAATGAAACACCGAGAAGTTCGCTTACAACAGGTAAACTGTTTATGATTTTGAAATAAAACTTTATTAAAATGTCGTTTACTAAATTAAACGTTTATAAAATTTAACAGTCATATATTTTTGTTGCAGTCAATAAAGAAACGTTGAATATAAATATTAGTACACGTAGCAAGGAATATACGTCAACCCAGAACAAATCCAGACAGTTTGTGTTAGGAGAACGAACTACATATTTATCCAATGGAACAAGCGCTATATTTACCGGTTAGTTATTTGAAATTTTCAAATTACAAAATATTTGTTATTTCGATGTCATAGTTAATCGCATGTAGAAATAAAAAAGTTATTTATGTCCGATGAAGGTACCGGTAGTATGTCTGAGAGCCAACGACAACCTTTATAGGATATATCGAATGGTAAATATTTTTTAAAGTAAATAGCATTGTTTACGTTCTTAGTTAAGTTCTGTTTTTTTTTTTTTTTTTTAAGTAATTTGAATAATATGAAATTATTAGGTACCGAACAATGCAAAAGAAGTAGATGCATGGATAGGGGTAAAGACGTTATCCAGTATAATGTTGTCAATCGTGATTTGTTTCAAGATTTTGAAGAAGTTTCCAATAATAAGCGCATATCAAGTACAAATGGTCAATGGTGGTAAGTATAATGTCTACTAATCATTATTATCACCTTTTATTACATTTAATTAATGCATCAATATAAATTAGGTGATGAGGGATTTACGCAACAACCGATACTTGATAGTACAAATGGTAAGTGATTTTTTTTTTCAATGTTAGTTTAATTACAATTTGGAGACGAAATGTGGATTCGAGAATGATTAATTTTTTTTTTATGACTTTTAGTTACCACCCAATGCAATCAAACAACAATCACAGACTTGGGGACATTACGCGTGACCTCTATACTGGTGGATTCGAATTTGAACCAAGTGGGTGCCGAAGAAAGAAATATGATGCACGTTTTAGAAACTACTAATTACATTACTGGTATGTAAAATATAAAATCCTTAACTTACTTTTTTGGTAGGAGACTAATTAGTATTTAATTGTCAAATTAGTGGAATACAACGACCTTGGTGATGCAAGTAACACATGTCAATACTGCGGAGCGCTTTTTTTGGTACGAAGAGAGGACACACAAGACCGATAATCGCGGCAGCCCAAGATATTCCTTGTGTTGCAACAATGGTAAGGTTCAATTGCCACCACCAATCATGCCACCAAAAGCGATATATGAACTTTTTTTTGGAGAAGGAGAAAAAAGCAAGCAATTCTTGCAAAACATAAGGTCGTACAATAGTATGTTTTGCTTCACGTCAATGGGTGGGAAAATAGATAGAACCTTCAACAACTCAGGAGGTCCACCAATTTTTAGGATAAGTGGACAAAATTTTCACTACATTGGTAGTCTATTGCCGGTAGACGGGAGAAAACCACAATTCGCACAGTTATATATATATGATACTAATAATGAAATGTGCAATCGTATCAATTCTGTAAGGTAAGAACGTGTTTAGTCATTATATGTATATGAAATTTGTTTTATTAAACAGTTATCAAGATTTGTTTATGCAATTTGATAAGTTTTTTTCGTATATTTATAGGAAAGATGGTGAGCAACAGGATATCCATAGCGAAATTGTTAATGATATTCAACAAGACTTGGACCAGAACAATGTCTTGGTAAAATCATTTCGCATGGCAAGAGCAGAAATACAAAAGAATCCACTGGCTGAGGTTAAGATTAAATTGCTTGGTAAGCGATCAAAGGATGCCAGAACATACAACTTGCCGCAAGTGTCAGAAGTTGCTGCCTTAATTGTTGGTGATATTGATACAAATATTGGAGAACGTGACATTTTGGTGGAAACAAAGAGTGGCCTCTTGCAAAGAATTACTGAATTAAATCCAGCTTACTTGCCCATGCAATACCCTCTATTGTTTCCATACGGTGAGGACGGTTACAGGGAAGACATCCCCTTCTCAACATTAAAAGGAAACATAGCCGGTGGACGCCAACGGATAAGTCCTCGAGAATATTTTTCATACCGTATCCAATCGCGAATCGCAGAGGTATCAACTTTATTGCATGCAAAAAGGTTATTACAACAATTTGTGGTGGACGCCTATACAATGGTGGAGTCTGGAAGGTTAATTTACATAAGGACACACCAAAAAAGTTTGAGATGCGAATCATATAACTGCTTGAATGATGCTTTAACACGCGGTGAAGTCGACCCAACTACTCAAGGAAAGAGAATAATATTGCCTTCAAGTTTTACAGGTGGTGCTAGATACATGATACAAAATTACCAGGACGCAATGGCGATATGTAGATGGGTTGGATATCCAGATTTGTTTATCACGTTCACCTGCAACCCCAAGTGGCCTGAGGTGCAACGATTCTTGAACGATCGAAAATTAAAACCAGAAGATCGTCCTGACATAGTATGTAGAGTATTCAGAATGAAATTGGACGCTCTCATTGCAGACTGCAGGAAGAACAAGCTTTTTGGACCAGTAATTGGAGGTACTTAGATAAAACTTAATTATTAACAGCAATTGTTGTGAGTTTAATTAATATATTTTGCTATCTTTTACAATTTTAAAAATTTTGCACGCTTAACAGTGATCTATACAATCGAGTTTCAAAAGAGAGGTCTACCGCATGCTCATATACTGTTATTTCTGGAAAAGACCAATGGGAACCAAAGCGGGATAAATTTGGACAACATCATTTCAGCTGAGTTACCTGATAAAGAAGATGATACCGAATACTTCAAAGTAGTAGAGGAGTTTATGATGCATGGTCCTTGCGGTAGAGCACGGTTGAATTCTCCATGTATGGCGAATGGTAAATGTACTAAACACTTTCCCAAAAAATTTGTTAATTTCTCAACTTTTGACGAGGATGGTTATCCTATCTATCGGAGAAGAGACAATGGTCACTCGGTGATGCGCAATGGGATTAACTTGGATAATAGGTACGTGGTTCCACACAATAGGCATTTGTTGTTAAAGTACCGGGCTCATATTAATGTGGAATGGTGTAACCAGTCCCGGTCAATAAAGTATCTATTTAAGTACGTGAACAAGGGTCACGACAGGGTCACAGCAGAATTCTACAGAACAAACACTGATGATGATGGGCCGAAAGTTATTGATGAAATCAGTATGTACTATGATTGTAGGTACATATCTCCTTGTGAAGCATGTTGGCGGTTGTTTGGATTTGATATACAGTTAAGGACACCATCAGTTGAACGATTAAGCTTTCACCTGCCGAATCAACAAAGTGTAGTATTTGCCGATGATGATCCAGTTGATAACATACTTAGCCGGCCAATAATCTTACAAAGCATGTTCCTAGAATGGTTTGAGGCCAATAAAATCTACCCGGAAGCGAGGAAATTGACATATGCTGAAATGCCAACGAAATTTGTCTGGAAGAAAGATATTAGAAAATGGCAGCCAAGGAAAAGAGGATTTGCAATAGGTAGAGTATTCTATGTGCCTCCTGGTACAGGGGAGATCTTTTATTTGAGATGTCTTTTGAATAAAGTCAAAGGACCCACAAGTTACTTAGATATAAAACAAGTAAATGGTGTGCAATACGATTCTTTTAGGGATGCGTGTTCTGCGAGAGGCTTAGTAGATGACGACAAAGAATATATTCAGGCTATCGAAGAAGCAAGTCAATGGGCCACAGGTGTGAATTTGAGAAGATTTTTTGTCACTCTCTTGATGTCAAACTCAATGGCGAAACCTGAAGTTGTCTGGGAAGCTGCGTGGACTTATTTGTCTGATGATGCACAATTCAAGATTAGAGAAGAAATGAGGATTCCAGGTAATTTGAATTTTCTTTTTATTTTCATGTTTTACAACATTATTTTTGTTAAACACAATTATAATCTATTATTATAAATATTATCACAGATTTGATCTTATCGGAAGACGAGAAGAAGAATTTTGCACTTGCTGAGATAGAACTAATGCTTTCGACTATGGGTAAGAGTTTGAAAGACTTTCAATCGATGCCGGTACCGGATTTAGAGAATCATGCTAGAACCACCAATCGGTTGATACAGGAGGAATTAGCATATGACGTTAATGTCATGAAGGAAGAGAATGATAGCATGGTGGAACAACTGACTGAAGAACAAAGGGTGATATATGACAACGTATTGCAAGATGCTCAGAATAATGTTGGAGGACTTTTTTTTGTTTATGGATACGGTGGAACGGGAAAAACATTCTTGTGGAGAGCATTGTCTTCTGCTATTAGATCAAAGGGTGAGATAGTTTTAAACGTTGCATCAAGTGGCATAGCTTCACTTCTATTACCTGGGGGAAGAACTGCACATTCAAGGTTTGCAATACCAATAGCTGTTAATGAAGATTCAACTTGCAATATAAGCCAAAGTAGTCCGCTGGCACAGTTGATCATGCAAAGTCGGTTGATCATTTGGGATGAGGCACCAATGATGCATAAATTTTGCTTTGAAGCTTGGACCGAACTATGAGAGATATAATGCGTGTCAAAAATCCAAACAGCTGGGATATGACTTTTGGTGGAAAAACAGTGGTGTTAGGTGGAGATTTTAGACAAATACTACCAGTAATTCCAAAGGGATCGAGACAAGATATTGTGGGAGCCAGCATAAATTCATCCTATCTTTGGAGAAGTTGTAGAGTATTTAGGCTAACAAAGAATCTTAGACTCAGGACCTTGCAATCAAATACTGAAGCTCAAGAGATTGAAGAATTTGCTAAATGGATTGCCAATATAGGTGATGGAAAAATTGGTGATTCAAGGGATGGAGAATGTGAGATCAAGATTCCTCAGGAATTTTTACTAACGTGTGTTGAGGATCCTATTGCTACAATTGTTGATAGCACATTTCCTATGTTTCGCAGTGGTAACCGAGATCTGAAATATCTAAAAGATCGTGCAATTTTGGCCCTAACTTTGGATATTGTTGATACAGTCAATGAATACATGAATGAATATAATAATGCTGAAGGAAGGACGTATCTCAGTTGTGATTCAGTTTGCAAATCGGATTCTAATGTTGACATGCTTGCTGATCTGCACACACCGGAATTTTTAAATGGATTACGCTGTTCTGGAGTTCCAAATCACTCATTGACTCTAAAAGTCGGCTCACCAGTTATGCTTTTGAGAAATATTGATCACTCATTGGGGTTGTGCAATGATAATTTCAAAGTTGGCTGATCATGTTTTAGAAGCTCAAATACTGTGCGGAGCAAGTGCTGGTTCAAAGGTCTTAATTCCAAGGATGTCCTTAACACCGTCTGATCCCAGATTGCCTTTTAAATTCCAAAGAAAGCAATTCCCACTAATGTTGTCATATGCCATGACAATAAATAAAAGTCAGGGTCAAACACTCTCAAACGTCGGTTTGTTTTTGAAGAGGCCGGTTTTCAATCATGGTCAAATGTATGTAGCAGTGTCAAGAGTTAGTAGTCCAAAGGGTTTAAAAATACTTATCTGTGATGAAAATGTAAAATCTAAAAATACGACTACAAATGTCGTATATAAAGAAGTTTTCAATAATGTCTAATAAATTGGAAATTTGTCTCTACCCTATTTGTTTTTTATATAATACTATATATTCTATTATTTATATATATGGCCGTGCATCGCACGGGTGCAACTACTAGTAATAATAATAATAATAATAATAATAATTGTTTTAAAAAAATATATATATATATAATTAAACCAATCATATTAACTACTTGGGGGATTTATTTACAAAAAGAGTATTCAAATTACACAACAAATTGAAGTGGAAAACTACCTCTGACAGGATAATGGTGCTGGCACCTGACCCAGATTATGAGCAGCATCTGACCCGACACCATATTTAACCCGACACCGCGTGGAATTCCAACAGGCAGAACACCAACGGGTGGAAACATTATGGCCATTCATTGCATTAAAGAGAGAGAATTAAAGCTGAGCGCCTCATTCATGATTCTTCATGCTATTACCGTTAGCCTCAGCTCCCCAATTCTGACTCTTCATGTTGTTACCGTTAGCACTTAGCATAAATAGAACTCCCCTCAGCTAGCAAGGGAGAGGAGACACTGTATTTTCTATTCTGAAACTAAAGCAATACAACTATTGTTACTCTCTCACAAAGCGTTATTATAATATTATTATTACCGGTAACATTATTTACCGTCATTGGTGCTTTCATTGAGAGCCTGAGTCCAACACTCAAGCAGGCGACGACACACACAACTCTTTTCCTCTTTCAACAGCAAGCTTGAAATAATGGTGTCCCGCAGCTCCCACGGTTCCCGCAACGTGAACAATGGCAATGCCTCAGGTGACCTCCGGGACCAGCTCACCAACAATCGCGGAGGGGACCTCCGAGAACAACTCAACAACGGGAGGCTCGGGGACCTTCGAGACCAACTCAACAATGGAGGGGTAAACCAAGCCGTGAACCTCCAGGCGACCGCTGATGTCATTCAGCAAGCAGTGACGGCGACGCTAAATCAGGTGGCGGTGGGACTGCAAGGCCAAGTGCCCCCGCGGCCCCAGGAAATAGGGGTGGAGACCCAAAGAAGTGGACCGGCCAGACGACAACCAGGCCCTTCCCAATCTGCACCAGAACGATTGGGACAGAGGGCGCCAGTGCGGCAAAGATTAGGATCACGGGCCGAGGGGTCCTCTACCGGAAACCCTCGCCAACACGAAAACGGAGAAGCCGAGAGATCACCCACTGAGGAGGTGGGCGAGTCTCGGGAGCCGACCCCACGCCAACACGTTGATGAGTCGGCCTTACGTTGACACTTGGAGGAGTGACGCGTCGAAGAGCCGGCTCCGCGTCGGCACTCGGCGGGGAAGCGACGCGTTGATGACCGGGTTCCACACCGACACTTGGAGGAACGGCAGCCGGCCCCGCGCTGGCACCCTGACGAGTCGGTCCTGGTCGAGAGGCTGCAGAGAAGAATCGAGGAGTTAGCAAGAAGGGTGGAGGCACGGGAGCAGTCGCCGGAACCCGAGGTACGGATGGCAGCACCATTCTCCCCAAGCATCACGGACGTACCTTTGCCGAGGGACTTTAGGTTGCCCGCCATCAAGGAGTACACGGGGGCCACTGACCCACATGTCCACATGACGAAGTACAAGGCTGCTATGGTAATGATCGGGGCAGAGGACGCCATCATGTGCCGAGCGTTCTTGTCCACCCTGGATGGAGCGGCCCAAGACTGGTTCAACACCATCCCGGATGGGTCGATCCAAAACTTTTTGGAGTTGTCCAAGAGCTTCCTGACATACTTCTCCGGTAGCATACAGCGTAAGAAACCCTTCTCTCACCTCTGTGTAGTAAAGCAAGATAGAGGCGAGAGCCTCAAAGACTTCCTGATAAAATGGAAAAAGGAAGTTAATAATGTCTACGACTTCGACTCCAAGGCGGCGATCCCGATATTTATCCATGCCTTAAGATCAGGGTATTTCCACAAGCAGCTGAACGCCCACCACCCCCGCTCTTACAAAGATCTGATAAGGACGGCTAGCCGCTATGCCCAAGCATAGGACGTCGACAGGAAGAAGAAGGACGAAGAGGATGGTAGGAAAGGTGGGAAGCCTGGGAAAGCGGGTCCGCCCAGCCAGGCACCACTCTCGAACCACCCGACCGCAGGGAAAGGCCGAGACCACGAACGACCTTGCCTGGTCCCCTTGCATAATTTAACTCCTCTTACCCATCCCGTCACTGTCATTCTAAAGCAAGCTGAGGAGATGGGAATGGTAGAATTCCCCGAGGAGTGTATGAAGGTCTCCCCGAAGGCGGACCAAACAAATTACTGCAGGTTTCATAGGCAAACCGGCCACGATACGGATGAGTGTCACGTTTTGAAGAGACAAATAGAAGAAATCATCCAGCAGGGCTACTTCCGACATTTCGTCAAGCGATCCAAGCAGCAGCAACAGCCGCAACACAATCCACCAAAAAATGTCTGGAGGAATGAGGATGGCACCGAGCCGTCCACCTCGAACGCCAAAAAAAAGAGAACACGACCAAATATCTGAGCAGAATGATAGCGAGAAAGAAATCGAGGTGGCGCCCAGACGACAAAAGAAGCACACCATACACTTTATCTATAGTGGACCCACAGGGGGTGACACGCCTGCGGAAAGAAAGAAGTGGAGCCGGCAGCTATACGTGGGAGAAGTGGTGAGTCTTCCTAGAGAAGAGAAACAGAGATAGGAGCCCATCACCTTCTCTAATGATGACCTCCCAGAGGGCCCGTTACCCCATCATGACGCCTTGGTGATTGAGATGGACGTACAATGTCATTGTCCGCCGCATCTTTGTCGACACGGGAAGCTCAGTCAATGTGATGTATTACGATGCCTTCACCAAGTTAGGGATACCTAGGAACCAGCTCAAAGAAGTACGTACCCCACTCTCTGGATTTACGGGTGATTTAGTGGAGACGGAGGGGTTAGTAGTCTTACCAGTGGAGATAGGAACGAGCCCTAACATTCGCAAACTTGACGTGGAATTCATCGTGGTAAGACTCACTTGTGTGAGCAGCACGCAATTGTTACGTAAAAGCATGCAAAAAGATTGGCGGAAAGGACCTACAAGTCCACACCATCCGCAAGGATGATCGATCGGGTATGGAACTCAGAACATTTAATTAGATATTATAAGTAATATTTTGTAGTCGTGGTCCGCCCAAACCTGTAAACAATATTTTGTAATCATTGTCTGCCCAGGTTACTTTGCTCAAATAAAAGGTTCTCAGCACCAACTTCGATCAACCAAAAGTCGGCCGACGGCGCAATGTAAAAAAAAAAAAAAAAAAAAAAACCAAGGCCGAGGCGCACGCCTCGACCCAGCACGGGCTGAGGCGACGCCTCGGCCCAAGGCACGACTGAGGCAGCGCCACAAGCCGAGCCGCAAAAAGGCCTGAGGCGTGCGCCTCGGTCACTAGCCGAGGCACGCGTCTCGACCAGCGCCCACGGCTGAGGCGACGCCTCGACCTAACCCGGCTAAGGCGACGCCTCAGCCGAAAAAAAAAAAAAAAAAAAAAAAAAAGGTCGCCAGGCGCACACCTCGGCCGGGGCCTGAGGCGCACGCCTCGGCCACTGACTGAGGCAGCGCCTCGGCCACCGACTGAGGCAGTGCCTCGGCCAAGCCGAGGCCCGCGTCTCGGCCACTGGCCGAGGTTGCGCCTCAGCCTGTTCGTAAAAAAGAAAAAAAGGGTTCGAGGCGCACGCCTCGGCCTGATGGCTGAGGCAACGCCTCAGTCGGGTCGAGGCGCTGCGCCTCGGCCAAATGACTGAGGCGACGCCTCAGCCACGTGTGCCTCGGCCAGATGGCGGAGGCGACACCTCAGCCAGGCCGAGGCGCTGCGCCCCAGCCAAACGGCTGAGGCGACGCCCCAGCCAGGCCGAGGCGCTGCGCCCCAGCCAGGCCGAGGCGCTGCGCCCCGGCCGGCTAAGGCGACTCCTCGACCGCCAAAAAAAAAAAAAAAAAAAAAAAAAACAAAACAAACAAACAAAAAAAAAACAATACAAAACAAAAAAAAAAAAACATAAAAAAAACATGTATATATATAAATATATATTAATAATAAAACAAGCACAGTGTCAAGATAGATTCAGCCTTACTCCCAAGTCAACTCAAACACATCCGTAGACTCAGGAGTAGGGGGGACTTGTGACAGGATAATGGTGCTGGCACCCGACCCAGATTATGAGCAGCATCTGACCCGACACCATATTTAACCCGACACCGCGTGGAATTCCAACAGGCAGAACTCCAACGGGCAAAACACCAACGGGTGGAAACATTATGACCATTCATTGCATTGAAGGGAGAGAATTAAAGCTGAGCGCTTCATTCATGATTCTTCATGCTATTACCGTTAGCCTCAGCTCCCCAATTGTGACTCTTCATGTTGTTACCGTTAGCACTTAGCATAAATAGAACTCCCCTCAGCTAGCAAGGGAGAGGAGACACTGTATTTTCTATACTGAAACTAAGGCAATACAACTATTGTTACTCTCTCACATAGCGTTATTGTAATATTATTATTACCAGTAACATTATTTACCGTCAACCTCGCGATTCCTTGTTTGACAATCAACAATTAGCTCTTCAATATTAGTATATATTTAAAATTTTATGCCCTAATTTTTATTTGCTCTCCCTTATGTCTCGTATTTGGTTTCAACCATACCTATACAATTATTTTATTGACAATTATAATCAATCTTGACTATATTGTCTTGAATTTGTAAACTTAGAATTACCTATTTAAATACGCAAATTCAACATTCAATTATTTATGCATGAACAATTCTAATATAATTCTGTCTTGATATACTTTAAAGTACTTATTAAAAAAAAAATCATTGGGCATTATCTCAATCGCGCAATGCGCGTAAAAAACTAGTATATATATATATATATATATATATATATATATATATATATATATATATATATATATATATATATATATATATATATATATATACCCACACACACACATGTAGAAAATAATCATTAGTATTATTTTAAATAAATCACAATTAATAAATAAATAAATACAAAGCCCAATAGATAGAGAAAGTATATAGAACAGATACTACCTTGTAATAGTGTCGGTAGTACTCAAAAAAATACAAAGTCCAATGAAATAAACCTAAAAATATACATTAAAAGCATCTCGTTATAATTGTCTTGACAAAAAAAAAAAAAAAAAAAAAAAAAAAAAACACGATCATATCAATCCTTTAACTCTAATACGCAGTTGTATAAAGATTTCCTTAGGTATATACATATACAAAGACACATAATAGAGCGGCGGTAGGGTGCATGCAATAGCCAGAACGCTGGCAAATACGGTTGCGCACTTCAATGAGGCAAACAGCATAACGTGCAATTCCAGTGCACCTTATGTTTGTGTTGGGGATGTCATACAAGGGTGTAGGGGAAATTGGCTTGAAGTTGGATATTAATTACTCTAATTATACATAGTGGTGGATCAGCATGACCATTATACCCTGCCAACCCTGCATCCTAGACATGAACATACAACACCTTCAATTTCTATATCCTTTGTACATGGAGATATTTGAAGGCTTCAAATACTTTGCACATAACTTATTTCATTTGTATGGTTTTTGGGTTTTGGTGATCATTGGATATTTCATTCACGTTAGGAGCCCGTTTCTTCAAGAAACAGACGCATATATATAAGTTATGAATTTATATATATATATATATATATATATATATATATATATATATATATATATATATATATATATAGGCGAGTTCAGGTGCGGCAGTGTCTTACGGTGCGGCGATTTCTTACGGTACGGCAACACCAATAGTTCAACAAATATGCACCATCAACGTTAGGAAAATATACCACACAAAACAGAGTAAACAGAGCCCTGCATCACCAAACACACACCATTGGGTGTGAGTAAAAACAACATACACTGTTCGGAAATACACCATTGGGGGTAGTGAGTTATATGGTGTATTTTTTGAGTCTGTTGTGTATTTTGTGATGTTTTATTGCATTTCATTGTGGTGTGCTTTTATTACACTGTTGATGCATATTGTTAACACTATTGGTGTATTCTGAAATTCCGCCGCACGGGAAGACCCGCCGCATTTGAACTTTATTCATATATATATATATATATATATATATATATATATATATATATATATATATATATATATATATATATATAATTCAAATAATTTTTTCTCCCTACATTTCCTTTCAACATATATAATCCAATTCAATCCAACAATAATATAAATTATCCATAAAAAATATATCTTATAATCCATTCTATCCATCAATAATATAAATATCTATATTAGAGCACAATTTTTGAAATGGCATCTCCATCAGCACGAATTTAGCTGGCGCAAATCCCAACCCTAGGTTGCGTTTTCGCTCTATCTGTAATAGTGAGATCATTGTTGAGCCAGACTTGGAGTCTGGTTCATCAGTTTGTTGCAGAATCTGCCTTGAAAACGACAGTAGAGAAGTTATTGATAAATTGATTTGAATATCATATTGCATTTGCTCTTGAGTACTTGTCTTACACATCCTAGCTTTTCATTTAACCCAACTCTTCATCTCTTACATGTAGGCACTGAGCTCGTAGCTCTTTGCCTCTGCAAAGGCACGCAGGAGTTCGTGCACAGGGAATGCTTAAACCACTGGAGATCTATAAAAGTAGGCAATTTATATTCCTACATATAGGACCCGGAACATACTAGCGGCAGGGTGCAATAGCCCACACACTGGCAATCATGGTTGCACATACACTTCCATGGGGTAAACAACGTAATGTGCAATTCTCGTGCACATAGTGTGTATGTGCGTTCGGGGTGTCATACAAGGATGTAGGGGAATGTGGCATGTGGTTGGGCATTAACTATTCCTCTAATTATACATAGTGGTGGATCAACATGACCATTATACGCTATTAGCACTAGATCATAGACATGAATAACACCTTCATACTCTAAATCCTTTGCAGATGGAGATATTTGAAGTCTTCAAATATCTTGCACATATCTTATTTCATTTGTGTGGTTTTTGGGTTCTGGTGACCATTGTATATTTTAATCTTTCATTTAGTGAAATTAATAATGTTTCAATGATATTTCATTCACCATAGGCATCGTTTCTTCAAGAAACAAACACTTATTTATATAGTTTTAAAATATTTTAAAAATTTGGTTTTCCTTATATTTCCTTTCAACATACAAATCCAATTCAATCCAACAATAAGATAAATAATCCATCAATAATATATCTTAACTAATAATCTATTCTATCCATCAATAATATAAATATCCATATTATAACACAATTATTGTAATGGCACCTCCATCGGCTGAAATTCAGCTTGCGTAAATCCCAACCGCACACTGTGTTACTGCTATATATATCTACAGTAGTGAGATCACTGTTGAGTCAGATTTGGAGTCTGGTTCATCGGTTTGTTGTAGAATCAGCCTTGAAAATGACAGCAAAGAAGTGCTTAATAAGTTGGTCGGTAATTTCTTAGGTTTATCCATTGAAATGAATCAAGAACTTGGTTCCTAATGGAAACAAAACCCAATCCAAGTCACCAAAATGTGAACTGTACTACACCAATAAAATTAATATAACTGAAGAATCAGGAGTCATCACAAGCAGAAAATTGATTAATTAGCAACACAACATTGCAGGTAAGAATCACGTATTTGTTTTAAGACAACCAGGGTAGCTGAGGCTGCATTATGGGGCCCCTTCTGCATTATGCAGCCGTGATGTATATATATATATATATATATATACATATATATATATACATATATATATATATATATATATATATATATATATATATATATATATATATACATATATATATATATATATATATATATACATATATATATATATATATATATATATATATATATATATATATATATATATTATAGGAGTAGTTAGATATATTTGTTTGCAAATTATATTTTGACTTTTTGGTATTGAATTTCTTAATTTTATTATGTGAATTGTGTTGTCATTGTTAATCACCTATTCCTATTTAAATAGGTAGACAATAATGACAACACACAGTTCACATAACCAAACGACTTAATAGGAATAGGTGATTATATTAATAATGACAAGGATAATGTAAGTTCTAGATTGGATTCTTTGTGCGCACATGAAAATTAGAATATGATCTAAGGGCTGATTGTGCGATTCACGGTTTATTTTCGCAGTGACTTTAGGGGTAGGGTCCTGTGAGTTTAGAATTAGTCTAATTATCTGGTTTCCTCATGGTTTCTGATGGGGAAACCAAAGCCACTGTTTTCCGGCTGCGGACAGAAACCAGTAATGAACTGGGAAGATGCTTGTGATATTTTTTTTTTATCTCTCAGTATTTTTTTTTTTTATTTGAGAAATCAATTCCTCTGATTTGTGTAGAAATATAGGTAGTTGTTTTGGGTTCATGTGCTTATTTGTTTTGATTGAATTACTCTATTTTTCTGAATTGCAAGCCTGGGAAAAACACAATAGAGAATAAAATTTTAGGGAAGAAGAACACAGCAGAGCATAAAATTAAAAAAAAAATGAACTTATCAAATAATATAAAAAGTAAAAAATAATGGAAGAAATAAAAATAACTGAAGTATACAATTCTGATCATTTTCGTATTCATTTTTTGGAAAATGAACCAAGCATACAAAGACAGTTTTCCGTTGTGCAGCCAAACACTAGAAAGGAAAATATTTTCTGAAAAATGACTCATTTTTCAGAAAACAGTTTCCATAAGTTATTTTCCTGTTTTCCAAACGGATCCTTAATCTATTAATAATTTCCATTTCATGGTCTATGACACAACTAGACTTAAACAAATAAAATTGGAGGTTATATAAATACAATTTTGACATATCAAAATCTATCACAATTTATTCCACACACACAGATATATATATATATATATATATATATATATATATATATATATATATATATATATATATATATTAGGTGTAGTTAGATATATTTGTTTGCAAATTATATTTTGACTTTTTGGTATTGAATTTCTTAATTTTATTATGTGAATTGTGTTGTCATTGTTAATCATCTATTCCTATTTAAATAGGTAGACAATAATGACCTGCAGTGGAGATACGTGTACATATCATATGCATGCATCTTCATATGTATGCATCTTCATATGCATATCATAGGGTGTGTTTGGAATCCCGGAAAGTGATTTCTGGAGATCATTTTCCGGATTTCTGGGGGGGGGGGTGGGGGGAGGGAGTCATTTTCCATCTTCATTCAGACGCACGCTCCACCTACAATCTCCACACCTCCATCTGCAAGCTTCAGCCTCCATCAACACAAGAACATACTCCACCAACAAATCCATCACCAGAAAAGGTCCACCATCCACCGGAGACTTCCTCGTCACTGGTTTCCGCATCGGAACCAAAGGCTTTGGCTTCCGATGCAGAAACCAGAGATATGGTTTCTGCAGTCGGAAACCAGTTATCTGGTTTTCACATGGTTTTTGATACGGAAACCAGAGTGGTTTTCAATGCGGAAACCAAAGCCACTGGTTTCGGGCTGCGGACGGAAACTAGCAATGAACTGGGAAGATGCTTGTGATATTTTTTTTATCTCTCAGTATTTTCTTTTTATTTGTGAAATCAATTCCTCTTATTTGTGTAGAAATATAGGCAGTTGTTTTGGGTTCATGTGCTTATTTGTTTTGATTGAATTACTCTATTTTTCTGAATTGCAAGTCAGAGAAAAACACAATAGAGCATAAAATTTTAGGGAAGAAGTACACAGTAGAGCATAAAATTTTTAAAAAAATGAACTTATCAAGTAATATTAAAAGTTAAAAAATAATGGAAGAAATAAAAATAACTGAAGTATACAATTCTGATCATTTTCCTATTCATTTTCTGGAAAATGAACCAAGCATATAAAGTTTTCCTTTGTGCAGCCAAACAGTAGAAAGGAAAATATTTTTTGAAAAATGACTCATTTTTCATAAAACAGTTTCCATAAGTCATTTTCCTATTTTCAAAACGGATCCTTAATCTATTAATAATTTCCATTTCATGGTCTATGACACAACTAGACTTAAACAAATAAAATTGGGAGTTCTATAAATACAATTTTGACATATCCAAATCTATTACAATTTATTCCTAACACACACATATATATATTAGGAGTAGTTAGATATATTTGTTTGCAAATTATATTTTGACTTTTTGGTATTGAATTTCTTAATTTTATTGAATTGTGTTGTCATTGTTAATCATCTATTCCTATTTAAATAGGTAGACAATAATGACAACACACAGTTGACATAATCAAACGACTTAATAGGAATAGGTGATTATATTAATAATGACAAGGATGATGTAAGTTCTAGATTGAATTCCTTGTGCGCACATGAAAACTAGTTCAACAAAACTTGGATCACCTAATTTAAAAAATAATAAAAATAAAATAAAAAAATAAAATAAAAAAGGTCTCATTTGAGAATCAAAAGGTTACAAGTTTAACTTCTTAATCTAATAAACTATGTGTAACTTAAACTAGTTTACCTCCTTATAATTCTTTCCAGTGTACATTTTTAATGTTGTGGCTGTGGGTGTCCTTATCAATAAAAAAAAAATGAAATTCAATACCTAAAATATTTAAATTTAAATGTCGCAATCGAGCTGAGAATCCATTGTTACATGAGATCAGATGATAAAGCAGGACAGAGAACAAATTTGTTTAATGCAAGTTTTAATATTCATATATGGAGTAAGGTGTATATTAATTCATATCTAAGAGGCAAGAGGTGGCTAATGGGTATGTACACTTAATATTGTTTCTTGGTTTCTTGGTGTATAGTACTCCATATATATATATATATATATATATATATATATATATATATATATATATATATATATATATATATTACGCTTGTAATACATTTTACTTGCATTTTAATACACTTTACTTATACTTAGGTGTACTCTATGAAACTGTTATTTGTATTTTTAACACAATTTACTTGCCCTCCAAAATTTAAATTATTTACAAAAATGTTATCCCATATTTAAAAAAAAGAATATTTTTATCTATTAGATCTGGACAGATGGATAACTACGATAGATTCTCATTCATCTATTAAACATGTGGTTCTTACCTAATTCATCATATATATATATATATATATATATATATATATATATATATATATATATATATATATATATATGCCTCCAAGTCGATTGCTATGGCCTAGGAGTAGTTAGAAATATTTGTATGCAAATTATATTTTGACTTTTTGGTATTGAATTTTTTCATTTTATTAGGCTCTGTTTGGCAAACCTAGCTGAAAAGCTATAAGCTAGGAGCTGATAGCTGAAAAGGAGCTGAAAGCTGAAAAGCTATAAGCTCGGAGCTGAAAATTGAAGAGCTGTTAAGCTAACTGTTATGATTGAAAGTGTTTGGTAAAATTTGCTTTTTGATAAGCTGATAAATGTAAAAAGACTAAAAAGGACATTTTCATAAAGGACATTTCGTCTTCCAAAAAAAGTAAACACTTTTTAAAATAAAATTATTAGCATGATCATGATCTAGCATCCCATAATGAAGTAGCAATATTGTTGCGAATCTCCTTCATCTCCATAGAGGTGTGACTTAAATTTTCGTTGATGGAGATATTACTACTTGAGTCTTGAAGTTCATCGGGCGGTATGTAATCTGGATGCTGCTTAAGCACATTAAACATCATGTCATCTTGTGAATTCTTCCGAATATAATTATGTAGTGCAAATGTGGCCATAATAACATCAATTTTGGTCTCCTCACTAAACTGCGGCATTTTAGCAAGTATCTTTTATCTCTTATTCCATACTCCAAACGACCTCTCAATACAACTTCGAAGAGAAGAATGTGCACGATTGAATGCTTCTTGAGCATTAGTTGGCGGCTCTTGTTCAATTTGAGATTGAAGCCATATTGCTAATTTTAAAATAATAATAATAATAATAATAATAATAATAATAATAATAATAATAATAATAATAAGCTAAAGTTTCAACATAATTGTTTAGCATGAAACAAGACTAAGGAAGGGATTGACGTGAAAGTTGGGATAGGGGAAAAGAAAGGGTTTTAATTCATAAGGTTAAAATATGTCATTACTTTAAAATAATAAGGGTAAAGATGAAAAAAAAATTAGGAAGCTAGTAGCTTATTTTGAAACGCTACCTAAAGTAGCGTTCCAAAATAAGCTCTTATTTTAAGCTAGGAGCTTATTTTGGGAACATTACCAAACAGAGCTTATAGCTTATTAGTAGCTTAAAATAAGCTATAAGCTCCTAGCTTAGTGTTGCCAAACAGAGCCTATGTGAATTGTGTTGTCATTATTAATCACCTATTCCTATTTAAATTGGTGGACAATAATGGCAACACACAGTTCACATAATAAAATGACTTAAAAGGTCATGACCGGAAGGGGTGGTGTTGGATTTGAATCTCATTGGAATATATGAGAAACATTTCAAGGATGATGTAAGGTCTAAATTGGATCCTTTGTGCACACATGAAGATTAGAATTGATATGTGGGTTGGCTGTGTGACTCGCGGTTTACTTTCGCAGTGGCTTCAGGGACGAAATTCTGTGTGCTTAGAATTAGTCCCGACAAAACTTTACTCACCTAAGTTAAAAAATAATATTAATAAAATATGAAAAGGTTATGACTTGAGAATCAACAGGTTACAAGTTTTACTTCCACTACTGGAAATTATGGAATTTCCGACCACCTGAAAATGATCTTAAATTAAGTTGATACCAAAAACTGGTCGGAAATAGCAACAAAGGTTTTTCCGGATACCAAAAGTGGTAGGAACAAGACTTTCGACTTGATTTAAGATCACTTTCAGGTAGTCGGAAATTCCATAATTTCCAGTAGTGTTCTTAGTTTGAGCTAAGTAATAAATAAATTAAATTATGTGCAACTTAAACTAGTTTACCTCCTACCAGGACTATGTGGTCCAATGGTACCCGGGTTGGACTTCCATTTGGAAGATTGTGAGTTCGAGCCTCAGTGGAGGCGTTATTAGCTCTTTGTGTTTCAGTAGGTTGAGAAAGTATATGAACAGATACTACATTGTAATAGAGCTAGTACCATTCAAAAAAAAAAAAAACTAGTTTACCTCCTTATAGTCCTTCTAGGTGCACATTTTTAAGGTTGTGGTTGTGGGTGTCCTCATCACTAAAAAAAAATATGAAATTCAATACCAAAAATATTTAAATATAAATGTCGCGATCTATCTGAGAGTCCATTGTTATATGAGATGAGACGGTAAAGCAGGACAGAGAACAAATTTGTTTAATGCAAGTTGCAATATTCATATATCATATATGGAGTAAGGTGCATATTAATTCATATCTATTGCTCTAAATTTTCATACATACAATTCAAAGAGAGAGCGTCTGAGGAAGATGGCCTGTGTTGCTTTATCTTCTCTGATGCGAACAATAGAGTTGGAGTTGCTGAACCCCGGACGAAGTGCGATAGTTGAGGATGAAGAACAGGTGAAATCTCTCTACCAAAGTCTTTGCTTTTTTATAGAATTCTTGGACAAGTCCAAGGATATCGTTGCAGCCAAAAATTTGGAACCTAAAATCAAAGATTTAGTGTTCCAAATAGAAGACAGAATCGAAAGGGAACTTGAAACTATATACGGAGAAACATACAGTGAGCCTAAGAAACGACAAAAAGCTCAGAGAAGACTCCCCTCGGCCTTATTAAAACAAGCAATAAGGGACACTGAAGATTTGATGGTCCAAATTAGGAAGATACTGAACAGCCCTGTCCAAGCTTTTCCAAGTGCAGATCCTCAAGCTTCGTGTGGTGGGTCATCAGAACACGCCGCAGCTTCAGACGTTATGGAAGGTCGTGGCCAGAAATTTGAAGAGATAAGGGACCAACTCATCTGCAACCGCTCATCAGGACGAGAAGTAATCTCGATTCTCGGAATGGGAGGTATTGGGAAGACAACTTTAGCAAGAAGGTTGTACGAAGATCCATCGGTTTTGTCACATTTTGACATTCTTGGGTGGACTGTTGTTTCCCAAAAACATGATGTGAGAAAGATGTTAGTTGACCTCCTTAACAATGAAGCAGCAAAGATTGATGAAGTAACAGATGGTGAACTGGCAGGAAAACTACAGAAATGTTTGAGGGGCAAGAGGTATCTAATTGTTTTGGATGACATATGGAGCACCCGTTCTTGGGAAGGTATCCAGTTGTGTTTTCCTGATGACAACTGTAGGAGTCGAATATTGTTGACCACTCGACACAAAGAGGTTGCTGATTCTGCTGATTCATCAGGTAACCGTCTTCATACCTTGGGTTTTCTAAATCAAGAAGAAAGTTGGGATTTATTTTGCAAAAGCTTTCCTGGAATACAAAGTGTGCCATTTGAACTTGAAACAATCGGGAGGAACGTTGTTGATAAATGCCACGGGTTACCACTGGCGATTGTTGTAGTCGCAGGAGTTTTTTCAAAACTCAACAAAACTGTTGAGGAATGGCAAAATTTTGAAAACCAAACAAATTCACTAGTTGTAACTACAGATCTTAGTGAGCAGTGTTCAAGAATACTCACCCTGAGTTACAACTACTTGCCACTGCATTTGAAAGCTTGCATTTTATATTTGAGTATTGTCCCAAAAGATGAAGCAATTATAGTCAAAAGACTTGTAAGGCTATGGATTGCGGAGGGTTTCGTGGAGTTAATAAACAGTGAGAACTTGGAAGAGGTGGCTCATGAGTATCTACAAGATCTTGCTGATAGAAGCTTAATCCAAATTCAGAAGCGGCACTTCAATGGCAAAATCAAGACGTGTAGGGTGCACGACATAGTACATGAGTTTTGTGTGAGGGAGGCAATAAAAGAGAAGCTGCTGAATGTTAAAAACGAACAACATCCCTCCTGTGGCGAACTGCAACAAGAAGGATGTCGTTGGTTAAATTTCTGGCCAAAGAAGATCCCAGACTTGGATAATATATATGTACCTCGCTCCATTTTGTATTTGCAGCATACAAGTTATGCATCGTCATCAGAAGTTATTGAGCCAAATGATGACCTAAGATGGGGTTTATTGTTAAGAGTTTTGGAATTTGGTCCTCCAATCAGCTCCGGCTCATCCTTAAATTATACCTCTCTTCTGAGATATCTTGGTATATGTCTGGGCCATTCATCTCTTCCACTTGAGGATGTCTCGCGCGTGCTGTCTTGTAGTCGGAATTTGCAGACTCTTATTGTGTCACACAAGCCAAGCAGCAGCTATGATGTGCCTAGTTCTTGCCATTATTTGTCATCTGAAATGTGGGCATCGCAGGAGCTAAGTCATGTTGAGTGCAGCTATTTGATTTCAGTTGATCCTCCGAATGAGGTTAAGGAGAAGCTGCACACGCTTTATTGGTTGAGTCAGCGACATTGCACAGAGGATGTGTTTTCCAGGATTCCAAATGTAAGAAAGTTGGGGATTTTTTGTCAACCCGAAACTAATGATGGTGGTGGTGATGGTGATGGTGATGATGATGATGATGATGATAGTGATAGTGATGATGATGATGATGATGATGCTGATGGTGGTGGTGGTGGTGGTGATGGCGGTGATGGTGATGATGATAATGGTAATGGTGGTGGTGGCAACGGGGAGGACGACCGAGAGGTTGGTCTCAACAACATCTTGGAGAATCTTCACCATCTAAATCAACTTGAGACACTCAAGATTAAAGCAATTAAGCAAAACATATGCCTCAGGAATCCACAAGCCTTTCCGCAGAACCTCAAGGAGCTTACATTATTTACCACTCGTTTGCCATGGAATCATATAAACATCATTGGCTGCATGCCTAGTCTTGAAGTACTCAAACTGAAAGCTGAAGCCACCTGCGGCGAGACATGGGAACCAAGCGACGGGGGTTTTCGTCGGTTGAAGTTCTTGCTGATTGACAGCTGCTACCAATTCGAGAACTGGGAAGCCACTCCTGAGCATTACCCTGTCCTTGAGCGCCTAGTCTTGCGTAACTGCCTGCTTTTGGAAGAAATTCCTAGTAGCTTTGTAGATATGATCACTTTGCGTTTAATTGAGATTAGCCTTTGCCGTCCTTCTCTTTTGGCTTCTGCCCAGCGAATTCAAAAAGAACAACAAGATCTTGGAAATTACGGGCTCGCTGTTCGCAATACTACACCGTTCTCGGTGCTAGCGTCAATGGTAGTGTCAATGCTACCAAATGTATTGTCCGTGGCTACATCATTATGTCAAATTATGTAGGTTTTACAAACTTTTTAAATGTTGGATTTTAATATATTTAAATGATTTTATTGAATTGTACTAGACTTTTGTAAAGTTTGTAATACTTCATAAAAGTTCTTATATTATAGACATTTTATTTTATTAATTTTAACGAATTTCTTTCTTTTTTTTTTTTGTTTTAAAAGGGGCGTTTCGGGTTTCGGTTGGGTTTTTTCGATTTAAAAAAAAAAATTAAACCATTCGATTTAACAATAGAGTTCGGTTCGTTTTTGTGAAAGTCCACTATTTGAACGTTTCTTTTTTTTCTTGACCGATTGTTCAATTGACTCACTTGGAGTGCCACTTGAAGTGTTTTATTGATGACAAGATGAAGAATCATCCATCTACATAGCTGATAGTACTAATATCCACGTGTTGCGGTCATAGTACTAAATGAGAACAAATATAATAATAGAAGGGGATTTTATTGATCAAAGTGTGACCTAATACAATCTAAATGGTTATCCCGAGGGCCGACTGAATGCGGTCGGGCTGCTCTGTAAATAACCTATTGATCGTCCAAAAGCCCCCCACACTGTAGCCGCCGTGGGTACTTATAGCATTTGGCCGGAGACAAACTTCCGGTAAGTGCCCGGGCGGACGGTTGTTGTGATTACATATGACCCTTCCCAATTCTGAGCTAACTTTCCTCCTTCCAGGGGTTGACTTGCTTCTCGTCGTCGTAGCACATAATCCCCAACCTGGAAGTATCTCGGGGGAACTCGTACGTCTTTAGTGCTCTTCACCCTCTTTTGATATTCGGCCATGCGCCGAGCCGCAATTTCTCTCTTCTCTTCCACACTATCTAGGTCCACGGCCATAGAGTGTTCATTCTCTTCTGCATTAAACGACCGTTCTCTAGCCGTCGGGATCCATGCCTCGATCAGTAAGCGCGCCTCGGCACCATAGACTAGAGCGAATGGTGTTTCCATCGTTGCCTCTCTAGGGGGTCGTGCGATATGTCTAAAGTATGTACGGGAGCTCCTCGACCCAACTACGGCCAGCTGAGTGCAACTTCTTCTTCAATCCTTCCAAGATGGTTCAGTTGGCGTTTTCCACTTGGCCATTTCCCTGCGGGTAAGCTACCGATGATCGGATCGAAGTCGTCCCGATCGTCGCCAAGAAGTTCTGGAAGTACTGGCTCACAAATTGTCGACCGTTATCACTTATTAAGTGAACGGGAACACCAAACCGTGAGATAACATTCCGCCTTAAAAATCTGGCACATTGCTGTGAAGTGATGTGGCCAAGGGCTCGGCCTCAATCCACTTAGAGAAATAATCAATCGCCACAATAACAAAGCGCCGTCGCCCGAACAGCTACGGAAAAGGCCCCAAGATATCCACCCCCCATCGAGCAAACGGGATGGCAGTCGTGACCGGTTGATAAAAAGTTGCCGGACGACCAGGCATCCGAGCGTACAATTGGCATGTTTCATAACTCTTAGCAAGATTTTCACAATCTAGCTTAATGGACGGCCAATAGTACCTGATCACCATGATGCGTCGAGCCAGCGATCGACCTCCTTGGTACGACGAACATATGCCCGAGTGTAACTCGTTCATAACCAAGTCTGCTTCAAAAGAGTTCAAACATCGCAACAAAGGACCACCATACGATCGTCGGTATAACCGTCCCTCTTGCACCTGAAATCTTGGTGCCCTCAATTTCGCCTTTCGCACCCGTTGTGGATCATCCGAAAACCGGTCATGCTGCAGGTATTCCATCAAATCTAAAATCTGTGTTTCCTCAGGCGGTTGGATATGGGCGACCGGTAAGCGGTGAATACTGTGTCTCGAAATCACTAAAATCCGGGCGATTTTGGACATATGCTCGTGTGCGTCTTGTGCTAGCTTCGACAGACCATCTGATGAATGCTCGGCAGGGGGTAGGGATCCAACGGGCACGCTTTATTCGGATCGGTGAAGTCAATGCACATTCTCCAGGATGGAGGCTTAGGGACCATCACTCGGGATAAGTGATCGGGTGAATGTGCCCGATCGCGGCCATCTTCTTCACCTCTTCACAAACAAACTCCCGGCGATCGGAGGACAAATGCCGAGTCTTCTGAATGATTGGTTTAGCAGCAAGGTCTACGGACAACCGATGGCAAATAACCGTTCAATCAATCCCGGGCATATCCTTGGGCCCCCATGCGAATATGTCAGCAAACTCCTGAAGTGTTGCTAACACCTCCAGTCGAAGTTTAGGGGTAAGGGCCCGACCAATCTTAACTTTTCTCTCGGGCTGGTCCTCTGACAAAGGAACCTCCTCGATTTCTTCGGACGGCTCAGGTTGTTCTTTCCGGTCTTTGACAGCCTCTCGGATGATTGTGTTTACTCTGGACGAACCTGCATCCCGCCGATTCACTGCTCGGGAATAGCACTTCCTGGCTGACTGAGCCTCACCGCGTAGAACTCCAACCCCAGCTGGGGTAGGAAATTTCATGCAGAGGTGAGGTATAGATATAATTCCCCCGACCTTCATGATGGCCGGGCGGCCTAGGATCACGTTGTGGACGCAGTGAAGATTCACGATCACAAATTCTATCTCCGTCTTAACTGACTTGGGGCGGAGTTCCTAGCTCGACCGGGAGGACGATTTTTCCTTCGGGGCGAATGGTAGCCCCGGTAAATCCCGACAAGGGTACACCGACCGGAATCAGCTCCCGTCGATCAAGCTTTAATTTCTCGAAAACGTCCAAATAAAGGACATTTACGCTACTCCCGGTATCCACCATCACCCTTTGTACGTCGACTCCCATGATGTCGATCGTAACAACGAATGCTTCCATCCCGGTGTTTCCGCTCTCGGGTTGATCTTCCAGAGAAAAAGTGATCGGCTCCATTTTTTGCCTCTTACCTGTCTCCCAGGAATCGACGATCGCGACCGGGCAAGGGTTCCGAGCTTGGGAAGCATCTTCCAAGCCCCCGAATATAACATGAATAGTCGGCTTTGATGCTTGCCGAGTACTCGACGGTGGATCGGGATCCCGCCAGTCCTGGTCCAATCGATCAGGACGATTAGAGCGTCTGTGATCTTTCCTCTCGGTTGTTCTCTTGTTTTCTTCCCGCTTTCCAACACACTTATCCAACTTTCCCAGCTGAAGCAAGTCTTCCAACAACTGTTTTAGGTGTGTGCACTCCTCCGTGTCATGCCCAGCGCATCGATGATAAGCGCAATGTTTCGACTTATCCTTCCCATCCGGTCCAGGATGAGGTAGACAAATAAGGTTGCAGGACTGGGCATATTGCATGGCTTCCGCAGCCGATCGGTTTAACGCCGTGAAATCTCCCGGCCGAGCTCGGGGTCGGGGATGGTCTTCACCCGACCGGTTGTCCGACCGACCAGAAGGCTTCCGGGAAGATCCGACCTCTTGGGAGCGTTTGACGGCATTTGCCTCTCCAGCATTGGCATAATCCGTCACTCTACGGAGCGCTTCTTCATAAGTTGCGGGCGGGTGAAGTATAAAATATTGGTACAAATAACCGGCTCGGAGAGAAATATGTAGCATATGAATGGCTGTTAGGTCGTCCATGGGTTCGACCTCTCCCACTACCGCCTTCCACTTGACTAAAAAATTGGTCAAGCTCTCTCCTTCCAATTGCTTAGCCTTCTCAAGGTACATGTAAGGCTTCCAGATAACTTTGGAAGTTACAAACTTCCGAGTGAACTTTGTCGTCAAACTAGCGAAATCAGAAATGGACCCCGGTTGCAATGTTCTGAACCACTCGGCTGCCCGACCAGAAAGCGTCGAGTAAAAGGCCCGGCACATCACGGCGTCAGTTATGCCCATCATCAGCATATTGCCATAGTAAGTGTTGATGTGGACCTCCGGGTCTGTCCGGCCATCATATTCTTTGTTTCCAGGGATTCGCAAATCGAGCGGGTAGGGTTGAGCCATGATCTCCGCCGTGAAGGGTATCCGCAATAATGAAGCGGTATGATCAGGAGGAGGCCTTGAGGCATGCTCGTTCTGCCAGCGAGTGAATTCTGCGCGGAAGTCGTTCAACAGTCCTCGGGTCTCGTCTTGTTCAACCGTGCGAGCGGCTTGTCGACCGTCTTGCTCGACCGTACGGGTTGGTTCCCGAGCCCGTCGGCGACGATGTGCTTGAGACCCACTATGTCCTGACGACCCTGCTTGACTGGCCGCTCGCATGGGAGAATCAACCGAGCGCCTATTTGGATCCTGCGGTCCCAATCGTTGCCTCATTGCTGGTCGGAGTCGCTCAAACGCACTAGCTCGGTTGTCTTCGGGTTCAGGCTCTTGCATCATCTGCTCGGGCTCATGTGCCGCCTGGCCATGCATGTCCTGCCGTGGTTCCTCCATGGCCCCCGCCCCCTGGGGTCCCAACCTCGAGCGAGCCGAGCGTCTAGCCCGGGAACCGGGCTGAACATCGGGCTCGGTCGGTATTGCTGGTTGGCTCAAGGGAGCAGAGACTAGAGCCGTGTACACAGGCATGTATGGCGGATAACCGGCCGGTGGATAATACATAGGTGTCCCGGGCCAACAACCATATTGAGGAGGAGGTATTGGGTATGGGTAGTTCGCCGGGAACGGGTATTGTTGAGCGGACGTTGGATACGTGGGCTGTATGTAGTTGATCGGGTTGGGAGCCACCGATCGAGGAGGTGAAAGATTCAAGTTCAGGTCAATTGTCTGACCCTAATGTTGTGTGTAATTGTGGTCGGAGGAGCTAGCTTCCTCGTCCTCCGGTGCTTGGTACATGAATGGATACATGGTGATGATCAGGATCTGGTACTTGTCTACAATAGCTTTTCGTACCGGGTCCCCACAGACGGCGCCAAAATGATAGTACTAATATCCACGTGTTGCGGTCAAAGTACTGGATGAGAACAAATATAATAATAGAAGGGGATTTTATTGATCAAAGTGTGACCTAATACAATCTAAATGGTTATCCCGAGAGCTGACTGAATGCGGTCGGGCTGCTCTGTAAATAACCTATTGATCGTCCAAAAGCCCCCCTCACTGTAGCCGCTGTGGGTACTTATAGCCTTTGGCCGGAGACAAACTTCCGGCCTACCGGCATGTAACCCACGTAGCATCCACGCGTCTTCACCCGGCGAGCCCTCTCTGTCAACGTACAACATTGCCATGTGCCTCTCTTCAACATCTATGTCTCTTCATAAGGTAAAGGCACGATAACCGAAAAATAACACCGGTCGGAAAACCCAGCGGTCGGGCCCGACCGCCTTGTCTGAATGACGCCCGACCTAAAGATCCTGTATAAACAACAAGATGAAAGCAACCTAAGTCGGTCGGGATATATCCTACCAATAGCTAATATTTGAAAAATAATAATTATTAAAACACCAAATATTGGGACTTACGACTTAGAGTTGAGGTCTGAGGACTTAAGGAGTTAAAATTATTAATTATTATAATTTTTATATATAATACTAGCATTTTTTACGTGTGATGCACTTCAATTTATGCACAACATTAAAAAATTGATAAATGCAAATAATTACAAGTTATAGTTCAAATTATATTCCGCAATTCCTTAAAGTAGTAAATTTTAATCATCGTATTTGAAAACTATATATAGAGATGAACAAAATTTATATTTTGTTTATTAATAATGTAAACAATTTTGATATACTTTATACTTTGTTTTTATAATAAATAAATAAAATCTATATACATATAAAGGCCACTATTTTTCAGCCAATCAAATGGCTTCATTTTCCCGCTCATGGAAAAGTACACCGTTTGGTTTTTTTTTTTCTGTTATTCAAATCTAAGAATGTCCCGCCTACTTTGAATGTATTTTTTATTATTTAATTAGATCAGATTACAAAAGATATGATATTTGCGTGAGATTTTTATCCTAATTTTTAGGTTGTTGGCCTATTGTAGAGTTGCTATGGGTATGGCCTTCTTCATAGTATGCGTGCATTCTAAGTTTTCAGGGGTATGGGATTGTTGTCAAGCCTATATATTTTCCAATATAATAATACGTGTAGGGTGATCTCCGGGACTATATATACATACACAATGAGACATAATTTTACCAGTATGCGAAGAGAGTAGTGAAACTCAAAACAATACAATTTACAGTAAGCATTAAAGGTTAAAGAAGTTCCAATTGGCAGTGACCATCTCTGAAACCATCTCTGAAGGATGTCTGGACAATTCATTCTTGGTGCAGACCTTCATCCACAGCTTACTACGAAGGCAATTAAGCTGCGTTTTGTAAGAAATTATGTTGTCACTGAAACAAAGGGAGAAAACAACATAAGAAGCCAAGAGTGTGTGTTCGTAGATAAACAGGTGTTATTCCTACATTACCTTCTTATATATATATATATATATATATATATATATATATATATATATATATATATATATATATATATATATATATATATATATATATATATATATATATATATATATATATGTATGTATTTAGATTGTCTTTAAGTGTTGCTAGGTTCTTCTAACTATGTTGTTTTGGTTCTTTGAAATATAGGTTATGTTCATGCATGTGCACATACCTAAGGACATTGTGAGCAAATACAAGAATGAATTCAATGAGGGGCAAGTTTATGGGATTAGGAATTTCCTATGTATCACAAACTTTTTCAAATACAAAACAAGCACTTTGCGTTATATGATAAAGTTTAAGTATGACACATTGGTGAAGCAATATAAGCGTATCAATTTCCAGAAAACGATGTTTCGGTTCAAGAGTTTCCCTGCTATACTTTCAAAACAAGATGTGGATGAGAAAGTTTTAATGGGTAAGTGATTCATAATCAAAACTGTTATCTTCAAATTACAATTATTATAACCTACAAAAATATCTTATATGACATCATGTGTTCTTAACATAGTCCTATGTTTTTAGATGTCATTGGTAGAGTTGTGGAGATTTATTCTCCACGGGGGAAGGTAATAGCTGAAAAAAAAAAAAAAAAAAAAAAAAAAAAAAAAAAAAACAAAGTTAATAGACTTTGTCCTTGAGGATATGAGGTAAGTTTTGCTTCTGAATTTTGTACTTTGTCTATTACATTTAGTAAGCTATATATTACATTCTGATTGTCTAACTTTCTTAGAATTATGTGTGCAGTAAAAATCATATTAAGTGCACACTTTGGGATGACCATGTGGATCAACTTATTCCTTATTTCAACCAAGATGTTACTGACCCCGTCATACTTCTGATCCAACTATGTCGTGCTAAGTTTATGGACAGTAAGTCTAACTTAGTATTTACTACACACATAATTTGTTTACTTACTTATTTAATCTCTTATGCTTGGTAGATGGTGAAGTGCGCATATGCAGCTCTTTTGATGCAACTCGGCTATTTTTCTCTCACCCCTGTAAGGAGTTTGTTGCATTTAAGATCCAGTGAGTGTACCTAGGAAATCTTTCCTAATTTAATGGTTGCTTCTTAATGAATCATTAAGTGTTCTGTTGGTTTGTTGTTTTAGTAGCTTCACAAGTAACTCAACTCCATTGCCGGTGTATTGATTCCTCATCTCGACTTGGTGTTGGTCTTCCTAATGGTAGTGGTACTTCCAAGGAAGTGTTGGTCAGTTCTATTGAGGAGATATACAGTAAAAAATATGTAAGTTATGATTTTTTGTTTATAACCTATTTGCATAGAGAATATAGTTACCTAAACTATAACTTTAACTATGTATATAAGGCTGGATTTATCAATAATCACTAAGTAACTAATGGTAGTGCTTATAATCTATTTCTGTGGGAATATAGTTACCTAAACTTTGACTTAAAGTATGTAGTGCTTATAATCTATTTTGTGGGAATATAGTTACCTAAATTGTAACTTTAACTACGTATATAAGGCTGGATTTATCAATAATCACTAACTAACTAACAGTAGTGCTTATAATCTATTTCTGTTGGAATATGGTTTCGTACAATGTAAGTTTAACTATGTATACAAGGCTGGATTTATCATAACTAACTAACATTAGTGCTTATAATCTATTTTTATGGGAATATAGTTACCTAAACTGCAGATTTAACTAATTATGTAAGGCTGGATGTATCAATAACTAACTAACAGTACCTTTATTGTGTTATGTTGGGCAGTTGGGGGAGTATTGGGTAGCTGGTCGAATTGTTGGTGTTGAGAGTCTATGTGATTGGTACTTTATCTCTTGCAAGACTAATTCTTGCAAGAGAAAGCTGTCTGAGAGTGGAGGGATACTCTATTGTGCTGGGTGTAAGAGCTATTGGCAAGAAGGGATTGTGAGGTATAGAGTGATAGTTCGTGTTGCTGATGAAACTGGGGATGCTCCCATGCCCATATGGGATCGGGAATGTGCTGATTTGGTTGGTATAGCAGCTGCTGACTTAAAGGAGAAGTATCCTGGGGTATGCAATTTTTTTTTTTTAATCTTCTTACCTGATTTGTGAGGCTAAACCTTGACACAGTATATGAAATTTTCCTAGGGTAATAACTCTATTCCACCGGAGTTAGGACGTTTACATGGGATGTTTATGCTATTTCGGATAGCAATGAAGAAAGATCAAGTAGAGAGTTATTACTCTGCTTTCACTGTTCTACGTGTTTGTAGAGATGAAGCAACGCTTACACAGCACTGCTCAGGTTTCTCAGCTTGCAACCAATCTGAGGTCGTGTCAGCTGATGGTGGTTTGGATGTTGGTCAAGCCTGTGAGGTAGATATCATCTAAACTACAAAAAGGAATGCTTTTAACAAATGACAAACACTTAGTAGCTAATGCTTAAGTTTTTTTTTTTTCTCATTTAGCAAGTGTTTGTTAGTGATGATGAAGAGTGTGAAGGACTGGAAATTGGTTCTGAAGACTTTGACCAGGACCAGTGTGTTGGGCTGGATGAAATTCCTGCAGATCAAGATGATGGGGCCGTTGTTGTTCCTCTTAAGAGGAGCCTTGTAATTTTGCATTTTCTCTTTTTAAACAGATTAACTGGATTAATCAACTGACTAAATGGACTGACTGATTCAGCGATGAATTCAATCAGTAATAACTAATCACAGTGAAGATTAAAGAAAAGATAACACCACAAAGCCAACGACACAGAATGTTTACCCAGTTCGATACAATGTGTATCTACGTCTGGGGGACGATCACATAGGCGTCCAATCCACTAAATCATAATCCGATGTACAAAGGTAGATATACAATAATCTTACCCAAGTGCCCCACACAAGATACATACACAATCTACACAGGTTTAGTGGATTGTTGAAGATGGAGAGCTATGCATATAGAAGTCCAATGAAATCCCTTCACTTGGAGAGCCCACTCTGATGCAGTCCACTTCAATGACGCTCTTTACAGTTGTTCCCACAACAGTGTGATCACAGTGTCCTTCGTTTAAGCAGCAGTGATTCTTCTCAAGTTCGTCATCTTAATCACCATGAACATGTTGTATTGAGAAGAGGCATGATAATCAAAGATCTGATCTCATCAAAATGATGTGAAGTGTCTTCTTCTTTCTCAAAGGCGTAACTCTAATTCTCTTCGAATGAGGATACTTATAGTTCCGTCAAAAGAACACTCCTTCCATAGATGTCTTTGATTGTAGATGGTAGGACGATATTTGAAGAATGTAATCTTAAGGATTCGGTCCATACCTTTCCAAAGCAGATACGCTGATCTTCTTTCCAAATTTGACTTCTGTAAAACCGCGTATAGTATTTAGGAAAACAGCTTCTTAAAACAGATCTTCAGTGTCAGTCCTTCTGTTGTTGAATCTGGTTGATCAGTCCTCTGTGGAACAAAACAGACACTGAACTAATCCTATCTTAGTATGCCATAATAATATTGCCAATTATAAGTTGGGGTTTTTGAACAATTAAAACACTAACAAACTCCCCCTTTGGCTATTATTTGGCAAAACAACTCGACTATATAGAAAGACATAAGAACTGAGATAACTAAGATAGGCTATCATAAAGCCACCCAACATTTGATTACATTGCAGAAATAAAAACACAGCATACATATCATGCTGGATCAAAACAAAGTCAAGAAAAAACATTCTTCAAAAGGAGGTGCCATCACAAACAATCGCCCAGCCAGGGCCAGAAGGTACACAAAAACACAAACAACTCCCCCTGAGTTCATACTCCCCCTTTTTGCCAAAAGAGAGCCAAAGCCAGGTCAAGCGTTGGAGGGAGTCTCACTGTCAGACTTCACAGGAGCAGCAGCCGAGGCCTCAGTCAGCCTTAAATGAAGAAGAATAGTGGCTAATTCTGTACGAGCCCCTGTCAGCTGTTTAGCGATTATGCCATGAACGGTCTCAAGCTCAGAGACTCTTGCCTTCAATTGGATAGAGAGATGAAGATCTCGTGCATGCGGCGAGTTATCTCCCACTGTATCAGTCTCAGGATTGGAGGGTGCAGTCACCGGTGTAACATCACAGATATGTTCTCCAATCAACAGACGCCGGTCGACCCTGTAGAGAAGGGTCGGACTGATCACCTCACTCGTCATAGGCTCAAGGCCCTGTGATGTAAGAATTCCAAAGATCAAATTAGGAAAGGGCAGTCGTACCTTTTGTTCTCTCGGGTGAATCAGAGTGAGAATATGAGAATAGATCCATGACCCAAGGTCAAAGGACATCTTGGTTCCAATTCTGAATAAGAGACTGGCCAGTGGCTTGCCGACAGTGTGGAAATGTGCCAAAGGGAGCCAGTTATGCAGAGCAAGACGATGAAGAATCACATATTTTGAGGTGAGCTGAGAGCTAGGTAGAGTATCCTTATCACCAGTAGGCCATCTGTCAGCTTGTCCACCTGTGACTGTTTTGGCCACTGCATCCCAGTCAGTGATAGCCTCCTCTTGGACTCCTTGCAGGCCATAGTATTTGTTAATCATGTCAGGGCCAAACACATACCATTTCCCTCGAATGAAAATCTGCAGTGGATGCTCTCCAGACAAATTGTACATCTCCTCATTGAGATTACAGTAAAATTCGTATGTGAGCAGCTTGGAATAAGGACAGATGGCAGTGACAGTCTTCAGAAGACCCACTTCTCTCAGCAAGGGCAGAACATCACAGACGGAATTCATCTGGTTTTCATCAACCGATCTTTGAACAATCAGTTCTCTTCGGACCATTGTGGACTACTTGGCTTGAGCAGAAGGAGAAACAAATTGAGGTCTGTAAATTGATGTGTTAGAGCTTTCAGCAGCTTGAACCTCAGGTGTAATGCTCCGACTTCTGGCACGGGTAGCAGGTTTCACTTTTCTGGTGGAAGATGCGGGGACAACATGTGGTTGAGCAACAACAGAACCCTTTTGCTTAACAGAAGAGCGTAGAGTCTTGAAAACTTGTTGGATAGGTGGATTAGATTCAGATTTGACTGTTTCACTAGACTTCCTTTTCTTATCAGGCTGATCTGTGTCAGTATTTTCATCACCTGTCTCAACAATAACTTTTACAGGAACATTCTTCCTCAAGATTAGTCACAGAATGACTGGAGTCAGATACTTGAGCAGAAGAGCCATCAAGCAGATTAGTAACCCCTCGTATTTTAAATTTTGTGGAGTCAGGATGAGCAGTGGCCTCAATGGTTGGAATGTCAAATGGAGGTGCTTGAGACCCATAAACTTCAGCCAGAATCTTATCATCTTCGCTGGAGGATTCAGATGGGTGAATCACTCAATACGGTTGAGGAATCGAAGCAGACGGTAGTCCAGCAAAATGTCGCACATGCTCCAGACTTTCACCTAACGATGTGGCAGTGTAAACTGGGATTCCACCTGTTTTCTCAGACTTATGGGGGCTTGAGAGGTCAACAGACTCAACATGAGCAGGTAAATCAGAAGGATCATCAGCAGGGCAAATTTCTTTGGGATCAACAGCAATCTCAGCAGATGGCAGAACAATATTATCAGAGAATACAATTAGACTCAGATTATTGGGCTCATCAGATGATTTTTCTTTTTCATCAGACACATGCAAGACATCATTTTTCACACAATCAGACTCACTTAAAGACAGGGATGAAGGATCAGCATTCGCAGGGGGTTTCTCAGAGATTAAAGTACACAAGCTTTCAGTATTAACAGGCACACAAGACGGAGTAGCAGAATCATCAGGTTTATCCGGTGAAATTTCAATAGGAGAATCAGAATTGTTTGACCTGTTTCGAAGGATCTCAAGTTTGTGTCTTGTCTCTTTTTCAGCAGCTTCGAGATACAGGGGCTGCGACTCTGCTTGCCGTCGAGAGACCTTAGCAGATTCTAGGACTCGTGCAAAATGTCGAAGAAATGCCCCGGCCCGATTTCCATCCGAGGGTTCTGGAATAGATATTGGAGAAACCTCATCACTGGCTTCAGAAACCATCATCAGCAGTTCAGTTGCATCTTCTTCAGACCAATCAGCATAAAACTCTGGGTAGTTTGTCATAACAGTCACCAATATCTCATCACGAAGCAGAGGATCAAGCTTGAGTTTCTTCTTCATGGCAAACTGTAATAGCGTCTAGATATGCTTAAAATCCACTTCTGGAGAATGTGTCTTACTTCCGAGTTTGATGATGATATTTCTTACTGGATCCGCCATTGGAGATTTTTGTGAGAGGAGAAGAACAAATCAAGGGAGGCAAGGATGAAGAGAGAGAGGAAGACTGAGTGCTGATGTACTCGTAGATATTTTTCGTCTTGGCCCGATAAGAAATAGACTTAAGGGTGATGAACCCTAATTAATGTGGCTAGTCAAATAGAATGCAGACGCGATTGATTTGACCCAACGGTACAGCTTCTTTTCAGGAAGGAAACGGAACCCAAGGAAATTTGAATTTCAAAAAAGATTAGAATCTTTAAGATATCTTTAAGATATATTAGGTTATAGAATCCACTTAACATAATAGAGAGGAGTCTTAAAAAGGAAGACAAATCATAATTCTGACCCGTATACGGAAACCTCCACTCCTCTCTGACTGACCAACTGCTTTATTAGTCAATTCTGCAAATTCCCAGAGCAGACCTGAGAATTTCAAAACGATTTGCATCTAGAGGCTTAGCCAGAATATCCGCCAGTTGTTTGTCAGTTTGAATATATTCCAATTCAATCTCCTTGGATTCAACCAGGTCTCTGATGTAATGATGCCTGATATCAATATGCTTCGTTCTGGAATGTTGAACTGGATTCTTTGAAATATTAATAGCACTGACTTTGTGACAATAGAGTGTCATAATCCCTTGAGTAAGACCATAATCCAGCAACATCTGTTTCATCCATACCAACTGAGTACAACATCCACCAGCAGCTATGTATTCTGCCTCTGCAGTGCTTAATGAAATTGAGTTCTGTTTCTTACTTAACCACGATATCAAGTTCTTACCAATAAAGAAACATCCTCCAGATGTACTTTTTCGATCATCAATGTTTCCTGCCCAATCAGCATCACAGTACGCGACAAGACTCGGTTCACTGTCCTTGGAGTACCAGAGTCCATACTGCATCGTTCCCTTTACAGATTTCAGAATGCGTTTTGCAGCTATCAGGTGTGATTCCTTTGGATATGATTGATACCTTGCACATATTCCAACACTGAACATTATGTCTGGTCGACTGGCGGTTAGATATAACAGACTGCCTATCAGGCTTCGATAGACTGTGTTATCCACTGATACACCGGTTTCATCTTTTGATGCTTTTGTGGAGGTAGATATTGGTGTCCTGGATAGTTTACATGATTCAAGATCAAACTTCTTGACTAGATTCTTGGCATACTTTTCTTGTGAGATAAAGTATCCTTCAAAGCTTTGCTTGACCTGTAGTCCTAGAAAGTATGTCAGTTGACCAACCATGGACATTTCAAATTCTTCCTTCATGAATTTTACTAACTCGTCAGTGTATCTCTGTAAGGTTGATCCAAATACAATGTCGTCAACATAGATTTGGGCAATGGTTACATGACTTCCAGTAGTCTTTACAAACAAGGTTTTGTCGACACTTCCCCGTTTGTACCCATGCTGAAGCAGATACTGTGTCAGTCGCTCATACCATGCCCATGGGGCTTGTTTGAGACCATAGAGAGCTTTTCGAAGCTTGTAGACATATGATGGATGGTTTGGATCTTCGAAACCTTTAGGTTGAGCCACATAGATATCTTCGTGCAGATAGCCATTCAGGAATGCTGTCTTAACATCCATCTGAAACAGTGTGAATCCCAAAATACATGCGACAGCCAACAGAATCCTGATTGACTCGAGTCTAGCTACAGGAGCAAATGTCTCATCATAGTCAATCCCTTCAATCTGAGTGTACCCTTGGGCCACTAACCGAGCTTTGTTCCTTGCTATATTTCCAGCTTCATCAGTTTTATTTTTAAAGATCCATTTTGTTCCAATTATGTTAACACCATCAGGTCTTGAAACTAAATCCCAGACATGATTTCGCTCAAACTGATGTAGCTCCTCCTGCATTGCCTTGATCCACAGATCATCCTGTAAAGCTTCTTTAACATTCCTGGGTTCTATCTTTGAGGTATAGCAAGCAGACCCAGATATTTCTATCAGATTATTTCTTATTCTGCTCCTGGTCTTCATCCCATCTGTTGGATCTCCAATGATGTTGTCTGAAGGATGATTTTTCTGAGTTCTAGTGGGTTTGTCTTTACCCGTATCATTTATGAGATTTGTCTCCTGTTCCGAATTTTCTTGATCTTCATTTGAGGATTCTTGTGATTTGGGCTGACTGTTGCTATCAGTGGTATTTGATTCACTGAGAGGAAGCTTTGTCACTGAATCTGTCACTTCTGTGTCTACTGATTCTTCTGGACTATCATCTATAACCACATTTACTGATTCCATCATAGATTGAGTTCTCTTGTTGTAGACTCTGTAGGCACGACTGTTTGGAGAGTATCCAAGGAAGATGTTCTCATCACTCTTAGGTTCAAACTTCCATCTTTGTTCTCTATCAGCCAGCACATAACACTTTGTCCCGAACACATGAAAATACTTCAGGTTTGGCTTCTTTCCCTTCCAGATCTCATATGGTGTTTTGGTCGTTCCTGGTCTAAGATAGACCCTATTTACAGTATGACAGGCTGTGTGTACTGCTTCAGCCCAGAAGCGCTGCAGCAGATGAGAGGCATGTAGCATAACTCTAGCCATTTCTTGTAAAGTTCGATTCTTTCTTTCCACTACACCATTCTGTTGAGCAGTTCTAGGAGCTGAGAACTCATGTGATATACCATTCTCGGAGCAGAAATCTGAGTATAGTGAATTCTCAAATTCTTTTCCATGATCACTTCTCAGTCTCTGAACTTTTATTATAGACTCATTCTTTTCCTTTTGAATCCTTATGCACAAAGTTTTAAAAGCCTTGAATGCTTCTGATTTTTCTCTTAGAAAGTATACTCAGCTGTATCGAGAGAAATCATCTACACACACAAATATGTATTTCTTTCCCCCAATGCTTTCAGTCTGTGTTGGCCCCATGAGGTCTATGTGAACAAGATCTAGACACTTCTCAGTGGTGATACCTCTTACTGCTTTGTGCGGAGTTCTGATTTGTTTCCCAATGGCACATGCACCACAAACTTTTTCCAGATATATTCTGATCTTAGGTACACCTTTCACAGCTTCCAGTTTTATCAGTTTATCCATATCTCTGAAGTTTAGTGACCCAGTCGTCTATGCCAGAGTTTTGATTCATCATATTTGGATAGGTGATATGCAGTTTCATTTGCCAAAACATAACAATTGTCTGAGGACCGGGTTCCTTCCATAACAAGTTGATTTTCTTTGTCACTAACTCTGCAACAGTTACGATCGAAGCACACATTCCAATTTTGATCACACAACTGACTGATGCTAATCAGATTAGCTTTCTACCCACTGACTAACAGAACTTCTTCTAATTGAGGCAAACCTGGTACATTCAGGGTACCTTTCCCAACTATTTTCCCTTTTTGTCCATCTCCATATGTTACAGCTCCACTGCTTGGTTGAACAGCCATCAGACACTGTACATTTCCAGTCATATGTCTGGAACAGCCACTGTCGAAATACCATCTAGCTTCAGTTGTAGACGCAGTCAGAACTATAGTGGGGTAGCAAATAACTTCTGACTTTCTGACCCAAACCTGTCTAGTAAACGGTGTAATAGTCTTGTTCTGATATTTCTCCTTCCTTTGATCTCTGTAGAAAAAATAACATTCAGGCCGAGTATGACCTTTTGTTTGACAGTAGTGACAAATGGGAGTGTAATGTCTAACTTTGACAAGCTTATTCTTGAACCTTGAATAATGAGAGTGATGAGTTACTTTGGCAAGGTCAGTATCTGCAGTCTGGTTATATCTCCTTCTCTTGTCAATTTTTTGCATTGACCGAGATGACTGTCCTTGGTCAAAGCTGTGAACTGCTGTGGTCTTAAACATACCCTCTTTGACAAACATAGGTGCATTATTCGAAGATTCACCTCGTTCAAATCCTAGACCTTTTTTATCATTAGGATTTCTGCCAGAGTCTAGAATCTTGTCTAAGGTTGATGTGGTGTCCATCATCTGGATATTTTTCTTCAGACCCTCCCGTTCTTTTATCAGTTTTCCTTCTCTGGTTCTTATCTGAGTGATGAGATCTTCTTTTATGACAAGGTTTGTATTCAGTTTTTTTAGAAGCTCATCCCTTTGCTTCAGCTCGTCATTCAGATTTTTATTGACTTTCACTAGTTGTTCCCAGCTTGCAACAAGTTTAGCAAATTCTATTTCAAGTTGAGTATGTCTCTCTTCAAAATCATCAGTTGATATGTAAGATTCTTCATCTGATTGGTTTCCATCTGACTGAATGTCTGTAGCTGTAAAGAAGGCTACAAAGTTTCCCACATTATCATCTGACTTATCATTGGATGTTTCCTCCTCATCATCGCTTAATGTAGCTACTGACATAGCCTTTTTCCTCTTGAGATATGTTGCACATTCAGCCTGTATGTGACCATACCCTTCACATTCTCTACACTGCACTGACCGGTTGAGGGACATCCCTGTGTCTGTGGAACTGTTTCTGTTCTGTCTTGTTCGACCAGTCTGAGATTGATTGTTCTGTGAAAAGGGAGTTGTTTCGGCTTTCTGATATGAAGAGTTATTGCCTTTGTATTGTGTCCTAGTGGGCTGACCTTGACTCTTTCTGTTGAATCCTTTTAATATTTTCTTGAAATTCTTGGTTAGAAGAGCCAAGGTTTCATCATCTATGTCGTCTGTGTCAGATTCTCGGTCAGCCTCAGCCACAAAAGCCACTTACTTTCCTTTTCTGTTGCTGGCAAGATCGTCATCCGCAAGCACTTCTAGTTCATATGTGTGTAAGCTTCCCATAAGTTCTCCGACAGTCTTCTTTTCCCAACCTGTGTGTTCCTGAATAGCAGTTACTTTCATCCGGAAGCGTTTAGGCAAAGATCGAAGAATCTTTTTGACTACTCTCTCATCAGTGAAAAGTTCACCAAGAATTGAGGCTCTATTCATCAGATTCTGAACCCGACTGTGAAAGGTCGAAATGGTTTCCTCTTCATTCATTCTAAGGGCTTCGAATTCTGATAGTACCATTTGTAGCTTTGACTGCTTGACATCACTAGTTCCTTCAAATCTGGTTTCAAGAATTTCCCATACACGTTTAGCTTCTTTTACCCCGGTGACAAGAGTAAAAACAGATTCATGCAGAGATCCTACAATCGAGTTCAAAGCTTTGTTGTTTAGATCAGAGGCATTCATTTCATCGTCTGTCCACGTCTCCATGGGCTTATCTCCCGTGGTTCCATCCGCATTCTGAACATTTGGACGGCTCCACCCAGTTAGGACAGTACGGTAAACCCTGGTACCTTGTGCTTGGAGATATATCTCCATGCGAGCCTTCCAGAAAGAGTAGTTGTGACCATCTAGTTCCGGTGGTTTCATACTTGCATCCATCCTGAATACAAACAACCAGCCAACAAACACACACAGAGGCACTTCCAAAAGACAGAGAACAATGCAAAACTAAACACAACAGCCCGTACGGATCAAGTCACTATGTAGACTTAAAAGCTCTGATACCACATGTAATTTTGCATTTTCTCTTTTTAAACAGATTAACTGGATTAATCAACTGACTAAATGGACTGACTGATTCAGCGATGAATTCAATCAGTAATAACTAATCACAGTGAAGATTAAAGAAAAGATAACACCACAAAGCCAACGACACAGAATGTTTACCCAGTTCGATACAGTGTGTATCTACGTCTGGGGGACGATCACATAGGCGTCCAATCCAATAAATCATAATCCGATGTACAAAGGTAGATATACAATAATCTTACCCAAGTGCCCCACACAAGGTACATACCCAGTCTACACAGGTTTAGTAGATTGTTGAAGATAAAGAGCTATGCATTCAAAAGTCCAATGAAATCCCTTCACTTGGAGAGCCCACTTTGATGCAGTCCACTTCAATGACGCTCTTTACAGTTGTTCCCACAACAGTGTGATCACAGTGTCCTTTCGTTTAAACAGCAGTGATTCTTCTCAAGTTCGTCATCTTAATCACCATGAACATGTTGTATTGAGAAAAGGCATGATAATCAAAGATCTGATCTCATCAAACTGATGTGAAGTGTCTTCTTCTTTCTCAAAGGCGTAACTCTAATTCTCTTCGAATGAGGATACTTATAGTTCCGTCAAAAGAACACTCCTTCCATAGATGTCTTTGATTGTAGATGGTAGGACGATATTTGAAGAATGTAATCTTAAGGATTCGGTCCATACCTTTCCAAAGCAGATACGCTGATCTTCTTTCCAAATCTGACTTCTGTAAAACCGCGTATAGTATTTAGGAAAACAGCTTCCTAAAACAGATCTTCAGTGTCAGTCCTTCTGTTGTTGAATCTGGTTGATCAGTCCTCTGTAGAACAAAACAGACACTGAACTAATCCTATCTTAGTATGCCATAATAATATTGCCAATTATAAGTTGGGGTTTTTGAACAATTAAAACACTAACAAGCCTAATGAAGGATTTTGATGTTGTTGGGAGCTCAAAGAAACCTAAGGTTGCTGTTGTGAAGAAGGAGAAGTAAATGGAGTAGCATTAAAGGGAATAGGTTGAAAATGGCTTGCACTAAGACAAGGTTTTATGTTTTTGGTAATCCACCCTAATGTGTATTTTTGTTGGTGTGTTTTAAAGGCTGAATTGGTTGAACTGTAATGTTAAGGTTCACTTAATAGTATGGTGACTAGGTGTAGGTGGGTGATGATGTTTTGTGTTTTTGTAAACTGGCTTTGTCTTAGTTGCAGCTGTTATCTAAGTCTACTTAATGTAATATGATGCTAATTTCAACTCTATGTTTCCTAGGCAAATATGGATTATCTTCACATAGGTATAGGTAGGACAGCCACTTATTAATCAACCATTCATCACATACTGTCAACATCTAAACAAAGAAAAAAAAATTGCTCAACTTGAAAAAAAGGCTAAAGTTGTAAAAATAAATATCTGAAAACAGATTACCAATATTTGATATTAGGTAATATCCTAATCTCAATAATTTTCATTAAAACTTTGTCCAAAAAATTGGCATCAAACATGTTTATCATCATTTGCCCCTATCATGATTAGATAATATCATAGAAAAACATGTAAAGAGTGGCAAAAACACATAAGATTCAGGTTGATGGACTTGCTTATAAGTTATATACTGAAAACCGCACATGATATTGATATTGATATTTTACACTTAGACCTTGCCCTATTAGTTTGATCTACAGTTTGCTATAGATGATAAAAAGATATTACTCAACAAATGATGATATAGTAAGAAATTAGGGGAAGAAAACCTAAATTGCCATATATTCTGTAAAAACCAAATAGACATTATGTTTAATTAGATATAGATAAGACATACACATATTAGTCAACAAATCATCAGATACTAAGAACTTCGAAAAGAAAAAAGAAAAAAAGGACTAAATTTGTAAAGGGATTGTTTTAACAATTACTACTACAGAAACACATAATAGTCAGTAAATCATAATATATTAACTTAGAAAAAAAATGGACACATAAAATTGCAATGGTCTGTCAAAGCAATAAGGGGTGATCACAGTTAACCACAATTGGAATGTAATATCATAGTAAACATTACAATACCATAACATGTATAATTGTATCCAATTGTTGTTTGCTGTAAGTTATACTATATTTCGAAAGAGAAAACACAATCATATAGTTATGCTTGAAGTTATTAGTCACCAACGGGTAATATGATAACAACTTTTTAAAAAAAAATGTCTAATGGTAACTTTTACACTTGTCTATCAAAGCAATGAGCAGTGAAAACAGTTTGGCAGAAATTGAGTAACCCAAAAAAAAAAACAAATTTACCCAACTTAACAAATGCAAGTAATGAGCAAAGGAATGCAATATGTAGAACGAAATTTAGATATAAAAGAACAAAAGAATAAAAGATTAAGATACAATGGAACCATACCTTTGCATGTTGGAATTAAAACTTTAGTAACTTTAAACTTACTAACTCATTTGCATCGTTATCTGGTTTTTGGTTGTATGTTCGCCTTAATGTTGCACCATCTACACAGGAATTTCAAAATTTTTGTGTTAGTATTATAAAGATACATGCAACCCGATTAGTACTTCAAATAATTTGTAAATACAATGTCTGTGTATATAATAATTAAATTAATTTCCTGTTTGTTCTATTTTTTTGTATTTAACTTTGTTGTTTTTTTAATTTGTTGTTTATTATATGTGAATTGCTAGGCAAATCTCCTTTGGCCGATGGCACAATTAAGCATTTGGAAGAGACACAATAAGTAATGAGACTGCTTTCTATGGCTGCCTGCCAAGGGAAATTTTGCCATGCAATATAATGCAGCTACAGGCTACATCTCCATATATACATCTCAACTCAATGTTGCATTTCGCATGGGTTAGGGTGAACCCACTTTTATTTGGACAAGAACCTGGGCATATGCCATTTACAAAAGTAGCATATTCATTCATCCAGATGGTGGAGAAAAGGAAAACCAAATCTGATATGATTTTGAAATAATTTTTTTCTTATTTAAAATTTTAAAAATAGCTATCACATTAATTGAATAGAATCCAAGTTACACAAAATCCAATGCATACAATATTTCTACTTTATTTATAGACATAGCCTTACTATCAAGCATTAATTGTTGATTGTAAGTTTTGACTTTGTAAAAGTAATGTGTGATAGTGACTTTTCAATTCTTTCAAATTTGATATCTATATATACAACTCATTTAAGTCTAACAAAGAAACATCTCTATTCTCCACTCATTTTGAAAGAATCTGCCATTAATGTGATTGTATTGTTAGTAATTGCAGTAAGAATGAAGAAACTGACGGGATCAACTACGATATGTGGAAAAAGGAAATATGTTGGCTCAAATAAAGGTACAATGTTTCATACCTATTTGTCTTCATTCAAATTCCATGAATGGTTGTCTTCTTATTTCAGTTGCATGGGTCCTCATTTGCATAACATATGTTGTGAAATCTGCAATAAATATTTATTAAAAGTGGTATGTCAATTGTAGAAAAAAAAATATGATTTTGAAAATGATTAAAATGCAATCATTTTTGTTGGTAACATGTATATATGTAATATGCACTATAAAAAATTAAATATCAATATATCACTGAAGTTTCATTCAGAACAATGAAAAGAAAAAAAAGAAAAAAAAAGTATTTTTCATCTTTTTTTCAAGATTTTCCATTTTTGATATTGCTTTCATTAGGTTGTAATGTACAGATTTGGTGTCCTCTAAAATGTGTTTTCAAAATAGATATAGTTACCAAATTACAAGTTCAATGTAAGTAAAGAAGAATAGTTAAACAAAAATTAGGTATAGTCTCTATAGCTTTACAAAAATACATCGAATCTGATAGTGAATATAGTATAAGTATAAACTTTCTAAAAATTATCAGTATTGTATGATTTAGTTTAGGGAAACCCTAAAATTAGGCCTTAAACAAACATTGAGTTAGGGGTTTCTCCATAAACAGTGTAGGGAATTATATTTCGTCCAGAAAATAACAATAATCCTCTATTATAACCAAAATCTGGATCTAATTTAACAAACAAATAAATATATAATTAGGCATATAGTATCATTTCAGGATCGGGAATACAAGGTGTAGAAAATTGAAAAAAAAAAAAAAAAAAAAAAAAAAAAAAAAAAAAAAAAAACCTAAATAAGTCTTCAATCTATGAAAATAAAAGTAGCACAGACTAAAAATTTCACTGCATGCACTCTGAATCAAACAAATACTGTTAATTCGAGAAATAAGAACTAATTTGAAACAGATCTCATATATATTTGGAGATGATAAACACAGTTAGACATTTAAAAAAAAAAAACAAACTAAATAACAGCAAGAAATTAAGAGAAAACGTATCTGTAATTATGAACTTAGCTTCTGTTTAGTACGATTCCCACCTAAATGAAGAAAAATTGATAGTTGCCGTTCAAGGTTGTGTGTGTGTGTGTGAGAGAGAGAGAGAGAGATAGCATCGGTAATCTCCGAAAATGAAGATGTTCGAGATGAAGCCGTAACAGACAGAGGATAAGGGTCAACACCCTTTTTCCTCATCTGTTCTAGGTTGTAAGAGAGAGAGATAGATAGCATCAAAGAAATCATGAAATGAAGAAGGCTAGATGAAGACGAGACAAGTGAGAAATGAAGAGGGCTCAGATTAGATCTTTCGTCTTCATCTCTTCATTTTTTATTTTATTATATATATATATATATATATGGTTGTTAATTTTTCTTCTTTTTTTTCTTCTTTTTTTTTTATAAAATGTTTAGGAATTAATAATTTCATTTTAAGTATGTTAGTTAATTACATAATTAGTAATGAAATGTTATTTATGTTTAATTGGGCAAATTATGATGTGGAAACGTGTTTACCAAGCGCATGGTGAACATGGGATAGATCCATAATTTCTAAGCTGTAGATCCATAATTATTATGGATTTACAACATAGAAATTATGGATCTCCATAATTTTTATGCTGTAGATCCATAATTTTTATGCTGTAGAAATTATGAATCTACAATATAGAAATTATGAATCTACAGTACGGTATAATTTTTAATTGATTTAGAAAATTGTGATGACCAAGCGGGTTTTGACGTTCGTTGTAAAGATCGTGGTGTGCATCAATCAAATTTGCAGCGACAATTATTTCCTGGAGTTTTTAAGCGTGTGTTTTCTAGAATTGTTGCTGTTAATAATAATGGTAACTATAATTCAAATGTATTTTACTTTGTAAGTAAATAGAATAATTTTATTTATTATTTACGTTTTAAGTTGTAAATATTAGTATTACTATTGTTTATCATAAATATTTGTTTTTTCTTTAGGTTTGTAGTTTTAAATTGTTACGTATTTTTTCGTCAAGAAAAAAAAAAAGATTTTATCGGCAATTTGATATGTAATTTTGTACGTAAATAAATTTAATTTTTTAACATACACACAGTATTATTGTCTTATATATTATTGTATATAATATTATCCATTTCGTATTTAAATCCTACACTTTGAATGACTAATTAATGGGAGTTCATATGTATGGGTATATAGATGCAGGAAGTGCAATTTGTAACCCAGTTGAAGTTCAGTCGAACATTATGGCCGATGTGTTACAAAGCTCAAATACTAATAATTGTAATTTTACAGTTGAGAATGGCGAAACAAGTCAACCGATAATTGGTATTTGTTCATTTCTTTTAGTGTAATTGTAATTTATTGTGTAGTTTATTTAATTATTTTATGTGTATATATTAATGCTTATTTTAAATCTTTGTAGATGACAAAAAGAAATGTAATGTGGTTTTTTCAAGTGTTCGATGTTTGGGTGTTGACAATAAAGGTTAGATTTTGTAGTACTAAAGAATAATTTGAATTTTTAAGTCATTATATTTATTTTTAAGTCATTATATTTATATTTATTTTTTTATTTTTAGGGAAAATGTTTGTTGATGTGCTAACAACATTTACTATTGTATTGTAGTGCTATATTATGATATAGGTGATCCAGTTTTTAAATGCCAACATTGTAAAGCGTTCTTTTGGACGGATGAGAAATTGAAGGATGTGAAAGTCAATGGTGCTGCAAGATATTCAGTTTGTTGTAGTAATGGTAAGATTAAGTTACCAAGATTGAATATTCCACCGAAAATAATTTTCAATTTATTTTTCGACCAAACTCCACAAAGCAAACATTTTTTGCAACATATACGGTCGTACAATAACATGTTTAGTTTCACATCAATGGGAGGTCGTGTTCACAAAGATATTAATACAGGTGGAGCTCCTCCAGTGTTAAGATTAAATGGTCATAATTTTCATTTGTTGGGCAGTTTATTACCGGTTGATGGTAATAAACCGAAGTTTGCACAACTTTACATCCATGACCCAGAAAATGAGATTTTCAATCGGCTTAATGCTGTTAGGTATGCTCTTTTTTGGTATGTAATTGGTATACTTAGTTGTAATTCGCATGTGTGGTTATGCACAAACATAGATATCTACACATTCATGCAGTAAGAGATTTAGAAACTTGCAATATTATATATATATATATATATATATATATATATATATATATATATATATATATATATATATAACTGATTTGTGTTAAATTATTTTGGTTGTAGCGGCGGCGGTGAGGTCAAAGAATTACATGAAGATATTGTTTCTGATCTTTAATTAGCATTAGATGAGAACAATGTTTTGGTTAGATCATTTCGAATGGCTAGACATGAAATACAGAAAAATCCCAGAGTCGACGTCAAAATGAAATTAATTGGGAAACGCACTCAGGATGGCAAAACATATAATCTACCGACGGTGTCAGAGGTTGCTGCTATTGTTGTTGGTAATTTAGATCCAATGTTGGGTGAAAGAGATATATTGATAGAAACAAAATCAGGTGTGCTTAAGAGAATTACTGAACTTAATCCAGCATACCTCCCACTTCAGTATCCAATTTTGTTCCCGTATGGTGAAGATGGTTATAGAAAGGATATCCCTTTCAATGTTGAAAGACATATTGATAAAGGAGCACGACGTAGTGTTTCTCTCCGCGAATATCTTTCATTTCGTATTCATGAGCAGTTGAATGAAATTTCAACATTTTTATTTGCTAAAAGATTATTTCAACAATTTTTAGTTGATGGCTACACTAGGGTTGAATCTGCTCGACTACTTTACATTCGTACACATCAGAAAAGTATACGGTGTGGATCATATAAAGGGCTTTTTTATGCTTTGACGCGTGGAGAAGTTCAGCCCGGGACTCATGGCAGGCGTATTGTATTGCCTTCTAGCTTCACAGGTGGTGCTCGATATATGGTTTAGAATTACTAAGATGCTATGGCAATATGTGGTTGGATTGGTTATCCAAATTTATTTATCACCTTTACATGTAATCCAAAATGGCCAGAAATACAACGACTGTTGGAAGGGCGGAACTTGAGACCTGAAGATCGTCCTGATGTATTATGTCGTGTATTTAAAATGAAATTGGATACTCTGGTTGGGGAGATAAGAAGTGGTTCTATTTTTGGAAAAATTATAGCTGGTATGTGTAATTCTTCTTCATTTATTAATTATAGATTATTGGCAAAATTTCTCTATATGTTGATATTCATTGTTTTGTTGCAGTGATTTATACTATCGAGTTCCAGAAGCGAGGATTACCACATGCACACATCTTGCTCTTCCTTGAGCGTACTGATTCACAACAATTTGCAGCTAATGTTGATTCTTTGGTAACTGCAGAGATCCCCCAAAAAAACACCGACCCTGAATATTATAAGGCTGCTGGTGATTTCATGATTCATGGGCCATGTGGCGTGGAAAACAAGAAATCACCTTGTATGGTCAACGGTCGTTGCTCAAAACATTTTCCCAAGAAATTCTCTGAGGCCACTGATCTTGACTTCAATGGGTATCCTGTTTACAAGCGTAGTGATAATGGGAATACAGTTGTCAAAAGTGGTATTGAATTGGATAATAGATACGTGGTGCCGCACAATAGATATTTGTTAATGAAGTATAGAGCACACATTAATGTTGAGTGGTGTAACCAGTCTCGCTCTATTAAGTATTTGTTCAAATATGTGAATAAGGGTAATGATCGAGTTACTGCCCAATTTTATAAGAGTACTGAAACTGAAGATAGTAGTGAGGTTATAGATGAGATTAGTATGTATTATGATTGTAGATACATCTCTCCTTGTGAAGCTGTGTGGCGTCTTTTTAGTTATGACATCCAATTCCGAAATCCGGCCGTTGAACGATTGAGCTTTCATTTGCCGAATGAACAAAACATTGTTTTCGACGATGATGTTTCTGTGGAATCGGTGCTTGAACGCTAGACAGTTAGGCACAGCATGTTCCTCGCGTGGTTTGAAGCAAATAAACGGTATCCGTGTGCTCGAGAGTTAACATACAAGCAGGTGCCTAATAGCTTTGTGTGGAAAAAAAACATTCGTGAATGGCAACCAAGGCGTCGATTTGAAATAGGTCGCATGTTCTATGTGCCGCCAGGTACTGATGAAATTTACTATCTAAGGTGTTTGTTAAATTTAGTTCGTGGACCGACATCTTTTCAAGATATTCGCACGGTAGATGGTGTTTAGTACTCTTGCTTTCGAGATGCATGTTATGCTCAGGGATTGATTTCTGATGAGAAGGAGTATGTTGATGCAATACTTGAAGCTAGCTATTGGGCAACTGCTGCTGCTGTTCGTAGACTGTTTGTTACTCTACTTACTTCTAACTCAATTTGTCAGCCGGAAAAAGTTTGGGAAATTGTTTGGGCAGAACTTTGTGACGACGCAGAATACAATCAACGTACACTGTTGAATGATCCAGGTACAGTTCTACTGTCTTTATTAAACTACTTAGACTCAATATAATAGTTACGAAGTGTTTTCAACAGGATTTAACTGTACTTACAGTTTATTTAAAATGGTGATGATGTGCAGCATTTGTGTTGCCTGAATGTGAGAAGAAAAGATATGGGCTTACTGAATTGGAAAAATTGTTATCGTTGTGGGGTAAGAGCTTGCAAGACTTTCCGTGTATGCCTGTTCCTGAAACCGATGTGCCAGTTGTCGCATCCAACCGTTTGATAGCTGAGGAATTGAATTACGATTGTTCATTATTGGCACAGGAGCATTTGTCATTAGTTGAGAAATTAAATTAATTGTTGAGCAAAAACAAGTGCACACTACCGTGTTGGAATCAGTCGCAGGCAATAATGGAGGTTTGTTTTTCGTTTATGGGTACGGTGTTACAGGTAAAACATTTGTGTGGAAAACCTTATCAGCTACACTACGCTCAAAACGTAAAATTGTTTTGAACGTTGCATCCAGCGGAATTGCTTCGTTACTCATGCCTGGTGGTCGGACTGCACATTCCCGTTTTGCCATACCAATCGCTGTGAACGAGGATTCCACTTGCAATATTTCACAAGGCAGTGATCTAGCGGAGTTAATAATTAAATGTAGCTTAATTATTTGGGATGAGGCACCTATGATGCACAAGCATTGCTTCGAAGCGTTAGATAGGACAATGCATGATATATTAAGATTTGCTAATCCATCAAGTTCCAACTTGCCATTTGGAGGGAAAACAGTTGTTCTTGGAGGTGATTTTAGATAAATCTTACCGGTGATACCAAAGGGTACCAGGCAAGATATTGTTGGCTCAAGTATTAATTCTTCTTATTTATGGAGTCATTGTAAGGTATTGAGGTTAACTCAAAATTTGAGGTTGCAAAATGTGGGCTCTACTGGAGAAAGGAGAAACCTTGCTGCTTTTGCTAATTGGATTGCGGCGTTAGGTGATGGCCAGGTTGGTGATCCAAATGATGGTCATGCAAAAGTTGAAATCCCTCAAGAACATGTGTTAAAGACAAATAGTGATCCAATTCGTGTTATTGTTGACAGTACATTCCCTATGTTTTCTGAGCATCAACATGATGGCAATTATCTAATTGGAAGAGCAATTTTAGCACCGACTCTTGAAGTTGTCGATGAAGTGAACGAGTATCTGAGTAATATGAATGTTGCAGAATGCCGAACATATTTTAGCTCTGACTCAGTTTGTCCGACGGAAATCACTCCTGATTCAGTTGCCGCACTTCACACCCCGGAGTTCTTAAACGGGATAAAGTGCTCTGGTGTGCCAAACCATTCATTGGCTTTAAAAGTTGGGTCTCCAGTTATGTTATTGCGAAATATAGATCACTCTGTTGGTTTGTGCAATGGCACAAGGTTAGTCATTTCTAAACTAGGAGACCACGTTGTTGAAGCCAAAATTCTATTCGGCGGTAATGCAGGAACGAAGGTGTTGATTACACGATTGTCGTTGACCCCATCAGATCCAAAGTTACCGTTTAAATTTCAGAGGAGACAGTTCCCCCTAATGTTGTCGTATGCTATGACAATTAACAAGAGCCAAGGACAAACGCTTTCTACAGTTGGCCTACTACTGAAAAAACCTGTTTTTGTTCATGGACAACTTTACGTAGCTTTGTCAAGAGTTAGCAATCCAAATGGTCTTAAGTTACTTATTTGCAATGACAATGGAGAATATGTTTCTTCAACGTCAAATGTTGTATATAAAGAGATATTTAATAATATATAAACTTTGTATGTTATTTGTTTTTTGTTACATACATTATATATATATATATATATATATATATATATATATATATATATATATATATATATATATATATATATATACACACACACATACATACATACATACACGCACACTTTATTTTTGGTACGTGCATCGCACGGGTGGATAACTAGTATCTATAATAATCTAGTACCCGGTCACATATATTGGTGCGTGTGCGTGCCTATATAAAATATAATCAAAAATTAAAGTAATTATATAATGATTTTAATAAAATGATAATTAAAGAATAGGAAAAAAAATATTATAGATATAGGTGTATGATAATAATGATAGAGTTCTGAAAGTTAGAATTAAATAGTAACGGTGTAAGGGTATTTTTGTCTAACAATAATGTAGTAGGGACAATTTTGTCCATTATAATTGAAGTGTACAACATTTAATGAAAAATGTATCCCTTTATTACCATACAAACGTAAACATTAACACAAATGTACTTATAGCTTAGTAGGTAAAGTTTTTTTTTTTTTAATTTGATGGTCAAGGCCAGGTTCAAACCTCACCTTGAACATTTAGTATATTATATTATATTATATATCTATTATTAAAAAAAAAAAAATACCGATCAATTTTCCGGTTCAATTTGGGTTTTAACTGAACCGATCGAGTTCCTTAAACCGAGTACCGATCGGTACTTCGGTTCGGATAAACCGAACCAAAATGCCCAGCCCTACTATAAAGAATGTAGACATTATGTTTAAAAGGATCCTCATTTTTTCCATTTTTGCAATGAGGTACAATTTCTGTTGTTCAAGCAAGAAGGATCGATTTAACATATGCTTTGGAGCTCAATTGGATGTTCTAAAGTCATCTTGGCACAAAGGAATGTTCCAGGAGTCTGGAGAAGTCATGAAATTGAAAAAGAGCGAGTTGGAAGTATCATGGCATGACTTGAAACCCAAAGGAATAAAGGAGATGAAGAAATATGTAATTTGGAATGAAGATCAAGGCTCATGCTGACACTCACTACACGTCGTGAGTGTCAACGTGACAACATTCTGATCTCCTTTTCTGTCAGGCAACGTCTTGGTATTTTAAGCATATCTCATCGTAAGAATTTCCAAATCAAGTGATTCTAATGGTATTAATTGGAAAGATAATTTAAAGAGATACAACTTCTATGAAAACAACAAAGTCCAATTCAAACGAAATACAAAGTCCACTTTTTTATAATCACTTAATACAATCAACTGGTCAAACCAGTTAATACAATCAGCTATCAAATACCAGTTAAACCAATCAACTGTCAGCTATCAATCATTTACCAAACACCCTATTATATTATTGGTACATAGTATTTTGTTGACAAAAGAAAATCGAAATGCATATATATATATATATATATATATATATATATATATATATATATATATATATATATATATATATATATATATATATATATATATATATATATATATATATATATATATATATATATATATATATATGAATTAAGGGTGTGTTTGGTTCGCACATGAGAATCGGAATTGAAATGGGTATCAAATACTTAGTAATGGTAATGAATTTTGGTGAAAGTATTTAACATGTTTGGTAATATGGTGGAATGGGAATAATTACTAATAGTAGTACTTGAGAATGAATAAGGGAATGAAACTCTTATTTTATTTGGATATATGAATTTTTCAATTGATGGGTATTCGAAACTCATAGTAATGTTCTGAAAACCTATCAACCAAACAATAACATTCACTTCCATACCTATTCCTATGAGCAAAACCTATCAACCCAACACGCCCTAAATATTACAAGGAAAAAAAAAAAAAAAAAAAAAGACAATAAGACAAACACAGATAATTAAGTCATTTTGTTTCACATTCGCGGTGGAGGCTGTGGCGGCTGGGCGCGGTGGAGGCAGTGGCGGCGTGGTGCTAGCACAGGAAGCTATGTACCACTGAAAACAAACTGCTGCCAAGGAATTGAGAAGAAGTTGCCAAACTCCAACCTTTGCAGGAGTCAAATTAGGTTTAGGGTGTGATTAATAATAATTAGGGACGAAATGATGGTTGCAGGAAGAAGATGATGATTAATAATACTTGCAGGAAGAAGAAGAAGAGTTTGAGAAGACGCTAGAAGAGTTGGATGCAGGGAGGGAGCCAGGACGGAACAATGCGGGGGGCCGAACTACGATTGAAGTACTAAATTAAATACATTGATATCCCGTTAACATATCTCAAAATAATCATTACATTACAAATTCAATAAAGTTTAGAATAAATTATTTATAATTAAATATATATTAAATTATTTTGCAATATGCTTTTCAATGCACATTACTTTGCATTGTACGGTTGAAAGAATGAAAACATTCACGCATGTTTTAAAAGACTATTGATTATTTCTTGAAAAACCCTCTTCACAACATAACATAATAGCAATTGTTTTCTCAAATACATATACTACACAATTGTTACATTATTATGCATTTTAAATTAAATACAAAATTTATCACACAACCACAAATTTACATAATTAATCAAACAAATGCACTTGATATCCATGATTTAGAATCAAACAAAACAATTATTTAAGATAAACAATAGAATATGAAACAAAAATTAACCAAACAAGTAGTTATAAATAAAAATTAACTTGAAAAATATGCATAGATTTTGTTAATGACAAATTATCTTATTATAACGTATCTGCCGCATATATGCATGGTTCTACGCAGAGAAACTAGTAAGTAGGTTAAATGAAATTTAATTTGAATGTGAGTCAACAATATATGGAATACATAATTTGAAATAGGAGAGAACTGAAAAAGTTGAGAAGATGAAAAAATTATAACTTTACCTCTAAGATTAATTAAGTGGAGGGGGGCCAAATATTTTGAAAAAATAACAAAATTTTAAAATTCTATATAATATTTTTTTAAAAAAATTTAATACATATATAATATTAAAAAATTTTGGGGTGGGGGAGGGGAGCCAAGGCCCCCCTAAACATACACTTACCTCCGTCCCTGGTTGGATGGTTGTAGGAAGATATGATGACTAATAATAATTAAAATGTTTAATTATATAATTTTATTCATTTTTCAAAAAATGAACTATAAACATTATGACAATTTTTTAAAATGCAACCACATAGAAAATACAAATATTTTATGTCTAGAAAATATTTTCTTGATTTCTAAACGCACTCTAACACAAACCCAGACTGTTAAGTCCTTTTATTTCACACTCAAAAAAAAGGGGAATAAGAGAGCTGAATTTCGTTTCTTATACTCATTCAAATTATTCAGTCTTGCTTAGATGGCGCAGTGTGAATTTCTGCAAGGATAAAAGGGTATTCTTCAGCCTCTCCTTGGTGGCCTCATGGATCAAGTTACTGTCGGCATCGAACTTTGCAGGAGGCTCGAATGCCTGCAGGAAAAACTCAGGTTTGTTGATGAAATGGAGGTCCAGGAAAACTCCGATTTGCCGTAGGTGGGTCTGCCCTACTCCTCCCCCTAGGAATCCTCCGGCGCTCACGACTGCCGCCGTCTTGTCACCCCACACATTCGGCGGCCGAGACGCCCAATCAATCGCATTTTTCAAAGGTGCTGATACAAAGTAAAACAACAGTAAGTACATAATTGTGGTATATTTAGTGTTAGGTTTAATTTCAAGTTTCAATTCGCCGTTAATTTGATCTTTTAGAACGTACCAGCGACGGAGAAGTTGTTTTCCGGAGAAGCGAAGAGTGCGCTATCGGCTCCGAGAATCTTCCGGCGGAATTCCTCCACCTCCGGTGGAAATGTCCCGTCGTCTCCCTCGAGATCGGTGTTCAGCATCGGTAAGGGCGATACATCCACGTACTCTATCTCCATCCCGTTGATTGATTCCTTGCAAATCTCCATCGCTATATACATATATATAATCAGAGATTGCTTAATGGAGTAGATATACTAATTCATCAATGATTAATGGCAGGGGAAGATGAGATGAGAGCGTTACCGGCGCGGATGAGACCGCGATTGTAAGAAGCTTTGCGGAGGGAACCGCAGAGGGCGACGACTTTGATCACCGGTTGAGTTGCCATTTTTTAATTTGGTGTTCTGTGACTGTTACGTTCAAATTCCCAGATGGTTTGAGGTGTTACGGCTAGCTAACACCAAGTATTTATACATGGAAAGAAGTGATATGATGGAGGTTAGTATATGAGAATCAAAGTCAACGGCTGCTGCGCTGTAGCTTATTCCAACCTCATCCATGGCGGCTCTTCCGTCTTTTTACGATGAATGTTGCACTCTGGTGAGCCCATTCTATTTTTTAAATCCCGACGCCGGCCGCTTTAATTTCTCTGTAATTTATATATAGATACGGAGTTTTATTTTGATTAGCTCTCTGCTTCCGTCACCACGACAATTGCTTCGTTGTTTATTCATGGCGGCTGCGGCTATTTGTCCCCGACAATATAATGACCGCATGCATATTCAATCATGACGTTAGGTTACTTAAAGCAATCATTATTATGTGAACTATACTCTGACCATATTATTAAATAATGTATATTAAATATATAAATAATATATTTATATTAAAATATGACGGGCGTTTTCCTGCACCATTCTACACATTGGGCAAACCGGTTCAACCTCCACCCGCCTCATAATCAAATTATCTGTAGTAGGGAGGATATCCTGCTTATGGAGTGGTACTCCTCTCTCACCACGGTGCATTTGTTACGACAGCAAATGGAAAGCTCTCGGGGGCTTTCTCGGCTATTATGGCCGAGGCACTAGCATGCAAGGAGGCGCTATCTTGGCTCAAAGATCGAGATATCATGGAAGTGGATGTTTTAACAGATTGCTTGGAATTACGGAATACTCTACACTCAAGTCCCACGGCTAACTACTCTTACCTTGGGATCATTGCTGACCAATGTAGGACAGCTATATCGTCATTTACAAAGTGTTCTTTAAGTTATGTTTCTAGAACTCTTAATTTTTATGCTCATACTTTAGCTTCGCTAGCTTTTGATCAGGAGCAATCTATGTACTGGGACTCTGTCCCTCCTACTCTATCATTCAGTTTTTTCATTAATATATCGTCTTTAAAACCTTCAAAAAAAATATTAAAATATGACTTGTATTTAGAAAATTTTTTTTTTTTATGTTACTGACTCTATTACATTGTAGTATATGTTTGAGGTTTGATCTCATAACTTCCCATATGGGAGAGATTACTACATGTCATCCGAGCACAAGGTGCTTGGCTAAGAAAAATATATTATTTGAGTACTAAAAATATATTATTTTATATAATGTATATTCAGTACACGAATAATGTACTTTTAGTATATTAAAAATATATATAAGGTCGCACTCCTGTGCGAATAAGCGCCTAGGAGAGAAATGCGAATGCATGCCAGCCATCTACTTGTCCATATCAACGAATCAGATCGAATTTTAAAAAATGACGCGGTGGCACTTTTGTAAATAACTCAAACTTTGGTGCAAGTAAATGTGTGATAAGTGCAAGTAGTTGGTGCACCTTTGCAAGTAAAAAGTGCAGGTAAATTCACTTACAAGTGCACCTACTTTCACCTACAAGTGCATGTAATTTTACCATGTTAATATTTATTGATCTGAGTTCGTTCTGTTTGGCATCACTTTTGTTCTTGCGGGGAATTCAGCGGGTAGTTAGTACCCGTGAAAACCACCTGCAAACATTCATGCACCTAGGTACAACTACTTATAAGTATATGCGCATCTGGTTATAACTATAGGTGCAATTAGTACTGATGCTCAGTGTAAATTTTACTTGCACCTATAATACATTTTACATGCACTTGTAATACATTTTACTTGCACCTATAATACATTTTACATGCACTTGTAATACATTTTACTTGCACCTATAATACATTTTACTTGCACTTCGATGTTTAACTATTTACGAAAATGCCACCACATTTTTTTAAAAACAGTGTTTCTCATCCATTAGATCTGGACACGTGGACGAATAGCAGGCATTCGCATTTCGCTCTTGAGCGTGCCATTTGCACCAAAGTGCAACTCTATATGTGTGTGTGTGTGTGTGTGTGTGTGTGTGTATATATATATATATATATATATATATATATATATGTTAGGAATATAGCGGAATAATGCGGAAGCGAAGAATCGAAAATTGAGAATTATAGAAGTTAAATAATAGGGAAAATATAAATAATGACAAAAGAATTAGGAATAAGGGAAATATATATATTATAACATAAAAGAATATAAAGAATGAATATAATATATATATATATATGCTACGTAAGAGAAAAAAACAAAGGAATGAATATATGAATTGATGTAAGAATTGATGCATTGAATTAGAAAGTTAAGCTAGCTATTTATACATTAGGAAAGAACTAAAGATGCGGCATGCATGCGGAGAAGCACCAAAGTCGGAGAAGACGTGGAGTACATGTACAAGTGACGTGCTGCGTTCCACGGTGAATTATGCTGAGCAAAATATACACCATTAATTATGGAATTGAGCCACATATTCTAACAATCTCCACCTTGGATTAAATCCATCGTGGAATTAACAACTGGAACAGCCGACTAAACTCAAGCACTGCTTGAACTTAGCAATAGGAAGAATCTTAGAATAGCAGGATGGATCACCATCAACTTCCTGTGTGACTGAAAGAGCATAAGCAACCATGTTGGTTTCATCATCACTAGCATACCTAGCAGGTTTTTTAATTGTCCTCCTAGGACGATCCATAGCAATGGAATACTCTCGTTGTGGCTCGACGAGAGGTGCGGTGCTAGTAAATGCATCATCTTTAGTATTACCATCGGTGGTAGCAATACTATCAATAGGCCTGAACTCAAACTCCACATTCTCACCAGTACTTTGCGTCTCACCTGTACTGGGAACTTTTCCAGAAGAAAGTAGTGCATTTTCATCAAAAGTGATATCTCGACTCAGAATGATTTTCTGAGAATCAGAAGACCATAGACGATACCCTTTTGACTCAGAGGCATAACCAAGGAAAATGCATTTAACAGCTCTCGGGTTTAATTTACCCGTACTAGAATGAGCATAAGCAGGACATCCAAAAACTCTTAAGATAGAGTAGTCAACAGGATTACCTAACCAAACTTCTTCTGGAATTTTGAAATCAAGGGATGAATGTGGAGATCTATTTACCAAATAGCAAGCAGTAGAAACGGCCTCGGCCCAAAAATCACGCCGTTTCCATAACCCAGCATTAGAGAGCATACAACGAGCTCTTTCTAATAGAGTCCTGTTCAAACGTTCGGCAACACCATTTTGCTGGGGTTTACCAGGCAAGGTCTTGTGCCTGGCAATTCCATTTGCCGCGCAAAAGTCATTGAAATCTGACTCACAGAACTCCAAGCCATTGTCTGTCCTGAGCTTCTTGACCTTTTTACCTGTCTGAGTCTCAACAAGTATTTTCCACTTCTTGAAAATAGAAAATGCCTGATTTTTGTGTTTCAGGAAATAGACCCAGACTTTGCGAGAAAAGTCATCAATAATAGACATAAAATATCTACAGCCTCCCAGGGACTGGAATTTAGTTGGTCCCCATAAATCGGAATGTATATATTCCAAAACATCTTTGGTACGGTGTGTAGCAGTAGAGAAACTAACCCTCTTTTGTTTCCCAAAAATACAATGCTCACAAAATTGTAATTTACCCGTACCTGAACCACCAAGGAGGCCTTTTTTGCTCAGGAGATGCATGCCTTTCTCACTCATATGCCGCAGACGCATATGCCATAATTGAGTGAGATCCGCATCAGACATCGATGAGGATACCGCTACTGAACCCGTCACAGTACTGCCATGCAAGACATACAAGCTTCCAGAACGAGAAGCTTTCATAAGAATAAGAGAGCCTTTTATGACCTTCAAAACTCCACCTTCAGCTGTGTACTTGCACCCCAGAGATTCCAAGGTGCCCAATGATATCAGATTGCGTTTCAAATCAGGAATATACCGAACATTGGTAAGAGTCCTGACAACGTTATCATGAGTTTTAATCTGAACACTTCCAATTCCACTAACCTTGCATTGGGTATCATTACCCAGCAAGACAACTCCACCATCAACCGGTTCCAGAGAGATGAACCAATCTTTGTGGGGACACATGTGGAATGTACAACCAGAGTCCAAAATCCACTCGGTTTCACTCCGTTTCTCACCGGAGCTAACAGATAACAACACATCACCATCTGAATCACTTTCAACAACACTAGCTTCAGCGGACTTCTTTTCTCTCTCTTGCTTGTTTTTCAACTTGAAGCATTCAGTCACATCATGACCCTGCTTCTTGCAGTACTTACAGGATTTGTTGGACTTACGTCCTTTGGACTTGGATCTAGATTTTTTATTGCTACTCTCTGTTTCAAGTGAACGACCCCTTACAGTCAAGCCTTCACCTTTGTCTTCAGACTTAATTTCAGAGTCAAACTTTTCTTTGGACAATAGGTTTGACTTAACATTGTCAAAAGTAAGGGTATCACTACTATTACCATACAGCATAATTTCTTTGAAATGCTTGTATGATTTAGGGAGAGAGACAAGCAATAAAACAGCACGATCCTCATCTTCAATTACGACATCAATATTTTCCAAGTCCAATAAAATTGACTTGAATTCATCCAAGTGAGATTTAATAGAAGTACCTTCCATCATACGAATTGTGTACAGACGCTCCTTCAGGCGTAGCGTGTTCGCCAGAGTTTTGGCCATGTAAAGCGTATCCAACTTGGACCATAAATCTGACGCAGTCGTCTCACTTAACACCTCACGTAGAACCTCTTTAGACAGGCACAAAAGAATGGTTGACCATGCCTTGTCATCCAGATCTTCCCAATCTGCATTTGTCATTGTAGCCGGTTTCTTCTTCTTCCCAGCTAGCGCTTTCTTCAAACCGTTCTGGGTTAGAACGGCTTCCATCTGAACCTTCCAGATAGAAAAGCTAATTTTCCCGTCGAACTTCTCGATATCGAACTTGGTAACAGTTGACATCTTTGAAAATAACTCTCAATTAAACCGCTCTGATACCACTTGTTAGGAATATAGCGGAATAATGCGGAAGCGAAGAATCGAAAATTGAGAATTATAGAAGTTAAATAATAGGGAAAATATAAATAATGACAAAAGAATTAGGAATAAGGGAAATATATATATTATAACATAAAAGAATATAAAGAATGAATATAATATATATATATGCTACGTAAGAGAAAAAAACAAAGGAATGAATATATGAATTGATGTAAGAATTGATGCATTGAATTAGAAAGTTAAGCTAGCTATTTATACAGTAGGAAAGAACTAAAGATGCGGCATGCATGCGGAGAAGCACCAAAGTCGGAGAAGACGTGGAGTACATGTACAAGTGACGTGCTGCGTTCCACGGTGAATTATGCTGAGCAAAATATACACCATTAATTATGGAATTGAGCCACATATTCTAACAATATATATATATATATATATATATATATATATATATATATATATATATATATATATAATCACACTCAGGTGCGAATGCTTCGCCCAGGCGCAAAATAGGAATGAATTCTGTTCGTCCACGTGTCCAGATCTAATGGATGAGAAACACTGATTTTTTTAAAAAATGCGGTGGCATTTTCGTAAATAATTGAACATTGAAGTGCATGTAAAATGTATTATAGGTGCAAGTAAAAATTTACACTGAGCATCAATACCTAGTTGCACCTATAGTTCTAAGTAGTTGCACCTAGTACTAAGTACTTGCACACATAGTTATAAGTAGTTGCACCTAGGTGTATGAATGTTTGCGAGTGGTTTTCAGGGGTATTACTACCCGCTGAACTCAGATCAATGAATGTTAACAAGGCAAAATTACATGCACTTATAGGTGAAAGTATGTGCACCTATAGTTATATATAAGTAGTTGCACCTATAGTTATAAATAATTGCACAGATAGTTATAAGCACACCCAGGTGCATGAATGTTTGCGGAAAGTGAATGCTAACAAGGCAAAATTACATGCACTTATAGATGAAAGTAGGTGCACCTATACTTGTAAGTAGTTGCACCTATAGTTATAAATAGTTGCACATATAGTTATAAGCACACCCAGGTGCATGAATGTTTGCGGAAAGTGAATGCTAACAAGGTAAAATTACATGCACTTATAGGTGAAAGTAGGTGCACTTGTAAGTGATTTTACTTGCACTTCGATGTTCAATTATTTACGAAAATGCCACTGTATTTTTTTTTAAGTTATTAGATCTGGACACGTGTCGTGCGCTGATTCGTTCGCATTTCCCTCCTGAGCACTTATTCGCACCTGAGTGCATCCCTATATATATATATATATATATATATATATATATATATATATATATATATATATATATATATATATATATATATATATATATATATATATAGATGTGTATTCAAATGAGGACAAGTATATTATAGAGGACTGTGAGGACAGATGTAGTGTGTGCCATTAGCCGGTATATCGTGTGCATGGCCGAATGTAGTCGTGTGCCACAGTTTGTATGTCGCGTGCTAGATTTGTTAATTTATAGAGCCTGGGTTCGAAACCTGATGTTTACATTTATTCTTGTGTGTCATTATGTATTAAGTTGTGTGCCTGGTATTAATTTGTTGTTTGCCCATTATTTGTCCTCACAGTCCTCTATATATTGTTGTCCTCATTTGAACTCAACCCTATATATATATATATATATATATATATATATATATATATATATATATATATATATATATATATAATCGGACTCAGGTGCGAATGCTTCTCCCAGGCGCGAAATATGAATGAATTCTGCCCGTCCACGTGTCCAGATCTAATGGATGAGAAACACTGATTTTTTTTAAAAAAGCGTGGTGGCATTTTCGTAAATAATTGAACATCGTAGTGCAAGTAAAATGTATTACAACTGCATGTAAAATGTATTATAGGTGCAAGTAAAAATTTACTCTGAGCATCAATACTAAGTGCACCTATAGTTATAAGTAGTTGCACCTATAGTTCTAAGTAGTTGCACACATAGTTATAAGTAGTTGCACCTAGGTGCATGAATGTTTGTGGGTGGTTTTCAGGGGTATTACTACCTGCTGAACTCAAATCAATGAATGTTAACAAGACAAAATTACATGCACTTATAGGTGAAAGTAGGTGCACATATAGTTATAAGTAGTTGCACCTATAGTTATAAATAGTTGCACATATAGTTATAAGCACACCCATGTGCATGAATGTTTGCGAGAAATGAATGCTAACAAGGCAAAATTACATGCACTTATAGGTGAAAGTAGGTGCACTTGTAAATGATTTTACTTGCACTTCGATGTTCAATTATTTACGAAAATGTCACCGCATTTTTTTTTAAGTTATTAGATCTGGACACGTGTCACGCGCTGATTTGTTCGCATATTCCTTCCTGGGTACTTATTCACACCTGAGTGCATCCTTTTATATATATATATATATATATATATATATATATATATATATATATATATATATATATATATATATATATATATAGTAGGGATGGCAACGGGATGGACGGGGCCGGAAGTATACTCCCCAACCCCATCCCTGACGGGAAATTGAAAATAGTCCCCATCCCGCGGGGAATTTGGCGAGGATGGGAAATCCCTGTCCCCGGTTAATTTTTAGTCAAAATATTAAATTAGTGTAGTTTTTAATTTAAAAAAACTAAAAACTTAAGTTTTAATATATATATATATATATATATATATATATATATATATATATATTAAAACTTAAGTTTTTAGTTTTTTTAAATTAAAAACTACACTAATTTAATATTTTGACTAAAAATTAACCGGGGACAGGGATTCCCCATCCTCGCCAAATTCCCCGCGGGATGGGGACTATTTTCAATTTCCCGTCAGGGATGGGGACGGGGAGTATACTTCCGGCCCCGTCCATCCCGTTGCCATCCCTACTCTAAATATAGGTACTCACTTTCAGTTTCTAATTTTAGTTCAGATGATTCAACCCGCCCGATTAGCCCGATAACCCAAAGTTTAAGATTAGGGTCAAATCGAACACGAAAAAAAAAATAAACAAATAGCCCGACAACCCGACAGGGCTAGCCCAAAATCGAGCGGGCTGGCCCGATTGACATCCCTAATCCTGATAGAGTAGCTATAAGTTTTTCTTATTGAGTTAATACCCAAAATCGTCCTCGACTATAGTGGTTTTTCTCAATTTCGTCCTAAACGACTTTGGTGACCTAATATCGTCCCAGACTTTTGTGTTTCGCTCAATTTAGTCCTCCATTTGTTATTCCGTCAAATTGGTGTTAAATTTAGGGACATTTCAGTAATATCAATATTGATCTCTCTTTACTTTCAACTTGTGAAGTGCGAAATTCCTCTTTCTTGTACGAATTACACCCAGAATTACTCCCAGACCTGCAAATCAAATTTTATATTCGCAGTTTTAGGAGTAATTCTGGGACTAATTCGTAAAAAAAAAAAAAAAGGATTTCGCAGTTCACATGTCTATGAGTAAAGAGATGCCAATATTAACATTACTTAATTGTCTATTTATTTAACACCAAATGGATAGAATAACAAAGGAGGGACTAAATTGAGCAAAAACACAAAAGTATGGGACGAAATTGAGCGAAACATAAAAGTCTGGGACGATATTAGGTCACCAAAGTCGTTTAGGACGAAATTGAGAAAAACCACTATAGTCGAGGACGATTTTGGGTATTAACTCTTTTCTTATTACTCAAAAAAAAAATCAAAAAAATAGAAGTCTTATAAACTGTACTCATTCAAAATAGTTTTTTTTTAGGAAAAAAAATGTCAAATTAGCCCCCTAAGTCAGGTGAATAGTGCAATTGGGTCCTCTAAGTAAAAAAAAACTCCAATCAAGTCCCTAAACCCGCAAAATTGTTCAATTAAGTCCAAATTAACTTGTTTATCAGGTTAAATACATACGGTGTTGACACGTGTCTTTATTTTATTTTTTTATTAAAAATATTATCTATTAAAAATTAATTAAAAATTAAATTAAAATAATAATAATAATTTAAAAATTTAAAAATTTAAAGAAAAAAAAAACAGCCACTGTCCACACCGGACAGCCAGTGGTTGTCTCCTTCTTCAAGGACAGCCGTGGTCGTCCGGCCACGGCTGTGTATTTTTTTTTTAAATTACTATTATTATTATTATTATTATTATTATTATTATTAATTAATTTATAATAAATAATATTTTTAATAAAAATAAAATAAAATAAAGACACATGTCAACACCGTATGCTTTTAACCTGATAAATAAATCAAGTTAGACTTAATTGAACAATTTTACCAATTTAAGAAACTTGAATGGAATTTTTTTTCATTTAGGGTACCCAATTGCACTATCCACTTGACTTAGGGGGGCAATTTGACACTTCCCTTTTTTTTTTTATAGATGACATGGAGGCCAAGCACAGTCATGGATCTTGCAGCAATTCAATCATTTTGAATAATATTAGCTATATCATACGACTTGAGAGGCTGCTATAACCCTTCAAGAACAGCTGTGTTTCAGGATTGAAATTATGTTTACCAGTTGATGACAACAGAAGACTGAAAAGCATGTCATGCTACTTGAGCGAATCACAAATCTTAAATTATGAAAGAAAACCAGTCAGATACAAAAACAGAAAGGGATCTAAAGTAAACTGATTTGATGAAGTTTGAAGAGAAATATTCAAATGGCTATGAAACCCCCTGGTGCTTCCATATCAGCATGATGAACACATTTTGGGGCTTACACGGCTACGAGGAAAGCTCGGTGAGATGTCAAATTACTTCCATAGCTTGCGCAATGACATGTTTTTCTCCGTATCTTTCTTCATCACCTTCGCAACTGCCATCTCAAAATCTTCCTGCGTGACATGGACCCTCCTTTCTCTCAACGCAAACATACCTGCTTCTGTGCAAACAGCCTGCAGACATGATAAATGTACATTATGGTATCATGGAAAATTCAAATTAGCTTTACCTTCTTAGTTATCTATGCATTCTCCTATTATCAGGTTGTTGCCCCTTCATTTTTTTGTTCTCCCTTCTTTTGCTATCATGCATAGAGTGTAGGGGAATACATATGATGTCAAAGTGCTAAATGTAATATCATTACTGCATTCATCCAAATTTCATATCTCCCTCAATGTACCACCTAAGCATATGTAGTAGTCCACCCAGATAGAGGTCACAACTCGCAAAGTTGAAGGTAACCCATGACATGTAAAGAACATGATACAAGAATGCACAGAGCATAAAAACTAAGAGACTAAGGAACAAAATGACCCTTCTTTTCCATATTGGTGAAATGGACAAAATGTCCCAATTGTGGCTAAAAGATAGACAGCTCACCTTAAGCTCAGCCCCTGAAGCGCCATTCATCTTTTCAGCTATCTTTTTCAAGTCAATGCCACGCATCAAGTTCATTTTCCTTGAATGAATCTTCAGGATATCCCAGCGAGACTGGAAAAAGAATAATGTCACATCAGTTGTAATGAACCAAAAAGGGGTATAAATCAATGTGAAAACCAAATCAAATTTAGTATCACAGTATGAATACCACAAAGAAAGAGAAATAAGTAAACAATCGTAAAGCCAACACGGGCAGCTCAGTCGGTTCCTGGAGATAGATTGTGGGCAAGGGCAAGTAAACAATCATAAAATTTCATACCTCTTCATTGGGATTTGGAAATTCAATTTTCCTGTCAATTCTGCCTGGCCTAAGGAGAGCTTGATCCAGAATATCAATACGGTTGGTGGCCATTAATACCTGAAGAGTGTGTACATGATGTGTTAAAAACTGTAGAATTTAAAATAAATAATTAAGCGTTCATCATATTCATGTTTAACTGAGCTCTTAAAACTCACCTTAATCTTGTTTGATGCCTCAAATCCATCCAGCTGGTTAAGAAGCTCCAACATTGTGCGCTGCACCTCACTGTCACCATTGCCACTTCCTGATTCCATTCTAGCAGATCCAATGCTGTCTATTTCATCCATAAATATAATAGATGGAGCATGCTCTCTGTCATACAACAAAAAAAGCCATAAAAAGTTCAAATGAAGTCATAATAAGCCAAACAAAAGGAGAAGAAAACATTAGTAAGAGTTGCAGGAAGATAAGCATACAAGATTTCTCTGAAGCATACAAACTAAGGTATTAGTATCTTGATCAAACAATTGAGAACGGACTTAGCCTAGAATTAAAATTAATCAACAGGTTCTAAATCACATTCTCTTTTAGTGCTAAATAGACGGAACTTTTGAAGTACCTAGGATAATGTATAAGTATTTTTCATAAGTTTCTTTCAACCTGCTCTTTTACTCGGTAACTCACTAACTCAACAATTTAACAAGCTCAAATTCATCCAAACTCTCTTATTCTTGACTGTGAAATAAACATATCAAGTTTACCATCACATATAATAAAGCCTCTCGTAAATGACCTATTGAAGCCAAAGTAAGTGAAGACGGAAATACATTACAGGAATCCTTACTTAAAAAGAAGAAATTAATAGCATTCTTTAATGTGGGACATTTAAGAACTATGTTCTTTTCATTGGACAAAGTTCTCCTCATATGAATTCCCTTGTTTTGCCTCAATTTCAGGTTTCACCATCAAACCGCAGCATAAGGAAGCTAACATTGCATACATACAGTTGTTAATCTAAGAGAAAAGAACAAACCTGGCCATAACAAAAAGTTCTCTCACCATACGAGAACCTTCCCCAATATATTTCTGCACTAGTTCAGAGCCAGAAACCCTAATGAAGGTACAATCAGTATGATGTGCAACTGCCCTTGCCAACAATGTTTTCCCTGTTCCTGGGGGTCCATAGAGCAATACTCCCTGTTTTTTTTAATAGAAAAAGTTAGAGGTTTTGACCATCAGTGCAAGGATCCAATATCATGGAGACCAAGGGAAAGACTATTCACTATTACACACCTTTGGTTGAGCAATTCCAAGACTCTCGAACAACTCAGGATGTTTAATGGGAAGCTCAATAACCTGACATTTCGACATGCAGATAATCAATGTGCAAAGTTAATAAAGAACAGAATAATGGAGTCTTGTGACTGATGATGGAAAGTGGCAAAATTAATTGACCTAAACAATACGGAAAAAATACTAACCTCCTTAATCTCTTTGATTTGCTGATCAAGGCCACCAATCATATCATAAGTAGAGTCAGGAACCTTTTCAACTTTCATGAGGTTGACTAAAGGATCCACTTTGCTTGGTAAAATTAAGTGAAGAACATAGCTATCATTACGAAGGGCAACTCTGGTAGATGGAGTAATCTTTGTTATGTCAATGCTCTTATCAACATCAACCACATATTTCCCTTCAGGATGGACCTGAACACCAGAACAAGAAACAAACAACCTCAGATGATGTATTTATAAATTTATAAACAAATAGCCTTTAAACACAAAAACAACTAATAGCAACTAAAAACAACTTACTTTCACTAAAACTTTAGATTTCCCCATCACTTTGACAACTTCACCAACATAAGACCCAGGCTCCTGAAGCAACTGTAACTCTTCCTTCAGCATTCTTACTGCTCAACGAAAACAACCAAAAGGAGAATAAAACACATTAATTGCCTAATTCAAAACAAAATCTAGAAGAAATTTCAAGACACAATAAAAAGAATTTCAAACAAAGGAATAAAACCAATAACATCTAGAAATTCTGTAAATTTTCAACTCAATTTTTAACTGCATATAATATAAGCAATAAACATGTGCATGCGCTTCTACAGCACAACCTACAGCATCCAAAACATAGCATATGGCTAAAGTCCTAAAGATGTTAACTTTTTATCGGGTAAGTGATACTCTAACTGAAATTAAGCTTACTGTTTCGAACCCAATACGGATCATTATACAATTGAAGGGGAAAAAAAGTACATACAAACAAAAAGATCACAAATTTAAACAAATCTTCGAAGCTTTGAATCGATATGCCAACATGTCGATGTTTATAATTATAAATTCTATAATTCTAGGGCTTTTTTGAGCTGACCTTTTGAATTGAGCTCGTTGCGCTGGGCTTCGAGCCGATTGAGATTATGAGTCTTTTGGCGGACTTGAAGTTGGAGATCGTGGATGTGCTGCATATAGTATTGCCTCAAGCCTTCGCCTTGCTTCATCGGCTTCGCAGAACAGCTCTCCTCTCTCTCTGATTCGGGTCGGGTCTTCTCTACACCAGCTGTTGCCATTTTTTCCGATTCCTGGTTCTAGGTTTCCGGTGACAGTTCCACGGCGAATAAGAAGAAGAAGGAGAGAGCTCTGATTAGGCGGTGGGTTGGAATTGAGATTGGATTCTACAGATTGTTCTTTTCTTGGGGGATTGGAAACCTATAATTTGGGAATTACACTAACCGCCTCAATGTTTATTTTTATTCGATAATGTGCCCTTTATGTTTTACAGTTTGCAATTACATTAATACCCTTGCTTATTTAGGCTCAGTTTAGTGTAGCGGTTAGGTAGGTGACATTGAGATTTTTTTATTTTTTTATAAAAGGTAACATTGAGATTTAAGTAGTTGAATTACATTCATTAAACCGTTTTCACTAGATTATTACTTTTATAATTAAAATTAAAATTAGTGTTACTTCTCCAACCAGAATTTCTAGATAAAATGTTTTCACACTTTGCACAATACAGTAAACCTTTATCCTGTATATATAACTTTTTTGTTGCATCTTATTGACATGCCAGAGATGTAATACCAGTCATTAGAACCCTCAATCCCACAATCTCTACAGGAATATAAAAATCACCATCGTGCAGAAATTGTTAAAAAAAAAATTGATTATCAACTGGTAATAATAACATTATTTAATTATAAAATTAAAAAAAGTGATGAAATTCAATAAATTAACACAACATAAACGCTTTCAAAAAAAAAACACAACATAAACAAAATTCACTTTTTATTGCTCAAACAGGTCAGAAAGTGTACTGACAACTACAGAACTACTTTTAAAATCACCAAGGCCAATAGACTGTGACAGAACTGTAGCAGTACTAATACTGCGAACAGGAGTGCTCTCAGTAGCTAATCTAAAACAAATAGATAAGTAAAAAATAAGTGTAAACCATACATAATTAACTATTATATATGAATCATATACTTACTTTGATTTGAATTGAACAAATTCATTATAAGAGTGTTTAAACCACAACTTTGTAGCATCATAGGAACTTGTAATCCCCACTTCAACTATTAAAACTAAAGTTATTAGAATAGAATAGAATTTAAAATATATATATATATATATATATTTAAAAAAAGGGCCAAATAGGCCCCTAAACTTTACCTTAAAGGTCAATTAAGCCCTTGAACTTAAATTAAAAAAAAAAAAAAGTGCAATTAAACCCTCAAACATGTCAAATTGGGTCAATGAAACCCAAAAACTGATAAATGACCTGTTATTACAGGTCATTTCAATTCCGGCGACGAATTCCGACCACCGACAAAAAAAATCGGCCACCGACGATAAAATCCGACCGTCCGGCCGTCTTCCAATGGAGAAGGCGGCAAGACGACCGGATGGCCGCCTTCTCCATTGGAGAAGACGACCAAATCTGGCCGTCTTCTCCATTGCCGTCCGATCGTCTTCCCCCAGTGGAGAAGACGGCCAAATCTTGCTGTCTTCTCCAATGGAGAAGACGGCCGTTCGGTCGTCTCCTCCAGTAGAGAAGACAATCAGATCTGTTGCCGTCTTTCATCTGGTCGTCTTCTCCACTAGAGAAAACGGTCGTCTAGTCGTCTTCTCCAATGAAGAAGGCGGTCGTCCAGTCGTCTTCTCTAGTGGGAGACGACCGTGCGGCCGGATTGTCGTCGGTAGCCGAATTTTTTTGCCGATGACCAGAATTCATCGTGCGGAATTGAAATGACCTGTAATAACAGGTCATTTACTGGTTTTTGGGCTTCATTGACTCAACTTGACATGTTTGAGGGTTGAATTACACTTTTTTAAAGTTTAGGAGCCTAATTGACCTTTGGGGTAAAGTTTCGGGGTCTATTTGACCATTTTCTCAAAAAAAAAAAAAAAACTGTAAATAATTAAAATACTTACCATTTACAAACTTGGCCCTACACAACTGAATTACAACAATCAAGGGCGCTTTCAACTATGCATTGTAATAAGGCAGCATGGCATAAACATGCTCGTCCCAAACAGTGCGCTCTAAACGGTTGTCCCTAAAGTAAATATTTATTATTAGTACAAATTTCGATAACTCTTCTTATCACATATGTATGTATACAAAATATATAGGTAGGTTGGCTAGAGTGTTTCTCTCTCTAGAGAGAAGTCTCTCTGACTTCTCTCTAGAATGCCAATGTCTTTGTGAGTTCTGTCCGCTGGTTTCTTCCATTGGAACGATTCGGATTAACTTTGATTTCAATCTGAGTTTAATTTTGTTTCTGCCTAGTGGATTAAACTTGTGGTTTCACCGATTTTTTAATTTTGTTCACAAAGTTTGATTAAGATTTGTCGTTTCTTTGTTTTGTCCAAGAGTTACAACACTGTTCATAATCTAGATTTCTCCGGTTTGTTGGTTTGGCGTTTTCGTAAAGGATAGGGAGACTACCGGCGTTGACCACTTCCCTTGGATTTTACGTAAATGACAATATCCTTTGGCGGTGGCTTTGTTTGGTTCGTCGACGACAAGAAGATCCGGTAACCGGCGTGTTCAAGAGATGCGGTCACGAAGGTGAGATGTTCTCTTGATGGCGGCTAGTTGCTCGGTGGCGACCTGTCTGTCTCCGTTTCTTTGGGGTCTCTGACGGCCTTCTGGAATATGGAGGTGAGGGGAAGCAGCGGTTCTTTTCCGGCGATTATAAGAAGGCGATGGTCAGAGGAGTTCCGGCGACAACAGTAGTGTGGCTTTTCCGGTGGCTTTGCGATGGCGTTTTTTACCCCAACCCCCTTTGGCGACTTGTGCAAGCCGGCAACTGCTCCAGCGGTGATCTCTTTCAAGTCATTTGTTCCGACTTACGGGGGTTCAAGTGGTGAGTTCGCTGACTGTATCACCACCCTTGAACGAAGGTATTTCTCAGGTTTCTTGCTTGGTTTGTATGATCGTAGAAGTCTTTTCCGGCGCTAGTATCACTCCCGGTGAGTTCGCCTCTTCATGCTTGATCCTTGTATGTGGTTTTTGATGCTCTGAGTTGGTGACTGGAGTTGGATTGTATTGGAGATGGTTTGGATGATTCCAGCCTCGGTCCAATGATCCTTGTTTTTTCCGGCCTTTTTGGAGTGTTGCCGTCCGCGTTTGGGTGAGGGAAGGGGTGGTGGAACTGATCTGGATGGGGTCTGGCGTTAGGGATAGCTTTGTGGTTTTTTCCGGCGATGGTCTGAAGATTTTCCGGTGCTTCCGGAGAGAGGTGGGTTTGTGTTCAGTGTTGTTCGTAGGTTGTAGTAGTTTGGTCGGTTTTCCGGCGGAAACTATGTCACCGGCGGTTCTCCAGCCGCCGGCCGGTGTCTTGTCGGTGGGTGGCAGCGGAGCTCCGGGGATTTGTCCGGCGTTGACCGTCGGTGGTCTCCGGATGGTAACGCGCTATTGCCGTTTTGGGAGGTGACTGGTTATGGTATCTACCGGATTTTGTGGGAATTAGAAGCAAGACGCGTTCTTGATCTCCGTTGATGATGGAAGGTGCATGTGCATGGAGTTTGACTGATGAGACCGGGTCAACCCGCTAAATGTGGGCAGACCCGGTTCTTAGCGGTATGGGTTAAGTATGTTTCTGGTACATGATTTGAGCAAGGTAGATTTCGTGGCTAGACGGGTTGAGAGCTTGATTATGAGTCGATTGGCGTGTGTTCGAGTTTCTCATATGGTGGAGGATTTTATTTATTCTCCCCCCGCTTGAGGACGTTTTGCTACTACACTTCATACATTATCTTGTGAGCTATAATTCTAAAGGTTGAGTGCGGTGCATTGGTAGAATGAGCGTGCATTGGGGTGTTTGGCTAGGGTTCAAGTTTGCATGCATAGGTTTTCCTTATTTAGTGCTTTGCTTTGGATTTTGTCGTTCATGGAATGCGTGTATGAGACATCATGACGTACTAGTTAGGCTTAGTCTAATGTGTTAGCCGATGTTGATTTTCTTGTGTCTAGTTCGTATTTGTGTTTTTGTTTTCAGGGGTATGCCCCGGTGTCATATGTATTTGGACATTTGATTTATATTTACATTTCCGATTTGATGTATACAAAATATATATTTAAACACATTTAGGCAAAAACAAATATTATTATGATTCCACAAAATAAGTTTGTTACCAAATAGCTCTGTATCTTTCACTTCGAAAGGATTTTTCAGAGATACAAAATTCTTTAGACGAAACATAAAACTAGGGAACACTTTATATTTACTATCTTTGACCATTGTTTTGTAGTTGAACTTTTAATAAGATAACGATGTCCATTTGTTTTATACTAGTAATAGCTGGTCACCACTAAGATTTCTTTATTGAATAGACCTGGCCCTCTTGAAATACATTTCGGTATTTCTCCACTTCCTCCTTTTAAATATTTGCATGGATATATGTTCCCTGGTCGTATATGAAAAAAAAATCACATGACAACAAACATTTATCAAATAGATCATACTTCACAGAAAAAATATATAAAAATCAATTTACCTCATCATCGTGAAAAAGAAATTCTTTACTTTTATTCCGTCTGTCTCATTTTATCTGTCATACTTACTATTCATTGGTCAAACTAACTCGTTTTTCTTTGTTTATTTTCTTTAATATTTTTTTACTTATTTTTAAATTTAATTTTTTGTGTTTAATAATACTTTTAGTGCCTAAATATAGAAATTTTGTATACTAATATTAAACTTAATATTATGAAAAATTAAATTTAAAACAAATTCAGTCAAGCCTCGTTAACTGAACCAGACATATAAATTGAGATGGTGACGAAGTACTTGTTTCTCATCCTCTAACTTTTGGAACTTCATATGTTCTACCTAATTTAACCCTAATTGCTCTCTTAGTGCATGTGTAATGGACTGATTTGTTTGACAGGAACATATTGAGAAGACATTTTTTTTTTTGTACATAATTTTACTTCTTCTATTGGCATGTGTTTAAGAATTCATTCTCAATAATTTGGCAGTAAATTTGCATGATTCGAGTGCTTTATATAGAGGTGGCATGTTATAGAACAACGAAAAGGCCAAATATGCGTTGGAACAATGAAAAGCCATTGCATCGATAGTTTTGTAATCCAAAAAGACTTTTCATAAAGGTTGTGTTTAATTAGATTTAAATTACTTCAGATTTGTAATTAAAGACTGCAACAATTATATATTCCAGATTTACTCCAATATTTGGGTTCTCAATGATTTATTAATCGGAATTTAAAATGGCTTTTAATTAGCCGCCTAATACACACATGGGTAATACAAAATTTTTTTTCAAAAAGTTGAACCCCAACCATAAGGGTCCCCACACCCTGTCTCGACAGAGCATCTGGAAAGATGTAAATCGTGGTAACTCAATTGAACATGAACTACAGAGGCTAGACCTTTGCTTACTGCGCACAAAGGAGCCCCCTCACTTTGAGGGGCTGCTCCCACACTGTCGCTGGTGAGACTCGATCCCTAGTCATATATACTTTCCAAACTTCACTTCTATGACCCGTTGAATTATTATTATTATTATAATTATTATTATTATTATTATTATTATTATTATTATTATTATTATTATTATTATTATTATTATTATTATTATTTTAATTAATTTATAATAAATAATATTTTTAATTAAAAAATAAAATAAGGACATGTGTCAATACCGTATGCATTTAACATGATAAACAAGTCAGCTTGGATTTAATTGAACAATTTTACAGTTTTAGGGGACCTGAATTGAGCTTTTTTTACTTAGGGGACCCAATTGCACTATCCACTCGACTTAGGGGGCCAATTTGACACTTTTTCCTTACATTTTTAAACGAGTAATTCCAAGTAGGGGTGTAAACAAATCGAATCGAGTTAAATATCTTACTATTCGATTCGAATTCGATTATATATTCGAAATCCATATTTGTATTCGTTTAAGATTCGAATTTCAAATTTGATTCGTATATGATTTGACCAGTTTATTCGAATATATTCGATTCGACTCGAATATTCGAACTCTAAATGTCTAACTTATTTTGTTTACAAAATTCTTCAATAAATTAAGATAAAATGTAATAAAATTTATATTTAAATAGAATATATATATATATATATATATATATATATATATATATTCGAATACTATTCAAATCGAATACACTCTAATTCGTTTCGTATTCAAAAAGATTCAAAAATCGAAAAAAGATTCGTATTCGAAATATTCGAATTCAAATCACGAATCAAATTTTATTTATTTAATTTGTTAACACCCCTAATTCCAAGTAAAGAAAAGTGTATTATTGTCCTTATGCCTTCTGAGTAATCTCTCTCATATTTTCCATGCGACAAGTCTCTATGACATTATTTTCTTTCCTGCGTCGATCTTCGGCTCTTCGAGTCTTGCACTGCTATTTAAGTGAGCCTCTATCCAATCAACACCTCCCTGTTCTCGCCATTTCCATCTCTCCAATCCGAGCAATTTCCGGGGAAAAATGTCGGGAAAAGGCGCCAAGGGTCTGATTACGGGCAAAACATCCGCCGCTGCGCCCAACAAAGACAAGGATAAGGATAAGAAGAAACCCATCTCTCGCTCCTCTCGTGCCGGTCTCCAGGTAATTATTATATCTCATCCATATCATTGTTTTTTTTTTTCTCGTGGAAAACGTGACTTCTGTCTGTTGATTCTTTAAATTCTACAGCTTCAATTTGGGATTAGCTGAAATCCATTTGTTCCTGTACAATATATCTATCAGCTTAAATGTGTAATTTTGTTTTGTTTTCTGGAACAATTTGGCGGTTTAAAACTGTTGGGTCTTTAACGTTTTAGCTTAAAGTTGGTATTTTGATGAGCCCCTGTTGGTTTTAGTTTTATGACGTGAGCTTTGCCCTTTTGAAGCGGTAGTTTTGAGTTCTGTAATGGTTGTTAGGCTAATGCAAGTGAGCATTTCTGGGCATGCACTATCATAAAGGTCTGTTTGATATGGGATATTGGATATTGCTACTTATTCAAAAATAAAAGCAAAATTGATTATTAGCTGCTTCCAAGAGTAATTAGGGGGTTGTGGTTTTGTCAAGACCATTAATTCTTTGTAGAGAGTGTTGCATGGGGTTTCGAATGTGAAGGATCCATAGCTCACAACAGAGCTGTGGTTAGATGTGGGCTTTGTGGCTTTGTCGAGGACATGAATAGGAAATTAGAATGTCTAGGCTTCTAACTAGCAAAGTTAAAACTGACTCAAAGCCTTAAGGTGTTATCTATTAAGGGAAATGGCAGAGTGCTGTAAGATGTGAATACCATATTGAATACTTGTTTTGCGGATTAGAGGACATTAGGCTGTTTGGCAAATAGTTGTTAGCTTATATAGCTTTTAGCGTTAGTTAGTTTGACTAGTTGATAGCATTAGATGATTGTAGAAAGATGTTTAATAAATTAGCCGTTAGCTTATAGCAGATTACATGCAAAATGACCTTTAAGATATAATTTGAAAAAGCTGCTTTGAGCAGCTTTTTGAACTTTAGCATTTTGGAGCAATAAGCTGATTAGCCAAACACTCATATTGGCTGTTTAACCAATTCAAATAGCTAATAGTGTTTAAACAAGCCAAAATTGGCTAATAAACTAACTATGTTACCAAACAGGGCATATGTAAATTGTTGATAGATAGAGTATTAAGTTTTGTAAAGCAAGGCTTCTTTAAAAGCAAAACATCTTCAAAGAAATATTAGTATACATATTATTTTGACTTGGAGGCAGTACTCAAAGAATTCTCACATATCTGCTTCTTTCTTATTTTCACATATAGTATTCTTACTTCATTTGAATGCATCGTTTTATCTTTTCCCTGCCCTGAGAAGTGATATCTTTCATATTTCTTCACGGGTCTTACTTTTGGTGAGAGCTTTTTCCTTTGAAAAGTATTAAGGTGAGCTAGGTCCATGGATTGACTCAATAAAAACTGCTGCCTGTCTAACATGGCCCATGATCTATCAGCTTCATTTTTATTTCATTATTTTCAAAGTCAAGAAATGAAATCCAAAAACAAAAATCAACCAAGTTGTTGAACTTCTAAGAAGTTCTTCCCCTGCCAGTGAATACATATTCCACTAGGAAGCTGTCAATTCCCCGAGACAACAATCTACTGACTACAACTTATTTATGTTTTGATTTGATATGAAGAATGTAGCTTTGAAATACCTCAGAGAATGATTAAATTCCCCGAGCTATCTCTCTTCCGAATGGAATTTGGGCTAATGCTAGTAAATTTTGATTTATCAAATGGGACGAACCTTCTTTCTTACTATATACTAAGATTATGCACGGCTACATTACAGAACTTCTAAGATTTGGGATATAATATAATGCACATGGGCCAAACCATACTAAATGACTGAATCCAATTAATTAGCTAGTCTAAACGGTCTGATAAACCCATATTTTTTCTCTTATATTTTCAATGTGGGACTCTTAACAGTATGTATCACATGATGTAATGTTTTGTTCTGATTGTGCAATGTTTGTGATGTTCTAAGTTCCCGGTTGGACGTATTCATCGGTTGCTGAAAGAGCGGACAACATCAACCGGAAGGGTGGGTGCAACGGCAGCCGTATACTCTGCAGCTATTTTGGAGTATCTGACTGCTGAAGTGTTGGAGCTGGCTGGGAACGCGAGCAAGGACCTGAAGGTGAAGCGTATCAGTCCAAGACATTTGCAGCTTGCGATTCGAGGTGATGAAGAACTAGATACCCTGATCAAAGGAACGATAGCTGGAGGGGGAGTGATCCCGCACATCCACAAGTCGCTCATCAACAAGTCTTCCAAGGAATGATCGATGATGTTGCTGTCCAACTCCATCGTCGGTCTCGGTTGTTACATTCATTGGAGACTAGGGTTACTTTCCTGCAAATTTAAACCATCTGCATTTGGTTTTTTTTTTTTTTTTTTTTTTTTTTTTTTTTTTGAATGCTACTGGCTCTATTACAATGTAGTATCTGCATTTGGTTTAATTGGCTGGAGAAAAGTAGAAAATATATATATAGAATTGTGTATGGGGTTTCTTACCAAATTCTCTCTAGGCCCTTGTTAGCTATTCTCATTGTATTTGCCAAATTGCATACAGGCTCAGTTATTCTGGACATGGGTTATCTGTTTATGATTATAATGAAGATTAGATATGATTTTACTTAATTATTGGGTCTTTTCACCTGTAATTTTCTTTTAGGGTTTGGTTAGAAACCCCAAAAATGTTTTTTTTTTAATGACTCAATTTTGAAAAGAATTTTTACTTTTTGGTGTTTGACTAAAAATAAAAATTTGTCTTTTCTGTTTTATGGGAAGTTAGAAATTCTTTTTGGGTTCACTTTTGTTAATTGAATAGGAAGTTATTAAAAACTTAGTTCTTAAAAACTATTAATTCTCCATCTATACAATATATAATTTTTTTTTAAGTAAAACAAAAATAAAATTAGAGTCCATCTAGAAACTTAAAAAAAATTACAAAATAATTTTTAGAAAATGACTCATTTTTTGAAAAAAAAATATTTTAATTTTTTAGTGTTTAGTTGAATGTCAAAATATGTTTTTCTGTTTAGTTGAAAGTTAAAAATTGCATTTTTTATGTTTTGTTCATTTTTTTGAAAATGAACTTATTATTTGTTATAATAATAATAATAATAATAATAATAATAATAATAATAATAATAATAATAATATGTGGTGATGATGGTGGTGTGGTGGTGTGATGGTATGGTGGTGTGGTGGTAGACTGGTAGTGGTGGTAATAATAGTAATCCAGGAACTAACTTAAAAAAGAATAAGGTGAAGAGAGAAATGGAAAATAAAGAATTCGGAAAATGTCTCCCGATTTAAAAATTAGGAAGACATTTTTTGCCAAATTGAATATTTTTTGTTGACTAGAATGATTATTTTCTTTGAGTACCTAAACATTGAAAATTTAAAAAATAACTTCCAGAAGTCATTTTTTGAATTTCCAAATACACCATTAGTAGAATACAAAGACTTTGTTTGGCAATCAGCAGTTAGTGATTAATAAATAGCCAATTGTGTTAGCGGATTTGACTAGCGAATTATGTTAGCGGTTTATAAAAAAATATTTGGTAAAATTTGCTGTTAACATATAAAATGACCTAAATGGTATAATAATAATAATAATAATAATAATAATAATAAAAATTAAAAAAAAAAAAAAAAGAAAAAAGAACAATGGCTCCCCTTTTGTTTCCCCACTTATCCCATGTCGATGGGAGAAGTCGGGAACGGAAAGGAGCTTCAAGGCTCCATTTCCCCCCCTTCTCACAGCTATGCCCATCCGTTAGTTAAGGAGCCTTTTAAGCTCCCTTAAGTTAATTTTTGTTTTTTAAAAATATGTTAAGGGCATTTTGGAAAAAGAAAGTCTTTCTCCAAAATGCCATTTGCAAACGTTGCAAAATGCAGTGTTAGCAAAATTGACGGTTTGGAGTAAACTACTGCTCCAAACCGCCATTTAACCAAATAACATTTTCAGCGTTTTGATCCCTGGTCAAAACGTTAAAATGGTGGATTCATTATTTACTAAACATGCTCAAAGTAAATCAAATTATTATCCAATTTTGGTTTTTATTTTCGTGAAGATAGCAACAAAAAGATTGGTTTGTTCTAAAGCCTGAGATGAATTTTAAAAATGTTCCATTTAATCAGATATTGTTTGTAATTTTTATTTCCTTTGAATAATTAAATACTCAAAAAAAAAAATGACCTTTACAAGTTTTTTGGATTTCTAAACCGAGAATTTTGAATGCCTTTTGCAATAAGCAATTGTGATGCTCAAGCTAAGCACTAATAATGTCCACACAGTACTAAAAGTATATTTTTAATATATTAAAAGTACATTATTCGTTTATTGAATGTATATTATACAAAATAATGTAATTTCAGTACTTAAATAATGTATTTTTCTTGAATGTAATATACATTTTAATATGTTAAAAATACATTTTTTGTTTACTGAATGTACATTATTTGAAAATATGGTCCACACAGCTGTGTGGACCATATTCCACACAATAATGGTATATATATATATATATATATATATATATATATATATATATATATATATATATATATATATATATATATATATACTTAGCTGTTTAGATTAACATGTAAAGTGACATAATAATAATAATAATAATAATAATAATAATAATAATAATAATAATAATAATAATAATAATAATTGTTTTAAAACTAAAAAAAAATTAATAAAAGAAATAAAATTAAAGAAAATAATAAAAAATAAAAATAAAACATATGGGGAGCCGAACGTTTGGTTCCCCTTAGTTTTGCCACTTTTACCACATCAGTGGAAAAAGTGGCATGAGAGCTTTGAGGCTCCCATAAAAGGAGCCTTAAGGCTCCAATTTAAAAATTAAACTTGCCCATTCGTTGATGGGCAAACAGTGCGCCAACGAAACTGGTTTTTGTTATTCAAGGAGTCAAAATAACTCTACAATACACTTTTTTATTTTTTAATTATAGATGTGTTTTGGAGAAATTATTGTCAAAAATGTTAGATATACAATAGTCTAACTATATGAACCATAGTATACGAGAAACCTAACCTCGTATGATAGCGGAAGCGTAGCCGTGTTGATCTCCAGTCATAGTTGATGTTCCTGTTGTGTTGCCTCTTAACGGTAGACCGTTAGCCATGTTTTGTCTCAGACCTGACTCAGAACCCTAGATGGCGTATTGGTATCTACTGAGCGGTCTGAGTACCGTAACTGAATGTGCTATCTAATCCGTAAACCTGTATCCCATCAATCCAGGTTTATATTAGGCACAGAGTTTGGTTGACTAACAACTACTAGTTATTAAGACCAACCAGACCACTTAATAAGCCTAATCAACTTGCACCACTTAATTAAGGCCCTAATATATAATATATAATATATATTATTACGGAAAATCTTACAAAAAATGCTAAGTGAAAATATTGTAAATTGAAATGTTTGTATTTTCAGTAGCTTGGAACAAATTGTTGCTTCAAACTGTTGAATAATTAAAACTTAATATTTGCTCCAAATTGAATAATAATTTAATAATTAATTAAGGAAGAATTAAATTGAACAATTAAGGTAGAAGAAGTCTAAATATGATGATGGATCAACTAAATCTAGCCCAAAACCAAAATCAGGCCCAAGAAGATTTTTTTTTTTTTTTAGTGTTGGACCAGGTCTGCCCAATGGGTCTGACCCGGCCCAACCCTCATGACCCATCATCATCTTCTTCATGTTAATCAGCCCTAGCAGCTGTCCGGAACTACGAGGGAGAACAGCAACAATCCGTAACCAGCGTCGCCTGAAGAAGGAGGAAGCAGGACGTCGACGGGAAACCCAGCGTCGTCGCTCCAGGTCGCAACGCTAGCACCGTCGCTGTCATCTCCGAGTCGCAGCTGCAAACAACCGCATGTTCTGAAAGCGGAACGCACCGGAGATCTCCTTAACGCCGGCGAGATGGAAAAAACAGAACTTTTTAAAAAAAAAAAAAAAAAAAATCTGCAGTCGTCGTTCTCTCTCGTCGCCGGTAGGAGTCGCCGGAAAACGCACCCATAGCCGCTGGTTCGTCAGTCATAGTTGATGTTCCTGTTGTGTTGCCTCTTAACGGTAGACCGTTAGCCATGTTTTGTCTCAGACCTAACTCAGAACCCTAGATGGCGTATTGGTATCTACTGAGCGGTCTGAGTACCGTAACTGAATGTGCTATCTAATCTGTAAACCTGTATCCCATCAATCCAGGTTTATATTAGGCACAGAGTTTGGTTGACTAACAACTACTAGTTATTAAGTCCAACCAGACCACTTAATAAGCCTAGTCAACTTGCACCACTTAATTAAGGCCCTAATATATAATATATAATATATATTATTAGGGAAAATCTTACATTCTCCCACTTGGTGCAAGTATTAGCACAACCATCATCAAAGAACAAAACACACGAATCATAGTGATACGTCCTCTATTTAATCAGAGTAGTATCCATTATGGTCACATGCATTTTAATTCTCCAAATTAGGTCCTTTATGAACAAACCCTATGTTTATTCTCGGTACCTTAAGGGATGTTTCTCAAAATACATTATGTGCACAACTGAAGGAGAAAACACATCCAAATTGTACAAAAGAGTACACTGTATGATCTCTAAAACTTTATAAGCATGCCTTAAGTAGAGATCTCTTCATGTTAGCATAATGCTAACTATATTCCATGACTTCTTTATAAGTTAACTTTAAGTACTATCTCTAACAGCTAAGAGCTTGGAGTTGACACGTCTGTCACTCCCACTCATCAAAAATAGCCAAAAGATAGTCAAGTCACAGAAGCATTCCAATAACTTAGACAATAAACCAAAGGTCTAAGTCCATGAATTTGGAATCTTAATCATACACCATAACTTCCCAAATAACTACAATGTTCACTTTAAATGAACTAAACATAATGAGTCTTACTTATATGTCTCACAAAATTGTTTTGAGCCTTACAAACCAAAATGGCCCAGGATCAATTTTGAAGAAACTAAAGACTGTATTAATCACTGAAGAATTTATTAAATGACAGTACACCACAAATTAAATGTTTTTGTTCTAATAAATTCCTTGATATTGTTACAACATTTTCATAAATATGTTGCACAACCAAACGTTCAATAATTTGAACTTATGAATTTATATGAACAAATACAAGATTAATACTTGTGGAATATTTTAGACTTATTGTTTGACATACGATCAAATTTAGGATGTATGAAGCCATTTAATTCCATAAACTTTAGTGGAGTATCTTAATGATCTTTTTCTAAATGATCACTCCCACTGATTAAAATATTCTTCAGCGAAATTAATAAAGTGAACTTAATAATATTCATACTCATAATTGATTTATTGACCACCAACTAACAAATGAAGACATAATTCCCCACCATTAGTTGGACATACTAAATAATCAATTTTTGGTTCCAATTAAAGTCCAACTAAATAATGAAGATATAATTCCCCACCATAGTTGGACATACTAAAATAAAAATACACCTTCCAAAACCAAGTTAGAATTTGGCTCAAAAGATACATTTTATTAGTAATGGAATCCAAAAGATGTATGTCAAATCACGTAACTTACTACAGTTAGTCCGAAGAACCGAGCAAGATTCATGGATTAATTAATATAAGTGACTAAATTTTGGGAAGTGACTGAAAAACATGTTTTGCCAATGCAAACCATGAACCTTAGACTTATAATTGAGCTAAATTTATAAATTCTAAGAATTGTGATAAAATTATTATCTAATGGGTTGAAGGATTTATAGACATAAAACTTGCCTGTGGGCTAAAGTTTTAATTCTATTAAATCCAATTAAGAAACCCTTATGATAATATTTTTCACAATTACTAAAGAGCCAGAAGAATCTAGTGAAATAAAACTTGCCTGTGGGCTAAAGTTTTACTCAATTAGATCCAACTGAAAAATTATTTATGATGAAACCATTATCAAATGAGTTGAAGAATCAAATGACATAAAACTTGCCTGTAGGCTAAAGTTTTAGTCAATAAGATTCATTACAACCATTATGATAAAAAACTTAAGAGATCATGTTCCTTTTCTTAATCCCTGTGGGCAAATTAAGAAATATGATCTAAAGTTTACATCATAAAATTAAACTTCATGATAGAATTGGAAATTATTTACAAATAACCATAATGTAAATAAATTGATTTATTTCTATCGTCACTGATAAAACTACTAAACTACATTCCGATACATAATTTCCTGTGGGCTAAATTATGACCGTAGTCCAGTATTTCATCCTGATTAATCATACAAATATAACGAAATTGCCTGTGAGCTAAATTCCATCATATTACATACAATTAATCACAAACAAATTGTCCAAAACTTTATGTGATCAAAATAAACCGCTTAATATACAATTTTAACAGATTAAGGATGCTGTGGCTACTCCCAAACCAAATTAAAATTATAAGATCACTAGACAATTATCAAATTCTTGCCTAAACTTTATATGATTAAAACTTAACAATCTTAGGTAGCCAAATATGCTGTAGCATTTTCTTAATTAACCAAGATTGAAAACTCAAGATATTTCAGTAAATTAAAGATGCTTTGGCTATTCTTTAATGAACCGAAATAAAATCACATTGGCAAGAAATACTTTAAAATTTTGACAAACAGATTATACCATATTGTGATGGGAAAATCTAAATATACTCAAAGGAAATATGGTTAGAGACTAAGTCTCACTGAAAACCTATTCCTTAAATAGAGTATATATCAATTTAAGGAGACTAATGACACAAGATTTTCTTAAGTCATGGCCATTAAAACTAGTATGCCTCACCGATTCATATATACTTAATGTATAACTGTTTGGGGTATAAACCAGTAAACTGTATGGTATACACCAGAAAACTGTAGGGTTCACCTATGATTAAAGCTTAAATGGTGAACTAAATTAGCGGACTAAACGTGCTTAAATTCATGCACTACCGCAACTAAAGTTTATGCATAAATCCAACTTAAATAGGAACTAATATAATTCCATCTCAAAGTATGCATTGCTAAAGGCATAATAAAATTGCATAATTTAAAAACATAATATTATGCGGTGAACAAATATGCATAAAATTAAACATTAAACTCATATATTCCAAATAAATTGCATAACTTAAAGCAATTTACAATATGAGATTTTAAATTATAAACTTAATATTCAAACATCGATGAGTTCAAACCAAAAGAGACCCAACATTTTGAATAATAATGTACTGAATATATACTTTAAAAAAAAAATTAAACTGTAAGCCCATTGGAAAACGTTTTAATGCATAAAGATCAAATTTATAAGAAATAACTGAATTTACAAATTCAACCAATATCAAACCAAAAGGATATGCTAGCATTTGTAAATTAAAATCTCATAAACCCTAATTACATAATTAAACTTAATATTATGTACTTAATGTGATCGAATGCATAAAACAATCTAAAGAGTATGAACCAACTAAAGAATATGAATTTATACCAAATATTCATACTTAACCAAACATGGGCAATCAGAACTAAAATCATAATTCCAAGAACTAAATGAATTATGAAATTAATGGCAAAAGTCAATTGCCTAGCAAACATGTTTTTTCAAAATTACTAATTTGATTCAAAATCACTCTCCATAACTCAGTTAATAATAATAATATTATTATTATTAATGACAAAATTGTAAATAACCAAAATAGCAATAAATAGCCATAATAATATTATCACATTAAGTAGGAGACTAAATATGGAAAAACAGTGGTTAAAACCGCTAACATTTATAAACGTTTTCGGATAAAATTTAGAAAACTTAATAAAATTTGAAGTCCGAAAAATATTAATGTCCAGAAATTATTTTCTGAACTGGAGTATTGTCACATAAATTTATTTAGAAACAGTTTAAGATGCATATCTGAATACCATAACAATATTAATGTTATCATTAATTAATTATTAATAGCAATAAGTAACATTAAAATCACTATTAACATTAGTAATGACAAACTAAAGTATGGTAATGCACTTTTAATGTTTCCATTTTCTAAAGATAAAATATGTAACTAGTCCAAATTAGCGGTTAACTGTAACTGTAGCACTAATTATTAATAACAAGCATAAAAGATAATTAATGACTAACCTTAATGATGCAAACCGCATTTGCCCATTGCGCTAACAACGATGACGATCCACAAGAGAAGAAAAGACTCCAGAATTCTCTCAATCTTCACTATCGGTGTCAATAAACTCGATGCAGCGTCCAATGGTACGTTAAAAAATTTATTGGTAGGACTTAATTACCAACATTATTAGTCATGTAAAATGAAGTCGTAATCATGCCAATGTACCAAATATAGCATATTACCATGAAATAATAATTATTATGGAAGGTAATAAAATAAGATTAGCCCCTAAACTTAATAACAGTAATTAATAATGCCGAATTTAATTAACTTAATAAATAGCAAAACTGTAATTAAGGGATGCCACACTAATCTCAATTTTACCACATAATAATTAATCATGACTATTATGATACTTAGGGAGACTGAAGTTAGGTAATAACCAAATTACCAATTTTACAGACAATATACCAACTATATTGCTTTTGCCATAAAATTAAAGACTTAATATTATTAAGGCCCTAAAAAACTATTGATAGATTAAAATTTAATCAACTTAAACAATAGTTATAGTTTTAATGGCCAAAATAACAATTAAATCTTTAAATCCTTTATGTCTCAAAACAGGTCAAGACAATAATTATAGCACTTAATCACTCAAATTAGGCTCATAAACCTCAATGGCCCAAATGAATTATAACATGAATGAAAAATGGTCTAATGCTGAAATAGACCCAAAATTTAATATTATTACCAACGATGAATACCAAAATATGGCAGTTAGTAATAATTAAAACTCAATAAACATGTTATAAGGAGCTATAATTATTATTAAAATATCAATTAAACTGGTGGAATCCATACTTTAATGACCCAAGATAGGTCCCAAATAGCTTGTCTAAAATAGGTTCTAAAGTCCCAGAGATACATAAAACTAAAAAATGTGCTCAAATTAAAGGGAAACCAAACCAGCTGCTTTAGTAGGTCATAATGCCTAAAATTGACTTAAGGATCCAAAATTGAATGATATTTAATAATTAATTTATGAGTTAATAATATGCTAAACCAACCTTAATGCATGCTATTATGAATATATAATTATAACAATAATTTATAAATATATGTAGCATGCTTGGATGTGCAAATTAATACATTATTAACACATATATACTAAATAAATTGCAACACTCGAGGCAATTTAATTTGCACCTTAACATTAAATTAAAATTCAAATAGCAAATTAAAACTTAATATTTGCTCCAAATTGAATAATAATTTAATAATTAATTAAGGAAGAATTAAACTGAACAATTAAGGTAGAAGAAGTCTAAATATGATGATGGATCAACTAAATCTAGCCCAAAACCAAAATCAGGCCCTAATTTAGTGTTGGACCAGGTCTGCCCAATGGGTCTGAGCCGGCCCAACCCTCATGACCCATCATCATCTTCTTCACGTTAATCAGCCCTAGCAGCTGTCCGGAACTACGAGGGAGAACAGCAACAATCCGTAACCAGCGTCGCCTGAAGAAGGAGGAAGCAGGACGTCGACGGGAAACCCAGCGTCGTCGCTCCAGGTCGCAACGCTAGCACCGTCGCTGTCATCTCCGAGTCGCAGCTGCAAACAACCGCATGTTCTGAAAGCAGAACGCACCGGCGATCTCCTTAACGCCGGCGAGATGGAAAAAACAGAACTGTTTTTTTAAAAAAAAAAAAAAAATCTGCAGTCGTCGTTCTCTCTCGTCGCCGGTAGAGTCGCCGGAAAACGCACCCATAGCCGCTGGTTCGCCAGTCATAGTTGATGTTCCTGTTGTGTTGCCTCTTAACGGTAGACCGTTAGCCATGTTTTGTCTCAGACCTGACTCAGAACCCTAGATGGCGTATTGGTATCTACTGAGCGGTCTGAGTACCGTAACTGAATGTGCTATCTAATCCGTAAACCTGTATCCCATCAATCCAGGTTTATATTAGGCACAGAGTTTGGTTGACTAACAACTACTAGTTATTAAGACCAACCAGACCACTTAATAAGTCTAATCAACTTGCACCACTTAATTAAGGCCCTAATATATAATATATAATATATATTATTAGGGAAAATCTTACAAAAAATGCTAAGTGAAAATATTGTAAATTGAAATGTTTGTATTTTCAGTAGCTTGGAACAAATTGTTGCTTCAAACTGTTGAATAACCAAACAATTTCTTTAGCATTTTGATATTTGGGTTACATCATATTTACCAATCGTCCAATATCTTTGGATTACATTATAATTAAATTTTTTAACTTTATCTAAATTCTTTAAATTAGGAATTTCTTTATCCATAATAATTTATTCAACAATAATGGTTGAACTAAATGAACACTAAGCAAAACACCTAAAGGACTGGTACTGTTGATTCATTCATTGATCTGGTATATATGTGCATTCATTAAATATATTAGAACCATTTGCAACAAAAATACTTGGTTATTATTTTAAAAAACTTTAGTAACAATTATAATGAATCTCATATATTACATTATATTCATATACAATGAGTTATATATTTAAATAAACAAATTCGACATTAAATTAATTATTTATGAACTTCTCATATATAATCTTGCATTTATATATACTTTCAAATATTTATTTAATTATAAACATTGAGCATTGAAGAATCTGAGCAAGAGATGCTTATTTCTCTGGCCTACAAAGTGTTTCCTGGTAATTTACAACAACAGCTCTATTCGTACATATCTGGAAGGTTCACTTCTGATCTTGTTTGTGTATCTATTGCATTCTTATCGTTGACGTGGATAGTTTCCTCTAAAATCTAAATTTTGGGATGTTGTATTCACATAAGAGCTGAAATCTTTTACAGAGTGTCTTTTGCTGAAAAGAGTGTCACAATAAATTTTTTATGATTTTACTTTTGAATGATCTGCTCTAGTGTGACATTGAATGCGCACTCCGTATTCTTCAATCATGATGCAGTTGAATGCACATTGCAGATACAAAAATTGATGAAATCATATATGTAGTTATACATTCTAAAGTCTTTCTTGAAGCCTTTGACATAATCTTATATACAAATACTATTGAATGTTATCTTGCATTCTTTTTTACATACAATATAAAATTTCTGGCCAAGGTTACTGGCTTACTGCAATGTCAATCAGTACCTGCAAGGTCATATAAGAATTTGAAATCAGTTTCTAGCATTTTTATGGTAGAAGTGTAGTGTAATTTTTTTAAAAAAGCTTATAAAAAATATACTGCATAACAAATTTTAAATTTTACAAAGGCAATCTATTCTATATGCCACAAATATTAAATGAAATTGGGAAAAGTGTCAAATTGCCCCCCTAAGTCGAACGGATTGTGCAATTGGGTCCCCTAACTAAAAAAAGCTCCATTTAGATCCTCTAAACCTGTAAAATTGTTCAATTAAGTCCAAGGTGACTTGTTTAACAGGTTAAATCTTCACATTGTTGACACGTGTCACTTTAAAATATATATTTTTTGTTTGTTTTTTTTTAAATGATTTATTTATTTATTAAAACATATATTATATATAAAAATAATTTTTTTTTTAAGAAAAAACAAAGCTATTTTTTTTAAACGCACAAAGCTGTTTAGGTGACTGTGTTTATTTATTTATTTATTTATTTTATTATATATATATATATATAATATATGTTTTAATAAATAAATAAATAAATTATTTTTTTTAAAAACAAACAAAAAAAATATATTTTAAAGTGACATGTGTCAACAATGTGAAGATTTGACATGTTAAACAAGTCACCTTGGACTTAATTGAACAATTTTACAGGTTTATGGGATCTAAATGGAGCTTTTTTTAGTTAGGGGGCCCAATTGCACTATCCGGTCGACTTAGGGGGGCAATTTGACACTTTTCCCAATGAAATTTGATTTCATTGTTAGCTATTCACTTGAAAAAGTTTTCCCTTCAAAATGAATATAGAGTGAACATGTTTGTTTCTTGAATGCCATATATATACAGCTATCAGCATTGTACTCAATGCCTACTATCAATGATTACAATATTGTAGTATGGTTAGCTGAATGGGGAAAGCAAAAATGTTGTGTGTTTTGAGTACTGTGTAATTTATAGCCTACTCAAGCATGCAATAGATAATTAATTTGTTCCTTGTTCCAAAAAATGTTTTTGTTCTGATTCAATTTTAAAACCCAAATACTAACCATCTAAATTGATAAAGGACTTTGTCCTAAACTAATAATTTGTGTTTCAACATAATACATGTCAATATAATAGACTAATCCTCTAATTGCTTTCAAGCTCAAAATATCTGGTTGCATCTCAAATTTCTAATTCATGTTTCTACTGACTGCTCATGATATATTTGTTCTTTCAGGTCTATTTTGTTGGAAAGAGTACCTGCAAAAAGTAGTTTGTTTTCTACAGTATGTGGTCTTTGGACATAACATGTCTGAACCTATGGACAGATCAAGGATCACTCTTAGGCATTGATGCACTTCTTGGTTGTCCTTTACACCTCCATATCTAAGGTGAATTAATTCTATTGCATTTTATTTTGAGTTTATATTTCACGTATACTTTCATCTAGATGAAAATAAAAATTTTCATTAATTGGTATAGAAGGATTAAATAAGTGGTAGCTAACATTTTTTAAGTTAGCCCAAATTAGTAGTAGATTTAAAGGTGTAAAAATCATGTATGTTCAGAACTGTACCTTTATTTGCATCTATATGCCTCTTCCTCGTGCAGCCTATGGTAACTGATCCTTTAGCTTCTTCATGACTGTCTGTACTTAATTATCACTTTTTGACTTGCTTGTTTGCAACTGAAATCCTTCTGTGACTCATGCATGTAAATGTAAACTTATATATATATATATATATATATATATATATATATATATATATATATATATATATATATATATATTGCTTAAGATATGAAACTAACTAAACAAAAAAGCAATTGATGGTACTGGAAAAAAACAGCACCAATTGTTATTTAACTTTCAACTAACCTCATGGAATAAGCACTCTACTCCTGATTCCTTTCGTTTTATTACTTTCAGGCATTGCATACGTCCTCACCAAATGAAGGGATTTTTCCTCTCCTTGACTTCCTTGGCTTCAATGTAATTGTGGAATTTCACCGCAGGGCATGTAGTATTTATAGGATATTTCCCACCAAAATTTAGATTCAAAAATTGTAACCATTATTTTATTAGTATGCTTGTTGAATTGTTTTTATTGTAACTTGTAGAAGTAAACACATTGGTAAGCGTAACTGTCAATTTCATTGGGAAGCAAATTCTCTACAACCCATATTAAAGCTATAATTGTTAAAGGCATTTATTTCTAATAAAAAATCAAAAAGGAGAGAAAAAAAAAAACCCCAAATCTTTGAGCTGGAGAATGGGGCAATTTCATTGACAAAATCCCATCTCTTTATTATAATAAAAGATTATCAAGTAAATAAGTTATGAAAATAAAACAAGAGGCATTATTCAAAAACCTTATACAAATATAATAAATATTAATATTTTATTTAATACTTCTACATAAAACATGTAGGGAATCTCCTATATTATATTGTATTCATATACTTTGAATTACATATTTAAATAAACAAATTCGACATTCAATTACTTATGCATGAACTTTTCATATATAATCTTGCATTGATATACTCTCAACTACTTATTTAATTATAAGCATTGTGCATTAACTCATTCGCGCAATGCGCGAGTAAAACTAGTACATATATACATTTCATGTGCGAAGAACGAAACAAACAAGCACTTATAGTTATTAAACCCACTAATTCTATGGCGTCTTCTATTCGAATGTTAGGGTTGAAGACTGGTGGCGGAAATGGCAGAGGAAGGGGGGAAATACACTTATTTGAGAAGGTGCGTTGTGAAATTCCAAGTATACACATGCTTTAAGCTGTGTTAAACTTTTTTTTTTTTTTTTGAATGTTACTGGCCCTATTACATTGTAGTATCTGTTCATATACTTTCTCAACCTACTGAAACACAAAGAACCAATAACGCCTCCACTAAGGCTCGAACTCGTAATCTTCCAAATGAAAATCCAACCCGAGTACCATTCCAAGCGGTGTTAAACTTAGTAACTAACAGAATGACTAAGTTGACTAAGGGTCGAATAATTGAAGGACCAATTCTGTTTAAATTGGAAACTAAAGACACATTGCATATTCACTACTAATTGAGTGACCAAAAGTGTGATTTCCCCTTAAAAGGACTTAAGAATAATTGAAACTGTTGAGATGTTAGACTTGGCCCCGTGATTTTGCTTTGACAACAAATATTTGAAAGGAAATAAATAATTGGGTCATTGAGGTATACAAATTGGCAACACAGTAAAGATAGTAATAGATATCCGCAATCGATCTAATTAACAAACAAAACACACCAATCAATCGCAACCAAGTTGATGAAGTTGTTAGATTAACAACAAGATTTCAAAGTTCTTATGGTTCTTTATAGGCTAAACTTATATTGTGTTAATCCACTCTATATCTAAAAGGAAACATTTGTACAAGGAGATACTCGAAGCCAATCACGCTACAAATGCCTAAGCCAATAACAGCATTGGCGAGAGAGAATGTAAGGTGGCAGACATCCCAGCTAAGAATGCACCTATAGCAAGCACGACAGAGTGCAAGACCAAAGCTTGGCTCAATCCAAAATATCTTTTGGCATATTTGTAGTTCTTCATAGACTAGGCTTCTGCAATCATCTGAATAAGAAGAAATATGGACAAAATAGAGCAAATAAAAGCAATAAAATAAAAAATAACAAACATCTGAAAATAAGAACTGTGTAATAATATCGCCGTACTTGTGCTTTTCCAAGATTGCTGTTGTATCCTCCTGGGACTGTTAAACCCGCTATAAAGGTCACAATTAAGATCAGTGAAGCCACAAGTATATATGTTCGACTTGTAATATTCCTTTCTGTACCAACATATTCTTTCATCTCTGTCTTATTTTCTGTAACTCCACTTTGACAACCAATTTTACCACCGCTCCTTACAAGTTCCCAAGCCTGTCACAATGTTATTTCATGGAATATGATTTAATTAGTTTTACTTTCACTATTTACACAAATGTCACAATTCACATATATGGCATGATGATAATTTGAATTATACACACACACATATATATCAGGGTTGCAAAAATCGGTTTGGGCGTTCGCCTAGGCGCTAGGCACCTCTAGACCTTGCCGATTTTCCCCCTAGGCTCCCGCCTAGGTTACCGGCCGCCTAGCACCTAACTCGGCTGATTTGGCCACCTAGCGTCTAAGTTAGTCGAGTTAACTCGTCCATTTCGATCGAGTTAACCCGATCGGCTCGGCCTATTTTTATTATTATATATATATGTGTGTGTATGCGCGCGCGCATACATATATATAATATGACATATATACACTCGTAGACTAGTTTGATACTTTGAATCTTTGGATGATTGAAGTATTTGAGTATTTTTAATTTTTAATATTGTTTTAATGTTTTTGTTTTTTTTTGAAAACCATTGTTTTGATGTTATGACTTATGAATTATAATTAATTCATTTATTTTGGATGTGTTATTTGATTAAATGTTGAAAACAACCTCATTAAAATTGTCAAATTGCAAATCTACAACTGGTTTTTTGGCGCCCGACCTAGATTCCGCCTAGGCGATGTCCGGGCGCCCGAGTAGCACCTAACGCCTATTGCAACCATGATATATATATATATATATATACACACACACACATATGGCATGCATAAAATAATGATATAGAAGTAGTAAAGTGTACTTACTAAGAAATACTTAGAAAATGCCAACGTTCTGTTTTGGAAGGCCATGGCAAATGGAGTTTGGTGTTGTTTATTAAAGACCAAATGCTTCCACATAAGACCCTGCATAGCAACACGTTTCAAAGGCCTGCACCTACAAATGGAAAGTAGGGCCAACAGTGTGTTGCCATCCTCGTCTTTACCCTCAATAAGGTTGTCCACTTGGGGATACTTCAAAACATATTCTATCGCATTCAATCTTTGTCCCAATACTCCTTCATGAAGGATATTTTGGAATTTGCTATAAACAATCTGGGAAGCTATTTGATATGTATTTCATCATTTCAACGTTCCCATGCCTTGCTGCTATGTGAAATACCGTGGCAACTTCATTATACCCGTTTTTAGGATATTTATATGTGTTCAGGAGTTGCTGCAAACAATCAAGGAATCCTAACCTTGCTGCTAAGTAAATGGGTGTCTCCCCAGCATTATTAGGAGGGTATACAAATTCATCATCCTCCTCAACCAACAAATCCTTCACCACTTCTAAATGCCCCATTCGCACGGCCTTGTGCAAGGCAGTATTCATCATATTATCTGTCATCTGTACCATCTCCCTCACTCCCACACCAGATTTTACATTCTTGGTGGCACTAATGATGATAGAGACTATGTTGGCATGGTCTTCCTTTGCTGCACAATGTAACGCACTTTTGTTTTTCTTATTTTGAGCAAATAACAAACACAAGGCTGCAGCATGATTATCTTTCCCTAGTAGTATGTTTTCCACAAAATGTTGGCGGCCGTAGAGCGCTGCAACATGTAGCACAGTATTCCCATTTGGCATAACCTGGAGGCCATCATCTTCCACTGCCATCGTGCTCTGCTGCCCTAGAGCCTTATAGTAATCTTCAGGTTTACCCTCCACAGCTGCTTTGTATAAGGCCAGCTTCATCAGATCAATGCCCATAGCCGGTTCCATTTGAGCACGTATTACTCTATGCATCAAATTAACAAAAGATGGTTGATGTTGTAAGAGTGTTAGTTGCCCCTAGAAATTAATAATGTGCAATGAATTGAAGTGTGCAGAATGAATTGAAGTGGAGGATGATAGATATAAAGGTTGAAGATTGAAAATTTGGGGAATTAGCCAATTAGGGATTTATCAAATATGAAATATCAATCAATTTCCAGTTTGAAAATATTTCGAATTTGTATTCAATTTGGCAATTTAGCATATACAAATCTGTAAAAGCATTAAGCATATATGTAATCACTAATTGGGATTAATTGCTAACCAGAAAAAATTCATAAACAAAGATGTAAAAAAAAAGGTTGAAGATTGAAAATTTGGAGAATTATCCAATTAGGGATTTATCAAATATGAAATATCAATCAATTCCCGTTTGAAAATATTTCGAATATGTATTCAATTAGGCGATTAGCATATACAAATCTGCAAAAGCATTAAGCATATATGTAATCACTAATTGGGATTAATTGCAAAACAGAAAAAATTCAGAAACAAAGATGTAAATAAAAGGTTGAAGATTGAAAATTTGGAGAATTAGCCAATTAGGGATTTATCAAATATGAAATATCAATCAATTCTGGTTTGAAAATATTTCAAATATGTATTCAATTAGGCGATTAGCATATACAAATTTGCAAAAGCATTAAGCATATATGTAATAACTAATTGGGATTAATTGCAAAACAGAAAAATTTTAGAAACAATGATGTAAAAAAAAGACAGTTGAAGATTGAAAATTTGGAGAATTAGCCCATTAGGGATTTATCAAATATGAAATATCAATCATCATTTTATTTTTATGAAATTAGCGATTAGGGCAAACTAATTAAGAGAATAAATTGAATAATAATGACGATTGGTTGAGGTTTGAACCTGAGGGCTGAAGCTATAAATCAATAATGGTGGTCCGGTGGACGAATGTGAACGCAGGGACGGAGCCAGGAATTTTGTTGAGTGGGGGCGAAGAAGCAAAAGGTAAAATACATTTAAAAATATTCAAATAGAATGTTCAAATACAAAACATCACATACAAATAATATTGTTAAAATACAAAATACATTATAAATTACCGTACAAGGTTTATGATGAACGAACTACTGGATAAAACCTTCTCTCATATTTTGAAATCGGTGTAGGATTGCTTCATTTGAAACTTGATCAAAAATATATTTTTCAACAAATGGCACTAAGCAATCATGTAATAAATCATCACTAATTGATATAAATTGATATAACTGCCTCACTGCTCACACATTCATTCACAAAATCACAAATTGAACAAATCAACAAATTGCTCACAAATTGAACAAATCAACAATCTAGTAATCTACCAAACAGCCAAACTGCTCACATTCATGATTTATTATTCTGACCTGCAAATTGCCAATTGCCATATACCGTATACCGCTATTAGGTCATACCAAACTGGCGAACTGCTCTCTGCTCACATTCATTATTCAATATATTCATAATTCATAAACAAATTTAACGAATCACTTAAGCACATAGAAAAAGCACATATATTAAATTGATTAAAAATAAAATTAGAGAAATTAGGAATTTAGCCATTTAGGGTTCAAAAAAAATTAGAGAAATTAGAGATTTAGGGAAAAAATAAGAACCTAAGTCAGAGGAGACGATAGGGTAGAGGCGTTGAGGTGGTGTTCATGGCTTCGGTCCTGCTGAGCGGTAAGGCGGTGAGCTGGTAGAGAGCCTGAGAGGCCACGATTCGACGACGACTCATGAGCTCTGCAATCTAAAATCTGAAATAAGGAAAACAAAAATAAATTATATATATAGTATAGCCCCAAAACGACGTCGTTTTGGGGCTCCGTCCCTGGGTTACCGGAAGGTCCGAACGGAGGCACGGAGTAGAATAGCCGGACGACGGTGGGGCGTAGCAAAACATTTTGATTTATGGAGTATTTATTTATTAATTGCCCTCAGTTTTAAATCAAATTACAAGTTTGCCATTTAATAGTATTTTTTTTTTATAAGGAAGGGAGATACCCTACATATATACACACTATTGCCTCAACTGAGGTTCGAACCTTACACCTCCCACTTAGGGGAGCAACCCAATACCAGTGGACTACAAGCCACTTTCCATTTAAGAGTATTTATCAAGGAGCATGTACTTTGTTATAAATAATAATAATATATAATACAATATACTTTTTTTTTTTTAATGCTACTGACTCTATTAGATTGTAGTATCTGTTCATAGAGACTTTCTCAACCTACTGAAGCACAATGAGAAACGCACAACCTCCCATATGAAAGTCTAACCCGGGTGCCATCTGAGGACAAGTTGCATGACATATAATACAATATATAATATACTAATAATACGAATATGAAAAATGAAGAATACTGGCGAGAGATAGAGAAGCAAGATATCATTCATCTTTCTGGAATAGTTTTACAAAAGCGGAGGGTGGGTATTTATGGCCCGTTTGGTTCACGGAATAGGTCGGGAATGGCATAGCATTCCCAGTAACCGTTTGGTTCACGGAATAGGCCGAGAATGGCATAGCATTCCCAGTAATAGGTCTATTCCTTTGTTTGGTAACCATTTCTATTACCAGGAATAATGTTCCTGGTAATAGCCTATTACCTCAAATAAGGTAATAGCTATTACTAGGACCTCTCCCCCCCCCCCCCCCCCCCCCCCCGTTATTAGCCTATTACTGAACGCTCAGGAATAGATTTTACTAAATTTTAGAATTTATTTTCTTTTTTACCCATTTCTTTAACCTAATTATTTTATCCTATATATAAATTTATCCTATTTCACCACCATCGTCGTCATCACCACCATCACTGCCGCCGCCGCCGTCGCCACCACCACCATCGCCGCCGTCGCCGCTGCCACCACCACCACCATCGCCACAACCGTCGCCGCCCCCACCACCACTGCCACCGCCACCACCACTACCACCCCAGCACCACCACCGCTACCACCACCATCATCACCACCGCCACCACTATCGCCGCCCCGCCACCGCCACCGCCACCACCACCACCGCCACCAGAACCACCACCACCGGCACCACCACCACCACCATCGCCACAACCGTCGCCGCCCCCACCACCACTGCCACAACCGTCACCGTCATCACCACCACCGTCGCCCCCACCACCGCCACCGCCACCACCACCACTACCACCCCAGCACCACCACCGCCACCACCATCGCCACCGCCACCACCACCACCACCACCATCGCCATCATCACATATTTTTATAAGGGTATTTATGTCATTTAAAACATATTTCATTTCTATTCCTTACATCAACCAAACACTGTAATATAATTCCTAAAGTCTATTCCTTCCGCGAACCAAACAATATAATACAATTCCTATTCTATTCCTTGCCTATTCCATTCCTTATGGAATAGCATTCCTATTACCTCAAAATTCATTCCGTGAACCAAACGTGCTGTTATAGTATTGACTAGTTTTTTATGCGTATTGCGCGATTTGGATAATGCCCAATGTTTTTTTCTTAAATAAGTATTTTAAAGTATATATCAATGCAAGATTATATTGGAATTGTTCATGCATAGATAATTGAATGTTGAATTTGCGTATTTAAATTTGTAATTCTAAGCTTACAAATGCAAGATAATATAGTCAAGATTGATTATAATTGTCAATAAAATATATACTAATATTGTTTGAGGAGATTCGGACGGTAGGATTTGTGGTTAGAGTTCTATTAAGACTTTAATATTAGAATTAGATTAATGTTGTAGTTATAATTCTATATTAGACTTTAATATTAGAATTAGACTAACAGTGAATTAACGACAAATTATGCTGTGCATCCGGATGCAAAAATGACGTCGTTTTATTAAAAACGCGCGTCTCACTAAAAAAAAAAAATTCAGTTTCGATTCCCAGCAACAACATTATATTGTGCATAATTTGAACTATATATCCAGAATCTATGAACTAAAATTCCAGAATCGATGAATTAAAATTCCAAAATCTATGAACTAAAATTCCAGAATCGATGAACTAAAATTCTAGAATCTATGAACTAAAATTCCAGAATCTATGAACTAAAATTCCAGAATGAATGAACAACATAATGCTGTTGAGGGGAATCGAAACTGAATTTTTTTAAGTGGGATGCGTGTTTTTAATAAAACGACGTCGTTTTTGCATCCGTATGCACCATGCATGGTGCATACGGATGCACAGCATAACTATCCTGAATTAACGGTACTTAATGGAAAAGTTAACGGATCGGATAATTATATAATTAAGGATAAATTAGGAAATCTCAAGGAAAAATTAAAATCTGAACTATTCATTTGATTTAATAATTTGACGGTCATTTTTTCTACCCAATGTTTATAATTAAATAAATGAGCAAATACCAATTTTGATCCCACGAGTATTAGCAAAATGACAGTTTTGGTCCACATATTTAATTCATACAAATTTTCATCCACGACTATTGTTTTAGTACCAATTTTCATCCACGACTATTATTTTAGTACCAAAATTTATCACGTCGGTCACCCCTCCATTAAAGACATGCCAAAATCTAAAAATTTTAAGGGCATTTTCATCATTTTCAACTTAAGATTCCAATTTGAGCATGAATAAAGGGATTTAAGCCTTAAGATCGATCTCAATTCGCAATTCTCATCCTCATCCTACCTTAAATTTGATGAGAGAACTACGAATTGTGACAGATCTTAGGGTTTAAATCCCTTTATTCATGCTCAAATTGATATCTTAATTTGAAAAGGACGAAAATACCCTTAATAATTTCATATTTTGGCATGTCTTAAACGAAGGGGTGACCGGTGTGATGAGTTTTGACACTAAAACAATAGTCATGGATGAAAATTGGTACTAAAATAATAGTCATGGATAAAAATTGGTAAGAATTAAACACGTGGACTAAAACTGACATTTTGCTAATACTCGTGGACTAAAATTGGTATTTGCTCTTAAATAATTTTTTGAAGAGCAAATTACACTTTTGGTCCTATGACTATAGGGGGTATGTTAATTTCAATCCGTGACTTTTAAAACTAACAATTTAGTCCTTTAACTATGTTTTTTTAGCAGATTTGGTCCTCCCGGCCAAATTACCGGTGGAAATTGGCCGGAAAAACTTAAAACTTTTTAAAATTTTTTTATTCATGAGGGAAAAATGGTCATTTCATCCTCATTTCTTCTTCCTTGCTGCGCCTGCGACGAACTGCCATAACCCAGGGAAAGAAACATGCCAGAATGAATACAATTTCTTCTCCTTTGTCGATCAATGGCATTTAGAGAGTTGATTCATGTTTTCCGACATTGTATTTTACGATCATCTCTATCGTCATCCTCAATATATCTTTTACCATTATATTTTTCGATCGGTGGCCAAAAAATGTTTAAAAGTCGGAAACAAATTCGAATCTAAAGTCATGCAGAGTTGATTTTGTTATCTCTGGCGGTTATAATTAATCCTTGTTTGTCTCAGCTTTATCCCAACTTCTACCGCCGGAGCTGCACGTGTTTTGACCAAATCATGCAAGACACCACCACCAAGCAGATCGTTTCCCCCACAACCGTGCGCCGGCTCTTCCATGCTCATCTCCTCCACCACTTTCAACAAGAGCTCAACGCCGACATCACCCTCCCCCTCCTCGGCGATGGCTTCGAAGTGGTCATCCGCACCAAAACCACTCTGGAACTCGTTGCCCTGGCATCGTTTCCAGTTGCCGGAGTGAAATGCCCCATCTGTTCTGCAAAAATAATCATACATTCTCTACCATTTATGATCCCAATCTCTCTTCTCTTAGAATCAACTTCCTCTGTCAGGAACTATTGCCAGAACACATCGTTCCTTTCGACGACGGGCACGGCCGCCGTAGAACTCCTTCCCTCTAACCGATCTTTCAATCTATCAACATCTACGACACAATTCCAAGTAGCGTTAGGATTTCCATCGGCGCCGGGGTGCTTGGTATGAAAAGATGAAATTTATGGCAAACATTTATGAAGGAATCCATGTTGTTAACCAGCTCCAAATGGCCATTGGAAACAGGCATCGCAATATGACATGTCGTATTACCCTCAGTTCGCCCAGGCATTAAAAAATGTTTGCGTAAATTATTAGCAGATGAGAATCCGGCCAGCAGGTGAAGAAAGGAGAGGAAAGGAACTTGAAATGACCAATTTAACCCCATCATTAAATAATTGAAAATGTTTTACGTTTTTCCGGTAACTTTTGGCCGGGAAGACCAAATGTGCTAAAAATTGCATAGTTACGGGACTAAATTGTTAGTTTTTAAAGTCAAGTACTGAAATTAATACGCCTCTATAGTCATAGGACCAAAAGTGTAATTTGCTCTTTTTTGAAAGTATATCAAATTCATTATAATTGACCCATGACCTTTTGGCATGATTCTGATACCAAATTGAAGCATGTGCTCCATCTCAACTAAAAGTTTAAGCTGATAGTTGGATTGCACATTAATGGTTATATGCTCAACATTATGGATAAAGAAATTCATAATTTAAGGAATTTAGATGTAGTAAAAATTTAAAATTTTTAATTATAATGTAACCCAAAGATATTGGACGATTGGTAAATATGATGTAACCCAAAGATCAAAATGCTAAAGAAAGTGTTTTGGTTATTCAACAGTTTGAAGCAACAATTTGTTCCAAACAATTGAAAATACAAACATTGTAATTTACAATATTTTCACTTAGCGTTTTTGAGAATGATTTCCCCAAAACACATCTATATTTAAAAATTATTATTATTATTATTATTATTATTATTTTTTTATTATTATTATTATTATTATTATTATTATTATTATTTTATTATTATTATTATTATTATTATTATTATCATTATTATTATTATTATTATTGTTATTATTATTGTTATTATTATTATTATTATTATTATTATTATTATTATTATTATTATTATTATTATTATTATTATTATTATTATTATTATTATTATTATTATTATACCCCTAGGTCATTTTAAATGTTAATTTAAACAGCTAATTTTTTCAAATATCTTTTTACCAACCGTTGATATAATTCGCTGGTCAAATCCGCTAATATAATCCGCTAACGGTAACCGCTAACCGCTGATTGTCAAATAAGGACATTGTGAGTTAGTTTCTCACTTCAATATGTTGTGTGATTTGAATACTCTCTTTGTCAACAAATCCCTCAAGTAGTTAATATGATTGGCTTTATTAATTTAAATTTTTTAAAGTTTTTTCATGGTATTAATAAAATACTTGGTAAATAAATATATAACATTATTTTGTATTATTACTTTGATATTTAATTAAAAAATAGTGCACAAAAAAAGATAATAGACAATGTAGTGAATATAATCAGTTGATGAATTTAAATGTAAAGAATTTTTACATTGGAGAAAAATAAAGACAATATAACTAATGAAATTATTTCTCTTAATTAATTTATTAATAATGAATATTTTTTTTAATAAAGACATTGTAGGGACAATGTAGCGAATATAATCAATTGGTGAATTTGAATTTCGAATGTAAAGAATTTTTATATTGGAGAAAAATAAAGACAATATAACTAATGAAATTATTTCTCTTATTTAATTTATTGATAATGAATATTTTTTTTTTTGAATAAAGGCATTGTAGACACATAATTCTAAGTTAAAGAAATGCATATGTATTATTTTTTGTTGTAACTACTAAATTATTATTTAATTTAATAAGAGTAAAATATAGTACTAATTATGCTAACTTTGATTAGGATGGGGTTCGAACTTAAGACTTTTATGATTGAAATCAATAAGTAAGTTAACGGTGAACTAACAGGAATTAACGAAAAAGATAATATTTAACGGAAAAGTTAACGGATAATCATATTCATTAAGGATAAATTAGGAAATCTCAAGAAAAAATTAAAATCTGATCAATCTGAGTCATTCATTTGATTAAAAAACTTGACCGCCATTTTTTCTACCCATTATAGGCCTAACTCTCTTGGGCTCTTATTAGTATATATATATATATATATATAATATATATACTAGTTTTTTACGCGCATTGCGCGATTAGGATAATGCCCAATGTTTTTTTTTTTTTTTTAAATAAGTACTTTAAAGTATATATCAAGGCAGGATTATATTAGAATTGTTCATGCATATAGATAATTGAATGTTGAATTTGCGTATTTAAATAGGTAATTCTAAGTTTACAAATGCAATATAATATAGTCAAGATTGATTATAATTGTCAATAAAATAATTGAATAGGTATGGTTGATTAGGACATAAAATATATTAAATATATACTAATATTAAAGAGTTAACTGCTGATTGCCAAACAGTGACATTGCGAGATAATTCCACTTCAATTTTTTGTGTGATTTGAATACTCTTTTTGTCAATAAATCCCCCAAGTAGTTAATATGATTGGCTTAATTATATTTTATATTTTTTATTTTTTTAAAAACAATTATTATTATTATTATTATTATTATTATTATTATTATTATTATTATTATTATTATTATTATTATTATTATTATTATTATTATTAAATATATGTATATCCTTAGGTCATTTTACATGTTAATCTAAACAGTTAATTTTTTCAAATGTCTTTTTACCAACCGTTGATATAATTCGCTGGTCAAATCCGCTAACTGCTGATTGTCAAACAAAGACAATGCGAGGTAGTTCTCACTTCAATTTGTTGTGTGATTTGAATACTCTCTTTGCCAACAAATTCCTCAAGTAGTTAATATAATTGACTTTATTAATTATATTTTTTTTTAATTTTTTATGGTATTAATAAAATACTTGGTAAATAAATATATAGCATTATTTTGTATTATAATTTTGATATTTAATTAAAAAAATAGTGCACAAAAAAAAAAAGAAAATTGACAATGTAGTGAATATAATTAATTGATGAATTTGAATGTAAAGAATTTTTACATTGGAAAATATAAAGACAATATAACTAATAAAATTATTTCTCTTAATTAATTTATTGATAATGAATATTTTTTTTAATAAAGACATTGTAGGGACAATGTAGCGAATATAATCAATTGATGAATTTGAATGTAAAGAATTTTTGTATTGGAAAAAAATAAAAACAATATAACTAATGAAATCTCTTATATAATTTATTGATAATGAATAATTTTTTTTTAATAAAGACATTGTAGACACCCTAATTCTAAATTAAAGAAATGCATATGTATTACTTATTGTTGTACCTACTAAATTATTATTTATAATAATAATTCAATAAGAGTAAAATAGAGTACTAATTATGTAAACTTTGATTGAGATGAGGTTCGAACCTAAGACCTTACTTATCTTATTAAAATCAATGAGTAAGTTAACAGTGAACTAACAGAAATTAACGGAAAAGTTAACGGATAATCATATCCATTAAGGATAAATTAGAAAATCTTAAGGAAAAATTAAAATCTGATCGATCTGCCACTCATTTAATTAAAAAATGTGACCGCCATTTTTTCTACCCATTATAGGCCTAACTCTCTTGGGCTCTTATTAGTATATATATATATATATATATATACTAGTTTTTTACGCACATTGCGCGATTGGGATAATGCCCAATGTTTTTTTTTTTAAAATAAGTACTTTAAAGTATATTATATTGGAATTGTTCATGTATAAATAATTGAATGTTGAATTTGCGTATTTAAATAGGTAATTCTAAGTTTACAAATGCAAGATAATATAGTCAAGATTGATTATAATTGTCAATAAAATAATTGTATAGGTATGGTTGAAACCAAATACGGGACATAAGGGAGAGCAAATAAAAATTAGGGCATAAAATATTAAATATATACTAATATTGAAGAGCTAACTGCTGATTGCCAAACAAGGACATTGCGAGGTAGTTTTCCACTTCAATTTGTTTTGTGATTTGATACTCTTTTTGTCAATAAAGCCCCAAGTAGTCAATATGATTGGCTTAATTATATATATTTTTTATTTTTTTAAAACAATTATTATTATTATTATTATTATTATTATTATTATTATTATTATTATTATTATTATTATTATTATTATTATTATTATTATTATATGTATATCCTTAGGTCATTTTACATGTTAATCTAAACAGCTAATTTTTTGAAATATCTTTTTACCAACCGTTGATATAATTCGTTAGTCAAATCCGTTAACGCTAAAATCGCTAACTGCTGATTATCAAACAAGGGCATTACGAGATAGTTCTCACTTCAATTTGTTGTGTGATTTGAATACTTTCTTTGTCAACAAATCCCTTAAGTAGTTAATATGATTGACTTTATTAATTATATATTTTAAATTTTTTCATGGTATTAATAAAATACTTGGTAAATAAATATATAGTATTATTTTGTATTATAACTTTGATATTTAATTAAAAAAGTAGTGCACAAAAAAGATAATAGACAATGTAGTGAATATAATCAATTGATAAATTTGAATGTAAAGGATTTTTACATTGAAGAAAAATAAAGACAATATAACTAATAAAATTATTTCTCTTAATTAATTTATTGATAATGAATAATTTATTTTTTTAATAAAGACATTGTAGGGACAATGTAGCGAATATAATCAATTGATGAATTTGAATGTAAAGAATTTTTATATTGGAGAAAAATAAAGACAATATAACTAATGAAATTATTTCTCTTATTTAATTTATTGATAATGAATAATTTTTTTTGAATAAAGACATTGTAGACACATAATTCTAAATTAAAGAAATGCATATATATTATTTTTTGTTGTAGCTACTAAATTATTATTTAATTTAATAAGAGTGAAATAGAGTACTAAATTTAATAAGAGTAAAATAGAGTACTAATTATGCCAACTTTTATTGGGATGTGGTTCGAACTTAAGACCTTTCTTATTGAAATCAATGAGTAAATTAATGGTGAACTAACAGAAATTAACGGAAAAGATAATATTTAACGGAAAAGTTAACGGATAATCATATTCATTAAGGATAAATTAGGAAATCTTAAGGAAAAATTAAAATCTAATCAATCTGAGTCATTCATTTGATTAAAAAATTTGACCGCCATTTTTTCTTCCCATTATAGCCCTAACTCTCTTGGACTCTTATTAGTATAGTAGATATATATATATATATATATATATATATATATATATATATATATATATATATACACACACTAGTTTTTCTACGCGCTTTGCGCGAACGGGAAAATGCCCAATGATTCTTTTTAAATAAGTATTTCAAAGTATATCAATGCAATATTATAAAGAAGATGTTCATGCATAGGTAAATAAATGTTGAATTTGTTTATTTAAATCAGTAATTTAAAGTATATAAATGCAAGATAATATATGAGAAATTGATTATATATAACTGTCACAAAAATAAATGGAATCAGGTTTAAATTGGCCACTAAACGTAACATGAAAATGCAATTAGATCACTGAACTAAAAAAAAAAGTACAATTAGGCCACTGAACACCCCAAATGTATGCAATTTCACCTGATAGCTGGTTACATGCTTACGTGGCAGCTGAGTTGGCATTTTTAATAATTTTTAATAAATTTTAATAATAAATTTTTAAAAAATAAAAAAAATTAAAACAAATAAAAAAACCACGGGGTGGCCGTCGGCTACCCGTCTGTTATATTTTTATTTTTTATTTAAATTTTTTTAATTAAAAAAAATATTATTAAAAATTATTTAAAATGTCATCTCAGCTGTCACGTAAGTAGGTAACCTGCTAAATTGATGGTAACATGCTATCTGGTGAAATTGCATACATTTGGACTGTTCAGTAGCTTAATTGCACATTTTTTGAGTGCTCAATGGCCTAATTGCATTTTCATGTTACGTTTAATGGCCAATTTGAACCTTATTCCAAAATAAATGTTTGCAACTTTGTAATAACGCTAGTCTAAAAGCGATAGTCTAAATAAATACAACTTTTGGTTTAAATTTCTCTAATTCTTGTTTGGGTAGCATTGTCATTGTCTTCATCTTCGGTACATGTTTTTTTTTTTTTTTTTTTTTTTTTTTTTTTTTTTTTTTCATTTGTTATTCGTAGTATGTCATGTGCAATTAGGTTATTGTTGGTAGCATAGAGAGGGATTCATCATGTAATGAGATTATGGTGTAGGAAGCTTTATATTTGCCTTGTTGTGTATATGATTGTGATTTTAGTTATGTTGTGCTATGAACTCATTATCTTACAAACACATGTTGATATTTGATAGTGATAGTTTAATTTTCCCTGCATGTTTCATGTGTTGTGAGATGTGTGTCATAGATTATCATGTGAAAGTATTGAACAAAATATTAATATTTATTATATTTTGAATAAAATACTTGGTAAATAAATAAATAAATAAATAAATATATATATATATATATATATATATATATATATATATATATATATATATATATATATATATATATATATATATATATATATATATATATATATATATATAAAACATATTTTGTATTATAACTTTGATATTTAATTACAAGATAATGTAAAGAGAAGACAATAGATAATGTAGCGAATATAATAAATTAATAAATTTGAAGGTAAAGAATCTTTGAATTGTATAAAATAACGATAATATAACTAATGAAATTATATCTCTTTTTAATTTTTTTTATAACGAATAATTCATTTTAAATAAAGACATTATAGACATCTAATTTTAAATTAATTAAATGCATATGTATTATTTTTTGTTGTAGCTACTAATTTATTTTTAAATTTAATAAGAACAATAAAGTGGCCTACATACTTTTCATCCACAATAATAAAATCATTTATTTATTTTTTTATTTCCACTTGTTGTTGAGACAAATTGTTTTGAGAGTTTGTCAATGACAATTACTATCAATAGAGGATGATAATAAATAATTCAAAATATAAAGTTACAATATATATTGTTATAATAATATAGTAAAAATTAACTTATAAATTTCAATTTTTTTTAGAAGTTTTCATGCATTGATAAAATCATAATTAAAATATTAAGTTTTGTTCTCAATAATCAAAATAAGATTAATTAAACGAGAAAAAAAACTTAACTTAAATTTATTTTTTTTTAAATGAAAGAAAATCAGATGATTTTCAAAATTCCTGGTTTATAATCATTGAATGCTATGTATTTAGATGAGCTAAATTTGACCAAAGTTTATATTAAATTTTATATTATATTTTTTTAATACTTTGTAACATATTCGTAGTATATGTTTAACAATTATGCCAACTCTAATTGGGATGTGGTTCAACCCTAAGACTTTTCTTATAGAAATTAATGAGTAAGTTAAGAATAATAAATAGTTAACGGCATATTCCGTTAAGAAAGTTTATACTAACAGAATTTAAGGTTATCTAGGGGAAGAAAATAATATAATAAATGGTAAATAAGGAAAATCATTAAGAAATACTAAAATCAAAATAATATGAACCATTCATTTTAAAAAACAATTAGGACCGACATTTTTTTATTCCAGTTAAGGGTCTAACATTATTGGCTCTTATTAAAATTGTAGATATATATATATATATATATATATATATATATATATATATATATATATATATATATATATATATATATATATATATATATATATATATATATATATATATATATATATTATTGGACTATGTGGTCTAATGGTACCCGAGTTGGACTTTTATTTGGAAGGTTGTGAGTTCGTGCCTCAGTGGAGGCGTTATTGGCTTAAGATATAATTAAATAATTTTTGCACAAAAAATTTTAAGAAAAATTGGTATTTGTACCCTGTTTTATTGTTCACTCTATAATGTTACGGGATATAAACGAGTACAATAATTTGGTCTTGTCCAACCACGTACATCGAACACAGCTGTGTACTATGTTTCACCATCGAAAGGATAAAAAGGAGTACGTGCATCTAGCAATGTGGCAACATGCGAAACCCACACTTTTGTGCCACTATACCACACATTGCCACAAGCTTCACTCACTTCGTACTTTCCCATATTCCTTCCTGCATTTAATGTTTTCCTATAAATATTACTCCCTCTTCCCCCTCCATTTACCACGTCCCAAAACCTAGTACAAAAGTACATTCCTCGTACACACAATTCCCATCTTGCTTCATTTCTCAAAAATGTCACCCGAATTTTTCACAAAATGGATGATGGACTCAGATCTTTACACGAATAATAATGAGTATTTTAACTATTGTGGTCGTATGCGTGAGGCTGTAAAAATGATGGAGAGAGGTGACAACGACAACCGCCCTTTGGTTGCACCACTGTCTGAGGATGACGGTGATGGTGACGACGACAGTGATAATGATGATGATGGCGGCTATGATTATGCTTCAGCTGCTTAATGTATATGTAATATTAAAAAACTCTAGTTATAGACTTATAGCTAGCGAGTACAAATTAGAAAACCCTAGATGTTTGGAGGAATAAAAGTTAGGGTTGTTAGCAACCCCTTGTGAAAACCCTAATACCCTATATTATTAGCTTGTGTATTGTGTAGTTTAATTTGGCTTTTATGTATTAATATAGAGTAAATATCCAAAATGGTCCCTCGACTATAGCTAAATTCACAAATTGGTGCTCGACTTTTAATTTCAATAAATTAAGTCCTTAACTTTGCAATTTTGACACGATTTAGTCCTCCATCTATTTGACCGTTTGTTGACCGTGATCTTTGAGGATATATATGTAATTTCACGTGCAAAGCTCAAGAGAACGCTCTTGGAGGTGACAGCGTTGTTTCAGAGGGGGAAGTGCTTCTTCGCTTGCTGCTTGGGGATCACGAGCCGGTTCAGCTTAGAGAACGCTCTTGGAGGTGACAGTGCCGTTTAGGAGGGGGAAGTGCTTCTCCGCTTGCTGCTTGGGGATCATGAGCCTGTTCAACTTGCCTACATCGCTTGGATTCACGGCTTTCTCGAAGAGCCGCTCCAGGGACTTTGGCGATCTATCTATCAAAAGCTATAATCTCTCCAGCATGGGGTGCAGCGCCGGCCTAATCTCGATCGATCTCGCACGTGACCTCCTGTACGTGCACCCCAACTCTAACGCCTTGGTGGTTAGCACAGAGATTATTACGCGCAACTATTACAAAGGATCGGGGATAGCTATGCTCCTCCCTAATTGCCACTTCAGAATGGGCGGCGCCGCGATTCTCGTGTCCAACAAGAAGCGCGATTCGGGTCGGGCCAAGTACCGGCTCATGCATGTGGTCCGCACGCACAAGGGCGTTGATGACAAAGCCTACCGCTGCGTTTACGAGTAGGAAGATCCGCAAGGGAAAGTCAGAATCAACCTCTCAAAAGACCGTTGGCGAAGCCCTCAAATCCAACATAACCACAATCAGCCCGCTCGTTCTCCCGGTGTTGGAGCAGCTCCTCTTCCTCTTCACCCTAATCGGCTGGAAAATCTTCAATCCCATATGGAAAACCTACATTCCCGACTTCAAATAGGCCTTCGAACACTTCTGCATAAATGCTGGCGGCTACGCCGTCATCGACGATCTCCAGAAGAACCTGCAGCTCTTGTCGGAGCACGTGGATGCCTCTAGGATGACGTTGCACCGGTTCGGAAACACGTCGTCTTCTTCGCTCTGGTACGAACTCAACTACATTGAATCCAAAGGGAGGATGAACAAAGGCGACCGGATTTGGTAGATTGCTTTCGGCAGTGGATTCAAATGTAACAGTGCGGTCTAGAAATGCAACCGGAACTTTAAAAAACCGACGATGGACCATGAAATTACATATATATCCTCAAAAATCGCAGTCAACAAACGATCAAATAGACAGAGGACCAAATTGTGTTAAAATTGCAAAGTTAAGGACTTAATTGGTTGAAATTGAAAGTCAAGGACCAATTTGTGAATTTAGCTATAGTCGAGGGACCATTTTGGGTATTTACTCATTAATATATTAATAACTAACTTTTATGATTTTTTAAACACTCATGATTCTTTATAAGGTAGTATTGTTCTATACTATCTCAAACTTTTTCAACACAAAAAATCAATGCTCCCCCCACCGCGGTTTGATGTTGTGACCATCCATTTAGAATGATAATATATAATAGAGGTGCCATCACAGTTTATAGTAGTTGACAATTTTAATGATTTTTAGTGTGTATTACATTTCTGTTACTCAGCTCGTAGGTATAATAATTTTTTGTTTTTTTTTTTGAAGAAAATTATAAGTGAAATATATCTGGTCTATACTTATGATCATAGTTCAGAAGGGCTTGCGTATGTATATAAATTAAACTAGCTTACTGCCTTACTAGCTTGTTATAATATGTGCTTTTGAACTTTTTTAGTTTGATTAAAATTAAGCGTAATGTACATATGTTAATATATATTTTAAATTTTTATTTAAAAATATGCTATCAAACGTAAAGCATTTTTAATTCATATTATCCTTATGTTAGGATAAGGGCTGGGGGTTTAGGTGAATGGAGCTTGAGAGTGATTCATTGTTGTCTTGTTGACAATTTATAAGCTGTTAGCTATAAAAACTTCAAATTTCTACCTCTTGGAGGGGGTTAAAGGGTACATGGCTCACAAGACATGAGTGAGTTTGTTTTGTTCGACATATATTTATGAGGCAAATATATAGGTTTGTAAGCTAGCTAAATGGTATTGATAGGGATTATCCCCTGCTCGATTGTAACATACACTTGGTCAGGGCCCGGAGCTCTAGTGGAGCCCGATCCGACCAACACCAACCTATTACATTTGAGGTCCCGACCAGGCCAACCTAAACTCAGATCGAGCCGACATTGGACGACCAGGTTTGGGAGCTGTATCAATCGTGATGAGCCCGAGCTAATTAGCCTGGGGCCGAATCACTGACCTAGTTCCCTTAGCCGAATAGGGCAACAACATCCCAATGACTCAGGAATCTACAAACATGTTGAAGCGCCGGTGCGCCACCTTGGTCCTGACCTGGACTATTGCATGCACGGGATCCACGTTCCACACATGCCGGAAGATCAGTACATGTTCCCTCCTCACTCCTATAAATACTGCATTAATTACAGTGAGGGGACTTTTGACAATTTCCACACGTTGAGTGTTAGCTCGGAAACCTCTGACCCACTATAAGTCTTTCAAGCCTACATACTTAAACCAACAAGCAGACTAATGAAAGGAATCGAACCAGAATTGACTTCTATACTTACGAATTAGTAGAAATCCCCGTATTTACTACATTAGTATCCTATCTCGAGGAGTTTTAGCCAACTCCATGTTTATGAGGCCTGAACCTTTTGAGGGATAGATGAGGTCTTTATTGTTTGAGAATCTTGTTAATTAGAATAGCTATTCCACCCCTTCAAAAAGAATAGCTATTCCACAATTTACAGGGCGTTTGGTTGAAGGGAATTTAAATTCCCTTCCCATTTAATTCCCACATGATTCCAAAGGTCACAAAATATCCTTGTTTGGTTGAAAGGAATTGCAATTCCATGGAATTGCAAATCCCCCATTTTCATGGAATTAAAATCCCATGTCCCCCATATGAGATTTTAATTCCTGGGATTTTAAGAAAAAAAAGAAGAAGATAGTGATGAGTCAAAATTACCCCTTCATTTTTTAACCTAAAATTAATGCCTAACAACAACAATTGACATTTTTGACTTTATACTACTTATTCCCTTTTAATTCCTATGTATACCAAACATTGGAGTTGAAATTCCCAGTAATTTTATTCCTGTAAACCAAACACTGAAATTTAAATTCTCACTTTATTCCTAATAATTCATCTCCCATGGAATTACAATTCCTTTCCCACGTAATTCCCCCTCTCCAACCAAACGCCTTGTTATGTGGCTATTATTTTTGTCTTTCCGTTTTATTTTAAAAAAAAAAAATTCTAAAAAAAACTTGGAACCCTAGCAATACAAGCAATGCGCGCAAGTGAGTTGATTCGCTTTCGGTCTCTGTGCGGGTATAGCTTCCGGTGAGGTTGACGCACCTTAAACATTAAAATGACGCACCTTAAGTACACAAACCACGCACCTTAAGCACACAAACCACGCACCCTAAGAACACAAACCACACACCTAAAGTTTTAAAATGGCACACCTTAAGTTTCAACAACTCATACACCTTAAGCATACAAATCACGCACCGTAAGAAGGAAAACCTCACACCTTAACAACCGCACAACCGCACCTGAGAAGGCCAACCGCACGGGAATCCATTTCTATATATATAATTGAGATCAAATGAAAACAGCCCTAGGTGAGAACTGCGGACTAATTTGATATGCCCATCTTATGATGATCAAAGGAAAAAGATTGATGAAAAAGGTGAAAAAATATGGTGATATTTCTGTAATATTTTGTGATTACGATTGTACATTTGGAAATGTTTGACAGTGTATTCACCGATATGACACAGATGAGGATGAGAATCAAGTAGTGCCTTCCTTGCACTCAAAGCATTTCTAAATGCACAATCAAACATTTCTAAATGCAAAATTTTAATTATAAAAAATTACAAAAATATCACATCATTTTATTCTTTTTCATTGACTCCAGTCTTTAATCATCCTAGATGGATGAATCAAATTTGTCCATAATTCTCACCTAAAAGATTGTTTTTATGAGAACCTGGTCCTATATATAATTAGAAATTAAACATAATATCTCTTATATGTTCAAATTAAAGTTGCACACTTGTATCATTTCATCGTATCCAGATATCTTTCACAAAAAAAAAAAAAAAAAAAAAAAAAACAGTCTTTTCGAATATTTAATTTTATAAATATCTAAAACAAATTATGTAATATATTCAATGTATCAATGATATATATATATAGAGTTTAATTTAATTCTCCTTAAACAAGTTCTCAATACATAACTCATGATATATACCAAATAAAGTATGTAACTACTAATATAATGCAACATGCGACGACTACTAATTGGTCTCCAGCTCGATCTCTGTCTCTTCGTCTCTCTGCCGCTCACAGCCTTGTCTTCGCCTCTCTGCTTCTCACCCTCTGACCCTCTCCATCTCTCCGCCTCTCTGGTAAGTCCTTATAACCTCATCTACTCATACTCATAGTCTCAAGCTAACCGCTCAGGCCTTAACCTCTATGGCTCTTTACATAGGAAATCCTAGATCTACCTTCGAGACTTTGTGTTGGTAGACTTCTCACCTGAAGTCAGAAAGCGTGTTGAGTTCCTTTGGGAGATTCAGGTATGTGAATCTTGTATATATTGGTGTCTCATATTTTTTTAAAATGCTTATTTGTTCTAGAAACTCCAATTCTATACGGACATCAATGAAAGATATCCTACTCTGAAAATTCCAATGTTATTGTAAATTGTTCAAGAGGATTAAATGTGGTTAATTGAATTGACACAATAATTAAATAGGGAAAGTGGCAAGTGATGATTTATTTGAAATTGGCATATGTATGCTATATTGATTCAATTTTAATTTAATTATTACTAATAAATTGAGTTTCTTATTGAACAGTTTTGGTGATTAAAAAATGACTTAATTTTTACAAAGATTTTATAGTATTGGTTAAAGATTAAAGTTTTAGTGAATGAACCAGTAAAAATTAAGTCATTCTTTAATCACAAAAACTGTTCAATAAGAAACTCAATTTATTAGTAATAATTAAATTAAAATTGAATCAATATAGCATACATATGCCAAATTCAAATAAATCATCACTTGTCACTTTCCCTATTTAATTATTGTGTCAATTCAATTAACCACATTTAATCCTCTTGAACAATTTACAATAACATTGGAATTTTCAGAGTAGGATATCTTTCATTGATGTCCGTATAGAATTGGATTTTCTAGAACAAATAATCATTTAAAAGAAATATGTGACGCCAATATATACAAGATTCACATACCTGAATCTCCCAAAGGAACTCAACACGCTTTCTGACTTCAGGCGAGAAGTCTACCAACACAAAGTTTCGAAGATAGATCTAGGGTTTCCTATGTAGAAAGCCAGAGAGGTTAAAGAATGGGCTATTGAGCTTGAGACTATGAGTATGAGTAGATGAGGTTATAAGGACTTACCAGAGAGGTGGGGGGACAGAGAGGGTCATAAGGTGAGAAGCGGAGATGCAGATAGAAGGTGAGTAGTGGGGATGCGGAGATCGTGCAGTTGTCGCCTGTTGCAGTCTCCGGAGATGATGGCCAGGTGGAGTCATGGAGTCGGTCGAGTTTTAGGTGAAGAGCGAGAGAGGCAAGCGGCGAAAATGAGGGTTGATCTGTTGAAGTCTGAATCCCTAACACACACACATATATATATATATATATATATATATATATATATATATATATATATATATATATATATATATATATATATATATATATATAATTAAGTTCTAGTGAGGGTTAATGTCTCTCGTACAGTTGTGCGGGTGATTAATTTGCGCGAGTTTTGTATTTAAGGTGTGTGAGTCTTGTGCTTAAGGTGCATGGGGTTTGTGCTTAAGGTGCGTGAGTTTTGTACTTAAGGTGTGTGAGTCTTGTGCTTAAGGTGCGTGAGTTTTGTGCTTAATGTGTGTGAGTGTGTACTTAATGTGAGTTGTTGTTGAAACTTTAAAGTGCATGAGTTTTGTGCTTAATGTGCGTGAGTTTTGTGCTTAAGGTGCGTGAATTTTGTACTTAATGTGCATAGTGTGTACTTAATGTGAGATGTTGTTAAAACTTAAGGTGCGTGAGGTTTGTGCTTAACATGCGTGAGGCTTGTACTTGTTGAGCAGATAACCATTAATGTGCAATCTAGCTATAAGCTCAGACTTTTAGTTGAGATGGAGCATATGTTTCAATTTGGTATCAGAGCCACACTAAACGTCATGGGTTCCAACTATAAGCTTAGGCTTTTAGTTGAGATGGAGTGTCCACCTGCACAATCGCACAGGAAGCCCCACTCGCACATGATCTCACCTAAATAGGTGTTCTCATAGGAACCCCTCTCTCTCTCTCTCTCTATATATATATATATATATATATATATATATATATATATATATATATATATATATCTCTCTCTCTCTCTCTCTCTCTCTCTCTCTATATATATATATATATATATATATATATATATATATATATATATATATATATATATATACATTAATGTGCAATCTAGCTATAAGCTTAGACTTTTAGTTGAGATGGAACATATGTTTCAATTTGGTATCAGAGCTAGACTAAACATCATGGGTTCTAACTATATGCTTAGGCTTTTAGTTGAGATGTAGTGTCCACATGCACAATCGCACAGGAAGCCCCACCCGCACATGATCTCACCTAAATAGGTGTTCTCATAGGAACCTCTCTCTCTCTCTCTATATATATATATATATATATATATATATATATATATATACTAGTTTTGTATGCGCATTGCGCGATTGGGATAATGCCCAATGTTTTTTTTTTTTTTTTTTTTTAAATAAGTACTTTAAAGTATATTAAGGCATGATTATATTGAAATTGTTCATGCATAGATAATTGAAGGTTGAATTTGCGTATTTAAATAGGTAATTCTTCTCCCAAAGGTTGAGTCCCCAACCCCAAGGGCCCCCCACACTCCGACCCGACAGAGCATTGTGGGAAGTTGTAAATCACGGTGACTCAATGGTTCAGCAGACAGGGCTAAATGCTGATACGCACAAGGAATCTGCCCACTTTGGATATAATTCCCGCATTGCCGCTGCCGAGGTTCAAACCTTGGTCTCTTCTCCCAAATACTACCCACTAAACCATTGAGCTAAGCCCGTGCGGGTTAAATATGTAATTCTAAGTTTACAAATGCAAGATAATATAGTCAAGATTGATTATAATTGTCAATAAAATAATTGTATAGGTATGGTTGAAACCAAATACGGGACATAAGGGAAAACAAATAAAAATTAGGGCATAAAATATTAAATATATACTAATATTGTTTGAGGAGATTCTGACATTAGGATTTGTGGTTAAGTTCTATTAAGACTTTAATATTAGAATTGGATTAATGGTGTAGTTATAATTCTATATTAGACTTTAATATTAGAATTAGACTAACGGTGAATTAACGGAAAAGTTAAATGGATAATCATATAATTAAGGATAAATTATAAAATCTTAAAAGAAAAAAATTAAAACCTGAACAATATGAACCATTCATTTGATTTAATAATTTGGCGGTCATTTTTTCTACCCAATGTTAATAATTAAATAAATTCGCTGGTCAAATCTGCTAGTATAATCCGCTAACGCTAATCTCTAACTGCTGATTGTCAAACAAGGACATTACGAGGTAGTTCTCACTTCAATTTGTTGTGTGATTTGAATACTCTCTTTGTCACAAAATCTCTCAAGTAGTTAATATGGTTGGCTTTATTAATTATATTTTTTTTTAATTTTTTCATGGTATTAATAAAATACTTGGTAAATAAATATACAACATTATTTTGTATTATAACTTTGATATTTAATTAGAAAAGTAGTGCACAAAAAAGATAATAGATAATGTAGTGAATATAGTCAATTGATGAATTTGAATGTAAAATTTTTTACATTTGAGAAACATAAAGACAATATAACTAATTAAAATATTTCTTTTAATTAATTTATTGATAATTAATAATTTTTTTTTCACTGAATAAAGACATTGTAAGGATAATGTAGCGAATATAATCAATTAATAAATTTGAATATAAAGAATTTTTATATTGAAGAAAAATAAAGACAATATAACTAATAAAATTATTTCTTTTAATTAATTTATTGATAATTAATAATAATTTTTTCACTCAATAAAGACATTGTAAGGATAATGTAGCGAATATAATCAATTAATAAATTTGAATATAAAGAATTTTTACATTGAAGAAAAATAAAGACAATATAACTAATAAAATTAGTCGATGAGAAAGGTATTGTGAATGATCAATGACGTAAAGCGAAATGCTCTCCCCAGATGAATGCCCGGTAGCCGGCGTTCATCCGCCGGCAGTTCAAGAAGTCCTTGAACGTAACCCGAAGAAGTCCAAACGAGACGAGCGACTACCGGATTTCGATCGCACCACCACCCCGCCCGACTTTGTTCCGGAAACTCCCACCGATGCTACGCCAGCCCAGCCTTTTGGAAACTTTGCTCCGCCACCGCCCGGTAACTACAGACAGAGTCTGACAGGTTTCTTGAATAGCAGATCACTAGAGCCACCTCTCCAGATTGAAGATGCTTCCGATGACGACGCTGAAGTTGAAAACATCGACCCCGACTGTCTAAGAATCTGGGTGACCAAAGAGGAAAAGATAAGACTACGACGCCCATGGCGCAGATCTCTCATCATCCATCTTCTTGGAAGACCTGCAGGTTATAACCTCCTAATCCAACGCCTCCAGTCTCTGTGGAAACTTGAATCCTCCTTAGAGCTTATCGATCTTGACCAAGGATACTTCATAGCCAAATTTGAATCTCTAAATGACTACAATCACGCCAAACTGGGAGGCCCATGGATGCTACTAGGATATTACTTAATCGTTCAGGAGTGGGAACCAAATTTCAGACCCAAGAAAAATGAAACAAAGAAGTTCCTCGCATGGATCCGTCTGCCAACTCTTCCTATAGAATATTTCGAGGATGAGTTCCTCACAAAGATTGGCAACCAACTGGGCAGACCAATCAAAGTTGATGACACCACATCCTTGGCATCAAGAGGGACCTTCGCACGCATCTGCGTTGAGATTGATATTTCAAAGCCACTGCGCTCCTAGTTCACCCTGGCAGATGAAGTCTATCCAGTGGAATACGAAGGAATCCACATGATATGCTTCAAATGTGGCTTATACGGCCATAAGCAAGAACTCTGCGGTGTTGATGGAGAACCCCAAAACATGCCTGGAGAAACAGAAATTCCAATGGAAACCGACAACGCCAACCCAAGACCCAAGACCGCTGCCCCTACTCCCTATGCAGAGAAGTTTGGCTCATGGATGATTGTCAAACGTAAGGAAAGAAGACCCCCAAGAAAACCTGATGCAAGGCCTGCTCATGATGACAGATCTGCCCCAGTTCATCAACCCTCTACAAATAAATCCACCTTCCACCCCCAGCTTTCCACTCGCTTTGCTCCTCTGCACGACCTGACAGAAGTTCCTTCAGAAGACCCTCATGCAAATTCACCTCCACCAAGAATAATACCCCAAAGTACCACCTTTCCCAGAAACCGCAGACCAGGCAAGGAGCCTAAAACCAGCCATCAACCAGATCATCAGCCTAGTGAAACCAGATCCCCGCTCAGTCATCCTAGGAGACGAAGAAACGTGATTACTACTCCAAGACACGCTGCGGCTGAGGATCACCATGTCTTCGTCCGTGGCTCCTCCAGGGGAGGCATCACAAGCTCCACTGTGCATCATAATCCCAGACCACCAGACACTGGCTCTCCACTTTTTGCTGCCTCCCCAATCCTGAATGTCCGCCCTGATGAGGGGGGTGTTTTCTTTGATTGTGACACGCCAAGGGACGCCATGGCCGAAGACAACAATGCCACAGCCATTCTTGGCTCTCAGGGAGTTTCCCGCACGCTCTAATAAGCGTGCTATTTCTTTCCTTTATTTCTTTATGATAGCAATCTCTTGGAATTGCCTAGGTGCGGCGTCACGCAAGTTCCTCCGCATCCTAAAACAGCTTATCTGTGATCACAACCCCGACATTCTCTGCCTCTTAGAGCCCAAGGTGTCAGGGGACCATGCTTACAAAATTTGTGCTTCCATCGGCTTCGACGAATGGGCTAGGATTGAAGCCTTTGGCTTCTCTGGGGGTATTTGGGTGTTCTGGAAGGACACCATTACGGCTGACATCCTCCACACCCACCCCCAATTCATGTTGCTTAGAGTGTCGGATAAGAGAAACCGTCCTTGGTTCCTCTCGTTTGTCTATGGGAGTCCTGACCACTCCCTTAGAAAAGACCTCTTTACCTCCCTTTCTCCAATCTCTTTAAATTTTCACGGAGATTGGCTCTCTATGGGTGATTATAACTCTGTCCTTAATATTGATGAAGTATCTAATACTGAAACCTTCTCTATATCACGTTCTGCAGGCTTTGGCGATTGGATATTCACTGAAGGCCTCATTGACATGGGATTTTCAGGAGCAAAATTCACATGGAGCAGAGGCCTCGACTCATCTTCTTTCAAGGGCGCCCGCCTTGATCGTGCCCTCTGCAACTCCGACTGGAGATCCAGATTCCCGGATGCCGAGATCTACCACCTCCCAATGTTAGGATCTGACCATACTCGAATTTTGATGAAAACTACTGCTAGTCCCAAGGGTGGCTCTTATAAGAAATTCAGGTTCAACGCCATGTGGACTTCGCATCCGGACTATCTAAACCTGGTAAAAAACAACTGGGACCCCGCACTCGATATTGAGTCCAACAAGAAACAGCTAGCACTAATGTTCGATGCATGGAACCGTCAAACTTTTGGGAACCTTTTTCAGCGCAAAAAGAGAGTAATTGCTAGACTGGATGGCGTTAATCGCGGCCTAGCTATAAGTGCCAGGACGGATCTTATCAAACTAGGCAGAAAGCTCCGTGAGGAATATGACTTGATCCTACACCAGGAAGAACTACTCTGGTTTCAGAGATCCCGGGAAGATTGGCTGTCATCTGGAGACCGCAACACTAAGTTCTATCACGCTGCCACGTCCGTAAAGAGAACCAGACTATCGATCAATACCCTGAATGACGATCATGGGAATCCCTTTCCTAACGAGGACTCGGCTTTAGTTCATGTCACCAACTTCTACAAAGATCTATTCACTGCCGACCCTACTAGCCCAGCAAGCATTGACTTCATCTGCAATTTTCCCAGGCTAAGCGAAATGGACTGGCTATACCTCAACCAACCTTTCTGCCAAGAAGAAGTTAAGAAGGCTGTTTATGACATGTCACCTCTCAAAGCTCCCGGTCCTGATGGCTACCATGTGGCCTTTTATCAACAAGCTTGGTCCGTCGTTGGACAAGACTTAGTTGACTTTATTCTTACTTTCTTCGATGGAGGCGAACTGCCAAAAGGGACAAACGACACTACCATAACGCTTATCCCTAAAGTCGCATGCCCAGAGTCAGTCAAACAGCTTAGACCGATTGGCCTTTGCAATACATCCTACAAGGTTATCACGAAAATGTTAGCTACCAGATTAAGGAAGGTAATGGGTAAATTAGTGAGCCCTTCCCAATCCAGCTTCATCCCGGGAAGACAGACGACAGCTAATATAATCATCTATCAGGAAATCCTCAGATCCATGAGCACAAAGCAGGGCAACACCGGATGGTTAATGGTCAAGATCGACCTAGAAAAGGCTTTTGACAGAATCTCTTGGAACTTTATTAAATCGACGCTATACGAAGCTGGTTTCAACCACTCCTGGATCAGAAGCATCATGCATTGCGTTTCAACCTCTAGACTGTCTGTCTCTTTCAATGGCAAAAGCTCAGACTGGTTCATACCCACCAGAGGGTAGAGACAAGGCGATCCAATATCCCCCCTGTTGTTTGTTCTCTGCGTTGAGAGACTGAGTCATCTTATAAACGACATGTTGAATAAGGGTGCTTGGGTGGGCATCAAGATCTCAAAGGAGGCCCCTAGTCTCACACATTTGCTCTTCGCTGATGACATGATCCTTTACGGTCAAGCATCTATTCACCAGGCCATATGCATCAAGAACTGCTTGAACCTATTCTGTTCCCAATCCGGACAAAAGGTGAATCTTTTAAAATCCTCTTTATACTTCTCCAAGAACACACCAGTGGCGTTGCAGCATGAGATCTCAAATTTGCTAGACATCCCGGTTACTCTTGACCCGGGCAAATACCTTGGTGTTCCATCTCGACACGGTGGTCTCAACAAGGAAACTTACAGTGACCTCATAGGTAAGGTGAAGAGCAAACTAGCTGGCTGGAAAATGAAAACTCTCTCCCTCGCGGGCAGAAAAGTCCTCATCCAATCAGCTTTAACTGCTATTCCCCAGTACACTATGCAATCCACACTTCTCCCACTTGGGGTGATCAATGAGCTGGAAAAGCTGTTTAGAGCCTTCCTGTGGGGTGGCTCAGATAATGCTAGGAAATGCAACCTTGTGTCCTGGGACTTGGTTACGCAAAATAAAAACCATGGTGGCCTGGGAATTCGCAGACTCAAGGAAACAAATACCGCTCACCTCGCTAAACTTGGCTGGAGGATCTTAACAGGAGAAAACAGTCTTTGGGCCAATATCCTAAGGGCGAAATACAACATCCACCCCTCTGATCCTAAACTATGGAACCCCAAGCCCAACATGTCAAACGTATGGAAGGGAATCATCAAGGCAATCCCAACTATAATCAGAGGCACTAAGATTCTAATCAGAAACGGAAGGAACACCAACTTCTGGATGGATGCATGGTTAGGCCACCAGCCCCTATACGACATTGCTCCTCCCCGCTTACCACTACCGGATCTTTACGCCCCTGTTGCGGACTATTGGCTACCAGGCATTGGTTGGGATTGGAATAAGATTGGTAATACTCTGCCATCTAGCATCATAAAGCGACTTTCTGCTATCATTTTGTGTGAAGACGATCTAGAGAGTGATACTATCGGTTGGGGAGAGGATGGCGCCTCCAAATTCTCAACCAAAATAGCCTATGATCTATGCACTGACCATGTCGCTCCCTCCTCCACCCAAATATGGAGTAACATCTGGAAACTCAAGATTCCTAGCAAAATACACATCTTTCTCTGGTTGGCCAGGCATGATCGCATTATGTCAAACGTCAACAGGAAGAAGCGTAGCTTCACGAACTGTTCTGTCTGCCCAGCCTGCAGGGATAACGAGGAAACAACCGAGCACATCCTTCATTTCTGTCCTGAAGCCAAACTGGTATGGCGCTCTGTCCTACCTAGCCGAAATGATGATCAAACGAAGCCTTTTGAGGAATGGTTTGATGCAGGCATTCGAGGTACACTACCTGGCAATCAACTACATATCTCCCGTATCCTGTTTGCCACCACGGCTTGGAATCTATGGCTGTGGAGGAACGATAGAATTTTCAACAATTCATCCATCAGCCTAAGACAGAAGAATTTCCTTATACATTCTCAGGTTGCAGAAGTTGGCAGAGCCTTCGGAAAATACAAGGGCATCCACACTAGCCCGGCCTCGCATTCATGGAAACTCCTCCGTTGGACTAAACCTCCAACAGGCTGGACCAAAATCAACGTGGACGGCTGTTGCGATACTACTTCGTCTAAAGCCTCATGTGGCGGAGTAGCTAGAGATGATCAAGGCAAATGGATTAAGGGCTTTTCTCACTCCATTGGTTTATGTTCACCCGAGGTGGCTGAAGCTTGGGCTTTACTCAAGGGTATCCAACTCGCTAAATTCATTGGAAGTTCACACACCTGCTTTGAGAGTGACTCAAAACGCATTGTGGAAGCTGTCAATTACAACTCCGAGGTCAGCGCCATTACAGACAACATCCTCCGCGCATGCAAAAAGGAGCTAGAATCCATGGGTTCCTGGCACCTGGCCCTCATCTCCAGAGATCAAAACCACTTGGCCGACAGATTATCCAAGCTTCAGAATGGGCAGCATCGCACGTCAATCTTTGACTCCCCACCCGATGACCTTATTAGTAGATTAGAAGATGACCAATATGGCATCCCCATTTGGCGCCTTGCTTCCGCTTAAACCGTTGTTTTGGGTTACCCCCATCCTCTATGATCTAAAAAAAAAAAAATTATTTCTCTTATTTAATTTATTGATAATGAATAATTTTTTTTTTTTGAATAAAGACATTGTGGACACATAATTCTAAATTAAAGAAATGCATATGTATTATTTTTCGTTGTAACTACTAAATTATTATTTATATAATTTAATAAGAGTAAAATAGAGTACTAATTATGCCAACTTTGATTGGGATGAGGTTCGAACCTAAGACCTTTTTTTATTGAAATCAATGAGTAAATTAACGGTGAACTAACGACAATTCTTAAAATTTTAACGGAATTAGTAACGGTGTGTGGGTATTTTAGGAAATTTTAGTGTAAAATTTAAATCTGATCAATCTTTTAATCAATCTGAGCCATACATTTGATTAAAATCTGTGACCGCCATTTTTTCTACCCATTATAGGCCTAACTCTCTTGGGCTCTTATTAGTATAGTAGATAGAGAGAGAGAGAGAAATATATATATATATATATATATATATATATATATATATATATATATATATATATATATATATATATATATATATATATACGGGGCGGGGAGTATACCCCCCGTCCTTGTCCCCGTCTCCGGCGGGGAATTGAAAAAATTCCCCGTCCCCGCGGGGAATTTTGCGGGGATGGGGAATACCCTTCCCCGATCAACCTATAGTCAAAGTCTCAAATTAATATATATATATATATATATATATATATATATATATATATATATATATATATATATATATATATATATATATATATATATATATATATATATATATATATATATATATATAGAGAGAGAGAGAGAGAGAGAGAAATATATATATATATATATATATATATATATATATATATATATATATATATATATATATATATATATATATATATATATATATACACGGGGCGAGGCGGGGGCGGGGCGGGGAGTATACCCCTCGTCCCTGTCCCCGTCTCCGGCGGGGAATTGAAAAAATTCCCCGTCCCCGCGGGGAATTTTGCGGGGACGGGGATTACCCTTCCCCGATCAACCTATAGTCAAAGTCTCAAATTAATATAATTTTTAAAAATACAAAAGGAAAAAATTAAAATGAAATCCAAAGTCCTAATAGAGTTATTTTTTAAAAAACGAGGGTTAAAGGTTTGAATAATAGTATAATTGTAACACCCCGTGTTACTACCTTCAAGTCCAAATTAATTATTAAATTAATTTCGCTAATTAAAATAATTAAGAGAGATCTAATCCAATTATAATTCCCTTAATTAACCAAGGTGGTCCACGATGAATCGTGAACTTTTACCTGAACCAGGAACCTTAAGCCCATAGGGAATAGGGAAAGCGGACCTTATTATTCAGACCTTGAATAGGTTTCCCTTAAACATATAAATAGGGGATTAGGAAACAGATAGAACTCTTCCTCTCCCTTCCCTCACTCGAAATTACTCGCAGGAAATCCAGCCGAGGAAATCCCCCACCAATAAGCCTAGGAAGATCAATTGAGAGAAGAATCTTAGCGAAGAACCTTAGTAGCCAGGGATATTGATTAGGGATAAGAGGTAACCCATGTCTTACAAAACCTATTTTCCTTGCTATATCTTATCCATTGGCTCCTTTGATAATCGTATGTGTAATTCCGTGATTGAGTCTTGATAGAGCCCTTACCTAGGATTTATATTGTGCTTATTTGGTAATCTTGATGTTCTTGATATTGTGATTGACTATACGTATGATCTCATATTTTAATTATGTCTAGAGCCCTAGGGTTTATATCGTGAATTTCGTATTATGATGTTCTTGATATATTGGGTGGGATTATGTATGATCGGGTGTTGAGTCTAGCCTAGGACTTGTATTTAAGAATTTGCATATAGATTTCTTGATGTTCTTGAGGGTCCGGATGCTCCTGGACCGTTTTATGATTAATGTGAAGCCGTGTTATGTTTAGGAATCGTGTTAGAACGTATTTTGAATGATTCTTGATTTAATTCCGTTAATTGAATCCGTGATGTTGTCGTTATGTGTTTGAATGTGTCTGGACATGGTTTTGGATTCCACGAGTGATCCCGGGACCGAAAAGTTACCTATGTACCAATGGGGGGTAGGTGGGGGATGATCGCCCACCACCTACCCGCTGCCCGGCGAGCCCAATCCAGCGGGCAGCCGGCGGGTGGTCATCCACCCGCCACCTGCCCGCTGGAAAGTGGGTACGAGGCATGGTGTTTTCCCCCGTTTGTTGTTTCCCCGTGTTCCGTTGTGTCCCGTTGTACCCCGTCTGTCGTGTATGAGTCTCGTTTGATGTTTTGAGTACCGTTCTAGGAATTTATGTGTAGTACGTGTCGTTATTGTTATGTCTTGATTGTTATTGATTGATTATGTGTTGATTGATTGAATGATGATGAGTATCGTGGTCATTGCGCAATGGCCGGTGTGACTAGTGATGATGATGATGATGAGATTGTGATCGGTGGAAATGAATTGTTGGCGGTTGGCACCACTTGTGCCCGGTCATTGTACTAAAGGTACAAGCCTAGCGGTTATTGTGCTAAAGGCACAAACCCACCTTCGACTAGCTTGCCGTTGAGCATGGGTCAGGTTATAAGTGTCGCGGTGTCATGTCAGGGCTATATGCGCCGACCCCTTGATATTGGCACTAGAGGCGCGGATCATGCGAATGGAACTGCGGCACTATCTTGAAAAGTTGGTGGTTGATAGGTGGTTTGCCGGTGGGGGCATGTAGTTGCCCGGAGGAATAAGGGGTGGTGATATAAGGGTGGCCTGGAGGTATATGTTGGAACTGATATAAGGACGGAGGGGAGCTACAAGGTTGGAACTTGGTATAAGGTTGGAAGATGGATTGTGTGCTTTGATGATTACTTGCTAACTAATTGTCTTAAATGCCTTTGTTGTCTCTATTTGTTAGTTATATGCTTATCTGTCTATTATGTCTTGTATCGTGTTCTTAGGACGCATGCTAGTCTTTATGATTGTTCTATAATATCGAGTCTGTTGTTGTGTCTTGAGTCTTGATCTTGGATTTAAATTAGTGTCTCGTAAGTATATATGTATTCCAGTTTCAAAATAATTTCTTATATCTACCTATATTGTACTTAATGCGTTGGAGTGGGTTACCAGCATTATTCGCTGACAGTTGTTACACCGAATGTTTTTCAGGAACGGTTGAGTAACTTCGGAGCGCGCTAGTTGGATTCGTGGACTTAGTTTAGATAGTTCTAGCTTTGATGAGATGGGCTGCGTGCCTTGATTTATATTTGAATATTGATTACGCTTTGTTAGTTAGTTTAGCATGTGCATCTGAGTTCTCTAGCTCAGGTGTGGCATAGCACCCCGACTATCATATTTAGTTTATGCTCTGTTTGAGAATTTATAATAGATCTGCCTTTATTCATAAGCTTTAAAAGTTTTAAAAATGAGGGGTGTTACAATAATACTGTCTAATTATTTATGTTTTACAGTTTTAGATTTTAATTTTATAAATTAAATTAAGTAGATTTAAGGCGGTGGCTCCGTGGCTGTGAACAGTGTGAAGTAAATCAGCAATCTAATAAAAGTATAAAACTAAATAACTAATAATACATTTCCTAATTTCTAATATATATAATTTTATTTTCTTTTCGGGGACGGGGCGGGGCGGGGAGGGGTATCCCCGTCCCCGTCCCCCGTCCTCTACGGGGACGGGGATCCCCAACGAGGACGGGGCACATTGCCATCCATAGTAAACAATTTTTAATGGTCAAAAAAAAATTTCGACCACTTGGTGGTCAGAATTTTCGACCACCCTTCAAAAGTAGTCGGTGTTAGGAACAAGTGTAATTAGATTTTACCAAATTCACTAGGATTGTAGACCCCTATTTTTCCTTTCGTAGTTAGGACTTTTGTTATAAACGAAAGTTGATGTAACTCAACAAATGATTCACACTATGTAGTGTACGAATCCTGTTGAGGTTAGCAAAATAGGTCTACTTGAAGACATGGAGACAACGAGACGGACGAAAGATCATTGCAGATGAAAGATGAGATGATCAACTCTCGGATGAGCATCATTTGACAAAGAAGAACCTTCGTCTAAGAGAAAGGTCGAAAGATAAGGTCAATCTTTCGAAGAACCTCTCTGAGGAAACAAGTTAAGTTAGACTTGTAAGGACAACCTTCATTAAGTGAAGCAATAAGAATGTTTTCTATGACTCACAGATGGGCAATCATTCGGAACAAAAGGTGTCCTAGGAATGATTTTCACAAAAAACAAGGAGTATTAAAAGACTTGTACCATCTTGTCAGAGAACAAGCTAAGGACAAAAGCCATAATGCTTTTGACACCAACGGCTAAACAGTACAAGTGCATTAAATGCTCTATGCCCACCGGTCATTACACACTGGTTAATAGGTTTGAAATCTTCATCTCCCTCCAATGGATGAATTCCCATCTCCCCCCCCCCCCCCCCCCCCCTATAAATACCTCTCTTCACCATTGAAGAAAATGCTGGTTATTCAACTATTGCTATCCAAAGAAAAGCTCTTCAAACAGTCTCATCTCTTTAAAGCTTTTCATAACAGTGTATTTGTGAAGTTTTCAAAAGGCTCATCCATCATCCACACTTCACAAAATTTGAAGAAGTCTTGCATCTTTTCACGATGGTGAATACACAAGCGGCTGCTCAAGGAGCAGATCCATAAGTCATGATTCCAAAACCGAAGTCTCAGCTTACTTCAGACGAGAGCTTCTAACAAAAGTGTGCAAAGTATAATTAAGACACTCCGAAAGGAGTTACTTTGAAAAATCGATTAGTTTATTCACCCCCCCCCCCCCCCCTCTCTCTCTCTCTAGACTCTCTTTCGACCCTACCGAGACCAACAGTCCAAAATACCGACCATCAAGTAAGACGTGACAAAACTCTTCGACGAAAAAAATAAAGAAATGTCACTTTTTCTGATCTTTTTGTGCGTGGTCGAAAAAGTGGTGGAAATTTGATGATTTTCAGCAATGGTAGTACAATGATGATACCATATGTCATGCATTTGCAAAAGAAAAAAAATAGTATTCCCGAGAACTGGTGGCCGAGTATATATGTGGCCGAGTATATATGGTCATGAGTTTGATAATTGTTAACACTATCTTGGTTGAGCTTGTTGTATAAGATATATGTAGTGTGATTTATCTGTCATTTGTGATTTATGAGCTATTATATATATATGAGCTTGGTTTATTATGTGTACACCCATAATGTGTAATGCAAATACCTAAACAGTTTATTATATTTTTTTCATGTCAAAAAGTTAATTGGTGTTGGGCGGATGAGTCTAGCATCGTGCCAACCTAAATTGAAATTATATTAAACCTTGTAATAATCAACATAACTATTTTACCAGTTGGAGCTGGGTTGCACTCGGTAAGGATTTGATGCTGATACTGGAATAGTAAAAATACACACCAAAAACCCACCCAAATAACATATTCAAACAAGTGTAATATAATATAATATTATTAGGAATTCAGATATGCTAAACACTGAATTAAATCGTATCATTGTATCAAACACTTATAATAATAAAAAAAAATCGTATCAAACACTAAAGATCGAGTAGACAATTATATAAAATATTAAATTATGTAAAAGTCAGGTGGGCATCAGCCAAATAAAGAAAAATGCAATTGTTATTGCGTGGACTGTTTTTTTAATGCTACCTATTACAACATATATTTTTATAATTTATAATGTGCATTATTCTAAAGTATAATGTGCATTATTATAATCATAAAGTAGATTATCTTACCACAAAAGTTCTATTATTTTAACACATAATGTACATTATTTTAACTCATAATGTACATTATTTTAACTCATAATGTACATTATTCTAACTCACAAAATTCAATAATGTCATTTTGAACTGTGATTCATCCAGCTGTGTGAACAACGGTCCACACAATAATCTATACTATATATAAAAACAAAATCCTAAACTTTAATTTCCCGCCCAAAATCCTCAAATTTTAATATATTATTTTCTACTTTTCTATTCATACATTAATTCTATGATAAACCCAGTTAAAATCAGACTCAATCTCCCAACTCCATATTGTACTCAAACACTCCTAAATCACCTATAAATATAGCCCAAAACTCAGCACTCCATCACCAAGAATGAAACAAAAGATTGAGGAAGAGCAATTTGGAGGGCATTTCAATCAGGTAAAATTTATATTCTCACGTTTTTCTTTATGTTTGATGGAGATTTTAAAATTTTGGATCGTTATAATTGTTTTGTTTTTGTGCTGATAAATTCTTAACCAGACAATTTTCATGCCATTCTAATTAGTATTGTGGAATGTGCTCTCAGCTCGATATGATCTGGAAAGCACAACATGTTCTTAATCCAAAGAGAACTTTCTTCAAGTCGCAAGAAGATTAAATTAAATTAGATGATTCAAGTGTGACGTTTTGTAAATGGTAGTTAACTTTTAATTTTTTATATTGTTGTCAGTTTTTTGTATCAAATCTCTTTTGGTATAAACCCTTTTACGTTTAAAGGTTTAATGTGTTCAATTTGTATGAAATTGTTTTTTTTTTTGTTTTTGTTTTTTTGTTTTTTTTTTGTTTTGTTTTGTTTTGTCTATTATGTAAATGAAGAAATTGGGTACTTAATTATTTTTTAGTTGTTGATATATTGCTTTTACTTACCGCTCAAATAAATTTTGATTTCAACTGGAGGGTGAAATATTTTATTGTTCTATTGTTAGTTGAACGATAATGCAAGAAAGGAAGAAAAAATGTTATATAAAATTATCAAAATATTCATTCTCAAAGTTGGTTTAAACAAAATCCTCAACTTTAACTTCCCGCCCAAAACAATAATAATAATCTAATGGAATATATTGTTTTCTACTTTCCTATTCGTACTATAATTCTAGATTAAAATTCCTATTCTAATCTATATACTTCTATATCTTCTCCCAAATATACTTCTATATCTATATACTATTAATAAAAGTAAAATCCTCATGATCTTCCAAAAAAAAAAAAAAAGTAAAATCCCCCTCTTCAACTTCCCGCTCAAACGTTTCTTAACATTAATAATTAGGACTCATATATTTGAGTTAGATTATGATTTCACTATCCCAGTCTTCCCGAGACTCTCTCTTTATATATACTCTCTCTTTATATATATACCTGTAATCTGTACATTTGTGATCATATTACTCAATACAATTCATTCTGTTCTCATCTGGTATCAATTAGCTAGGGTTTAAACTTCCCTTTGTTATCAATTAGATCCATCTGTGGCGATCCTGTAACATTGCAAGAATTAGCATACTATCTTTACGCTCACGACGTCATCACAGAAGGAGATTTGGATGCAGTTCTAGACGACCGACCACATTTAATGTGAATGCAATGCAAATTATGGAGTATTACTTAAGTGTAAATTATGTGGACAACAGCAACTTTGGCACGCATAAAAAAAAAAACAAAAGAAGAACAGAATTAATTAATTTATTCGTAAAATAACTAATAAAGTTTAATTGGTAACAAAATGTTACATAGAAATTAACTAATATCTATTAATTGGTAATATTTTTTTAGAAATTTTGCCTAATAACGTAAATTTATAAGGAAATAATGATTTATTAATTTTTATTACACCAATAATAATAATAATTCGAATACTGATTTTACACCAATCTACACTATTAATAAAAGTAAAATTCTCCTCTTCAACTTTTCCACTCAAACTTTTCTTAATATTAATTTATTGGTAAAAGAATTAATAAAGTTTAATTGGTAACAAAATGTTATATAAAAATTAACTAATATATATTAATTGGTAATATTCTTTGGAAATTCTGCACAATAACGTAAATTTATAAGAAAATAATGATTCATTTATTTACACCAATAATACTAATTCGAATACTGATTTTACATCAATCTATACTATTAATAAAAATAAAATCTTCCTCTTCAACTTTTCCGCTTAAACTTTTCTTAATATTAATTAATTAATTTGCTATACCACTCTCTTTGAATGAAGATTCCATGTGCAATACATTGCAATGCAATGACCTTGTTGAGCTTATAATAAGGAGCAAATTGATAATATGGGACGAAGCACCGAAAACCATGAGGGATCTATCGAGGTTCGCCATACCGGGTAGTGCTGAAAAGACATTTGGTGGAAAGACAGTAGTTTTGGGCGGCGATTTTAGACGAATTATTTCCGTTATTATGAAAGAAACGAGACCAATAGTTGTCGGAGCCACTATTAATTCTTCTTACCTCGGACAAATTGCAAGGTATTGAGGCTCACGAATAACTTGAGACTACAGAGCTTAGCTTCAGAGGAAAATAGACAGACGGTTGATTGGTTTTCAAAATGGATTGTAGACATTGGAGATGGGATTACAGGGGTTGTAACGACAGTTTGTCTTAGATCGATATTTTGGCATGGTTTCTGTTGAAGTGTGGACCCGATCCAATAGCAACTATAGTGGAAAACATCTTCCCAAGCGCGAGATATGACATGCTTGATGAGTTGCACCTAGAAGGTCGAGCAATCCTCTCACCGAATTTAGATGTCGTTTATCAAATTAATCACTACATGTGTGACATGAACACTGCAAAAGATCGAACATTTTTCCGGTTTCAACCAGTTTAATTGGTTTAGAACTTTAGGTAACCACTGATTTTTAGTAACCATATTTTCAACCAATTTTTAGTAAAGTCCTAAACCAATTAAACTGGTTGAAATCGGAAAAATAACAAAAGAAAAATATGAAGAGATAGAAATGCCCTTATTAAAGATAGAAAAAATCACGAAAAGGACTAAAAGTGTCCAAAAAACGATGGCCTGGGATGTGAAATGGCAAAAACAATAGTCTGGGACTAAATTTGGAATTGCCACCAAAGACAAGGGACCTCCCGGTGGAATTAACTCTAGATTTTATATATATATATATATATATATATATATAGATTTTATATATATATATATATATATATATATATATATATATATATATATATATATATATATATATATATATATAAAATTTTGGTTAACCGTTCGATTAATTTGGTTAACCGAAGTTTCGAACCGAATTAATCGTTAATCGAAATTTTTAAAAACCTTTAACCATTAACCGAACCAAAAAAAGTTCGGTTATAAAACGATTAACCTAACTTTGTCGGTTCAGTCGGTTAACCAAAAATTTACTGACGTTTGCAACCCCTATGTAAGGCAGATTAAGACGGTGAAAATCTATCTGAAGTACACAATCCTGAATTCTAAAATAGTTTGAGATTTTCTGGACTTCCTAATCATTTATTGACATTAAAGGTTGGTGCACCTGTTATGTTATTGCAGAACATAGACCACTCTCTTGGTCTTTGCAACGTACATGCCGCATCATCACAAGATTGGCAAATCACACTGTCAAAACAAGAATAGTTAATGAGACACATCAAAGAACCAAACGGTACGCGCCTTTCAAGTGTACGTGGCTTTTTCCCGAGTCGCCCATCTTGATGGCCTAAAGGTTTTAGCTCTAGACAAGGATGGACAAAATTCTGTTACTACTACCAATGTCGTCTACAAAGAGATTTTTAATAATGTGTAATTCAAACTAGTGATATTCATAGACGGAGCCAGAGGGGGGGCAGGGGGGTCAGCTGCCCCCCCTCACCCCACCCCACCCCTATCCTATATTGTATATAATATGTATATATAGTACATTATTCATATAAGTATTATAAAATAGATTATGTAAACAAAAGCTGTGATAGACAAGGTGGTAGCTAATCTATATGAGTTTAGGAATGGCCTGGGTTTGAGTCTTTGCATTGACAATGTTATTGGTTTCTTCACTTTTTTGACTAACACAATTAAATTTTGGCATGATATATATAACTTCCATTATAATTTTCTTTATATTAATAATGGAATGTGTAATTTATAATGTGTTTTATATTCGAATTGTTTTATCAAATTAATTATGTTTCATATTTTGTTATAAATATTTTTATAAAGTTTTAATATGTTTTATTTTTCGCTATATCCAACAATATTTATTGTTATACTCCTTAAGTATTTCTTTTTTTTTTTAAACTTTCTCTTTTATTTTAATTTTTTCCCCTCACTAAAAAAAAAATTCTGAATCCGCCATTGAATCCATCCCTACTTCTTTGCCCCCCTCAATATATTTTCTGGCTCCGTCCCTGGTGATATTATGTTTTTTTAATAGAAAGATAACAAAATTGCTATATATTTACATAGAAAATATATATCTTTCGTACAAAATAATTTCTACAACTAAGTTGCTAGACAATGAGCTAATTAACCCAATTAATACAAATCTTAAATACTGATATATAAACTCTCTAAAATTTCAGCACCGGATGCGTATATCTACATGTTAGCTATTAATTGAATAATTATTTGTTCAAATTCAAGCAATGATAACATCAGAAAACATAATCGATCCAACTCAATTCTTCAATTGCATTAAATAATATTCGATGTTATAATTTATACAATTGTATATCGATCTAAATATTCTTAAAATATTATAACAAATCTATTCTGTGCAATGCATGGTTGAAAATACTAGTTTGTCTAAAAATGCAAATTTCCTTGGATCAAGGAAAACATTGCCAACTTGTCACCCACGTAGCATGGGGTTCCACGTGCCATGCACACTTGGTAGATGGGGCGCCACACAAACCCACGAGCTATAAATGTTTTGATAAGAACAAATTCTTCAGATGTAGCGAGGTAACTCAAACCTCATCATCTTGCACTGCATTGGTCTCCGTCTGTATGCTCCGTTGAATTGTCAAAAGTTAGCTGTCACTGTTTCATCATTTTTAGTGAGGGGAACTTAAGACTACTTTCAAAGAGTGTATATTGAATACTTATATATATAATATAATTCATAAATCATACCAAGAAGAGGTAAATTATACTAAGAAAATCTTGTGTGACGAACTTAATCGAAAACGTATGGTAAGAAAGTCACCGTTTCATCTTGACCCCTAGTGTTGCTATTCTTATTTTTTTATATTGTTATCCAAAACTCTAACTTTCAATTTTTGTTAATTTTTCATTCAGTTCTTTATTTCCAAATTATTAGAGAAATATATATATATATATATATATATATATATATATATATATATATATATATATATATATATATATATATATTGGTTCAAATGAAGACGAGCTTTCTGTGCGGCCGGTGCAGATTGCACGATTAGGTATGCATAAATACATCACACAGTGTTAAAAATGCACCAGAATGAAATGCACAAATGTATCACACACCAAAAAAATGCACCACACTTAATGATGTATTTTCGAACACTTTGTATGTGGTGCATTTGTGTACCTAATGATGCGTGCCCGCATAGGAAGCACTGTGCGCACGGGAACCTGACCTTATATATATATATATATATATATATATATATATATATATATATATATATATATATATATATATATATATATATATTAGGGTCGGTCCAAACATTTTATAGGCCCGGGGCGAAATTTAAAAAAAGGCCCCTATATAAAAAATTAAAATTTAATAATACTAATAAAATCATGATATCAAATAACATAAAATAAGATTAGAAAATTATCAACAATTTTTTTAAATACAAAAATATTCATGTTATTCAATCCCTGCAAAAATAAACATTAATATTATGCATAAACAAATGAAATTATAACATATAGGCCAATTAATTCTGAATAAATCACCATTAATATTTGGACATCAACATTCAACAGGAGCAATACACAAAGATTAAAAAGAGACAATATGAATTACTACAACAAAATAATTAGTAAATTAAACCAAAAAATTACTTTGGCATTTGACAGATGCCATTTTACTTTGAGAAGGAATAAATACAACAATACAGCTTATTCAATATTTCAATTAACAATTAGGAATTTAGAATTTTAGATAAATGGATAATTATTTAATCTGCATACTAAGCCATAACTTAGTTTTCAATTCTGCAAATCTCAATTAAAAATTATCATTCTTAAATAAATTATAGAGCTTTCAGAAATCAGAATTCTACAAAATCCTAATGCAGTGCATTCTACAATTCTGCAAATCCCAATTCCCAAATGGCCAAATCATAGACTTTTCAACAATACAGTTAACAATACGGCCGAATTCCAAAATCATATCTTTCAAAAAAAATCTCAAATCATAAAAATTAATACCTTTGCAAATTACAATTGTAGACCAGAGTGGTGAAGGCGCGGCGAACAGAGTCAGGATCGGTTGACCACAGAGAAGATTTGTTATTTGTGGATTATGAAAGTAGATTTTCGATTTACTCGATTGCCCATTCTTATTTAGCTTCTGAACTTTTAATAACTCCTTGAGAAGAATTGAATGGTTGCTGTGGCGGAGAGGTATTGAATGGTTTCAACTTGCGATGCGACGATGCCTTTTTTCTTCGATTCTTCCTGAATCTTTCGTCTATTCGACTTCCATAAGAAGTCATTAAGTCAAAAATAATTAAATAATTTTTTCTAATACATACTAAATAATATATATAATATGTACAACGTATTATTATATCTTAGCCTATGGGTCCCCTCTAGGGATGGGCCCTGGCCAGGGGCCCAGCCTGCTCATGCCCAGGGCCGGCCCTGATATATATATATATATATATATATATATATATATATATATATATATATATATATATATATATATATATGTGTGTGTGTGTGTGTGTGTGTGTGTGTGTGTGTGTGTGTGTGTGTGTGTGTGTGTGTGTGTGTGTGTGTGTGTGTGTGTGTGTGTGTGTGTGTGTGTGTGTGTGTGTAGATTTAGGATCATATGAGAACACTTGCTTAGGTGAGAACGTGAGAATAAATCGTGTGCATCATATAATATTTTTTAATAGTCTAGATTAGATTAAGTGTATGCGAACGCGAATTAAATGTGTGCAAATGCGATTAAGTGTGTTTGCACACATTTAATTTGCGTTCGCACACATTTAATTTGCGTGTGAAGCTTGCTATCTTGGGAAACCATCACGTTTTCCATTAGATAGGGTAGCATTATCTAGTCAAAATGTGTTAGATTTGCTGTACACTGACATTTGGGGCCCCGCTCCTGTTATTTCTTCTTTGGGTTTCCGTTATTTCTTATTGTTTGTTGACGATCATTCCCGATTTTGCTGGTTTTATCCTTTAAAACAAAAATTAGATATTTATAAAATTTTCGAGTCCTTCCGTGTTATGGTAGAACGCTAGTTTTTGCGTTCTATCAAAGCTATTCAATCTGACTTAGGGGGTGAGTACCAAAAGTTACATAAAATCTTCCACTCTCTTGGCATAATACATAGGCAGTCGTGTGCATATACACATGAACAAAACGGCAGGGTGGAACACCGCAATCGACATATTGTTGAGACCGGGTTATCACTTCTTGCCGAAGCCTCTGTCCCTTTACAATACTGGGACTATGCCTTTGAAACGGCTGGATGTCTATTCAACTATCTACCCTCATCAGCCATAAACTTCGAAACTCCCTATGGTCGGTTACACAAAGTGTCTCCTCCATACACGTTTCTAAGAGTCTTCGGGTGCCGGTGTTATCTCTATCTCAGGCCATATAACCGGCACAAGATAGAGTACCGCTCTGCACCATGTGTCTTCCTAGGATATCCTCTGTCCTTTAGGGGGTATAGGTGCATGGATCTCACGACGGGGAAAGTCTATATCTGTCGTCATGTCCGATTTGACGAATCTTGTTTTCCTTTTTCAGAAATACAGGACCAGACACAATCAGTTCCTACTCAGGCACTATGGGCCGCCGGGCCAATTATACCACATGGTTTGGTAACAAACCCCCCGCCCAGTGTTACACCATCATCATCAAACCTTACTCCTTTGGCACAGGACCCACCGCCTTTGGCGCTTGAAGCACCAGCTACGGTCCCGGCTAGACGGAAGCACACTCGTGTGCAACCGACTCTTGACAGGGGTCATGTCATGCGACTTCATCACATGACTCGTGGAACTGACGAGCCCTTTCATGCTTTAAATATCACCACAGATCCGACATGTTATTCACAGGCTGTTGGTCATCCACAGTGGCGAGATGCCATGGACCAGAAATTCAATGCCTTGATCCATAATAGTACTTGGAAACTCATCCCAGCTACACCGGATATGAACGTCATTGGGTGCAAATGGGTCTTTCGTACCAAATGCACCGCTGACGGGTCGATCGAGCATTACAAAGCTCGAATACAATCAAGTGGCTAGAGAAGATTTCTTCGACACTTTCCGTCCCGTGGTCAAACCGATAACGGTTCGCTTGTTATTTTCTATAGCCGTGTCAAGGGGTGGACTTTACGTCAGTTGGACGTACATAACGCCTTCCTAAATGGGCATTTGGAGGAAACTGTTTACATGAAGCAGCCTCCCGGGTATGAAGACACGGCCGACCCTGACTATGTTTGTCACTTGCAGCGCTCTCTGTATGGCCTAAAACAGGCACCTCGAGCTTGGTTCAAGAGGCTGCATGACTACTTGATTTCAGCTGGTTTCTCTCCCTCCAAGGCTGATGTCTCGCTGTTTCACTACAAATCCGGAGCATCCTGGGTGTCTCTATTAGTCTACGTGGATGATATCATCATGATGGGTGATGACGCTCCGTTAATAGATGCTTTACTCCGGGGTCTATCTACTACTTTCAAGATTCGGGATCTTGGCACTCCAGGATTCTTTCTTGGCATTGAAACAGGAGGACGATCTTATGCTATCTCAACGCCGCTATATGAATGATCTTCTAAATCGGGCAGGTATGACAGATTGCAAGCCTCTGACAACTCCAGTAGCTGTCACGCAAGCTGTTTCACCCTCAGATCAACCATACGAAAACCCCACGCAGTACAGGCGCTTAGTTGGGGCTTTGCAATATCTCACGGTCACACGTCCAGATCTTTCCTATGCCGTTAATCGCCTTTGTCAGTTCATGCACGCACCCACAACGGATCATTGGGGTCTATTGAAGCGGGTTTTACGCTATGTCAAGGGCACCTTGGATTGCGGGTTACGATTGTCTCTCTCTCTCTCTCTCTATATATATATATATATATATATATATATATATATATATATATATATATATATATATATATATATATATATATATATATATATATACACACACACACACACACACACACACACACACACATATACATATAGAAGAGCGCTCATATGTGGTCATGTCATTAAGTGTGGTCGTGTGGTCGTATCTGTGTCGTTGAATCAGTTTAATCTAACGGCAGTGGTAATTCTGAGGATTTTCACACGTTTTGGTAAGTGGAGGTGTTATGGTAATTACAGTGACCATTTATAGCGGGCGGGTTCCAGAATACACCAACAGTGTTGACAACATACACTAATAGTGTAATAAAACACACCACAGTGAAACACACCAATGGTGTATTCCCGTGTTATGGTAATTACAGTGGCCATTTATAGCGGCCGGGTTCCAAAATACACCAACAGTGTTGACAACATGCATCAATTGTGTAATAAAACACACAACAATGTGATTTTCCCTATTCCGGTGTTTTATGACGAGTTTACCCTTGCAGTTTGCTGGGTAGGAGAATGTGCGCGAAAATACTGAAAAAATCTTGATTAATATGATTCATTGGATCTATCTAATCTAATGGCCTATAATTGACCATATTACCCACCTAACAACATGGCCACATGTGATCACCCACACATATATATATATATATATATATATATATATATATATATATATATATATATATATATATATATATATATATATATATATGATTAGGTTTTTGTGAGAACAGAGCTTCCCGTGCAATTTACACTGTTAGGGTTGCATTCAAATACAAACCCCCTTAAAATACAAATTTGAGCTCGTGCACACAATAACATACTTACATGCACACAGGGCGCATTGCCAACAATTTCTGGGATTAGCTCGTGCACACAATAACATACTTACATACACTCAACGCGTAGGAGGAAAAATCACAATCATCCATAAAAGATCGTGCACACATTAACATACTTACATGCACACAGCGCATAGGAGGAAAAATCACAATCATTATCCATCAAAGCTCGTGCACACATTAACATACTTGCATGCACACTGGGCACACTGCCAACAATATCTGGGAATAGCTCGTGCACACATTAACATACTTACATGCACACAGTTTGTATTTTAAGAGGGGTTTGTATTTGAAAATAATTATATATATATATATATATATATATATATATATATATAGAGGGAGAAGTGTCAAATAGGCCCATGTACTATTGTCAAGTGCTCAATTCTCACCATGAACTAAATTAAAGGCTAATTAACCACACTTACCTACTAAATTTGTTCAATTAGCATTTTTAGCAGGTAATTGACTTTTTTTTTGCAGGTTACCAATTCAATTATTAAAAAAATAATTTCAAAATAATTTAAAAATTAAAAAAAAAAAAAAAAAAAAAAAAAAAAAAAAAGAATACAGCCACCGGCCCTCGTTCTAGGCCGTTTGAGGTCCAGATCTGGACCTCAAACATGATGTCCAGATCTGGACCTCATATTAGACAGCCGTGGCTGTCCGGCTGTCCTCGCCTGACAGCCACGGCTGTCTTTGAAATGGCACCACCGGCTGTCCGGCGAGGACAGCCGGGGGATGTATTCTTTTTTTAATTTTTAATTTTTAATTTTTAAATTATTTTTTTAATAGAGTTGGTAACTTGTAAATCATAGTAAATTGGTTATATATTGGGACAACTTTAATAGAGTTGATGACTATTAGCTTAGTATAACTATAAAGTTACAATTCTACTATGATTTATCTCTTTAGGTCCTTCACTTCCTTAAGTTGAGACGATGAATTATAATTTATAAGCATTTGACTTCCTTGATTTGCAAAGGCAATCAACTAAAGGTTTTCCATAAATCAAAGAAAATTGGTGATAAAGGGGAGTGGGGACCAGATTTGCCACAGTTCACATGCAACATTTTCTTTGAATATGGATTAAATCAAACAGCAGATTAGAGTTCAAACACTACCTATCATATCAATCTTTCATAATCCAAATTGGCAGTCAGATTCCACACCCAACAACCACACAGAAAGGTCACGTTTTTTTCCAGACCATTCATGGGACATGGCCCCAGAAGATGATCTGTATCATTTGACAGCAGGCAGGCTAGCTAGGCTGACATGTCAAGTGAATTTCCAATGTGGCCTCCCAGGGAGTTGCTACCTTCATCCAGACTTCTGCTTCTGCACATTCCACACATGCCAACCATGTGGTGGAGTGTGAGCAAAATGGTGCCGGCCTCTTTACTCTTTCCTTTATAAAACATCACAGATCTCTGGCACCCAGGCCCCTTCACATTCATTCCCAAATCCACCATTGTATTTCTAGCCTTCTACCCTAGCCTTAGCTTCATCTTCTAAACCATTTCCCAGTTTTCTCACTCTCTGAACAACACAAGAGAATGTCTACTGTTCTCAAGATTGCTCTTGATGGGCTGATGAGGTACAAGAAGAAGCAAAGTGATGGAGGCTATGAGTATGCTCCTGCAGATTCCTTGGAGGGTGATGATGACGACGATGGCGGCTATGATTATGCTCCAGCTGCATGAAATATTAGTGTGTGTTTGGTGCACATTGTCACAAATCTGTGGGTATTATTCGAGAGATTTATTTACCCGATCGAGTTTTTCGTTAATAAATTTGATTTTTCTTGTAGTGAAGTAGTATGTAGTTCAGTGAGGGGGATAACAAGAATGAGAGACTTGGGCACAAGCTAAGCTAAATATAGTGTATGTATTCAGGATAGCCCGTGGAAGTACTTTATTGGTTTAATAATATTGACATGCAATATAATAGGTCTTTCTGTCATTAGTTGAAAGCTCTTGTACGTTCTGTTGATGCCATAGTTTATTGTCACTTTTGAATTGAAGTTGAAACTTATGTTGTTTTCCAATTCCTAATGCAGACCTATGACGGAAAATTATACCAAGGTACATTTTACATTGTAGATCATGATCTAAATGACATTCAAATTACGTATCTGTAAAATACTGCAATTAATATATTGTGTACATGCATTTAGCATATTATGTGTTTATAGTTAATATATTATGTGCATAACTGCATATTCAATTTATTTACAAGCACATAACTTTTTAATTGAAAATATACAATATTATAATAATAAATACATAACTTTTTGTTCAAGATCTACAATACGTAACATTGGTTCATGGTATAACAATTGAATGACATACCTATGCATTGTCTAAAGAATGAGAAGAAATCAGGCCGCCATTTATAATGGCTAAAAAGAAATTGATGATACCAAGCATCATATTAAGAAACATCAAATTGCGACATTTGGCACTGTCTGCTGAATCATTGAGTCACCGTGATTTATATCTTCCTACAATGTTCTGTCGGGTCAGAGTATGGAGGACCCTTAGGGTTGGGGATTCAACCTTTTGGGAGAAGAAACATCAAATTGTACCAAAAGGTGTGAGATCTAAATATGATCTAACTATACAGAGAATAATCTACGAGAAACTTAACTCGTAGTAGCGGAAGCGGAAGCACTGTAGATCTCCAGCCATGGTTGATATCCTGTTGTATTGCCTTTGAACGGTAGATCTGCAGAATAGGGTTAGCCGTTTTGTCTCATACTTGACTCAGAACCCTAGATGGTGTACTGATATTTTCTGAGTAGTATGAGTACCATATTGAATCATGTATCTTGTATCCCATCAATACAAGCTTTATATAGGCACATTGGTGGAATACAGACTTAAACCTAAAGGTCCAACCCAACCAATTACTTAATGGGCCTAGTCCACTTGCACCACATAAGTAAGACCCATAATATATAATATATATTATACGGGAAAGTCTTACAGTCTCCCACTTGGTGCAAGTACTAGCAAATTATCATCAAATAACAAAACACACGAATCATAGTAATATGTCCTCTACTGAATAAGTGAGTAATATCTCCTATGATCACATGCATTTTTGATTCCCCAACTTGAATCCTTTATGAACAAACCCAATGTTTATTCTTGGTACCTTAAGGGATGTTTCTCAAAATAAAATATATATGCGCAACTTAAGAGAGAAAACCATCCAAATTGTACAAAAGAGCACACTGTATGATCTCTAATATCCTTAAAAGCATGCCTTAAGTAGGGATCTCTTAATGTTAGCATAATGCTAACTATATTCCATGACTTCTTTATACGTTAACATAAGAACTACCTCTAACGGCTAAGAGCTTGGAGTTGACATGTCTGTCACTCCCGCTCATCAAAATAGCCAAAAGATAGTTTAGTCATAGAAGCATTCCAATAACTTAGAGAACAACCTAAAACTCTAAGTCCATAAATTTGGAATGTTAAACATACACCATAACTTCCCAAATAATCTTAAGGTCCACCTCAAAATGAACTGAACATTATGAGTCTCATTTTTATGTTTCTCAAAATTGTCTTGAGCCTTACAAACCAAAATGGCCCAGATTTTGAAGAAACTAAAGACTATTAAATGCTGAAGAATTTATTACTTAACAGTGCACCACAAGTTATATGTTTTATTCTAATAAACTCATCAATATTGTTACAACATTTTCATAAATATGTTGCTAAACCAATATGAATTTATATGAACAAATACAATATAAATACTTGTGGAATCTTTTGGACTTATTGTGTGACATACAATCCAATTTAGGATGTATGAAGCCTATTAAATCCAAAATCTTTAATGGAGTATTTTAATGATTTTTTTTTTTTTTTTGTAAATGATCACTCCCACTGATTAAGATATTCTTTAGCAAAATTAATGATATACGTACTCATAATTGATTTGACCAACTAATTAATGAAGATATAATTTCCCCACCATTAGTTGGGCATACTAAATAATCAATATATGATTCCAATTATAGTCCAACTAAAGGACTAACTAATAAGGACATAACTCCCCACCATAGTTGGACATACTAAATAATAAAACACACTTTCCAAAACCAATTTAGAATTTGGCTCAAAAAGGTACATTTTATTCTTGGAATAGAGTTATATCAAATCACGTAACTTACTACAGTTAGTCCGAAACCGAGCAAGTTCCGTGGCTCAATTAATAAAGTGGCTAAATTTTGGGAAGTAACTAAATACATGTTTTGCCAATGCAAATCATGAAACTTAGAATTATAATTGAACTAAATTTATAAATTCTAAGAAATTGTAATAAAATTATTATCTAATGGGTTGAGGGATTTATTGACATAAAACTTGCCTGTGGGCTAAAGTTTTAATTCTATTAAATCCAACTAAACCCTTATGATAATATTTTATCTCAATTACTAAATAGACAGAAGAATCTAGTGACATAAAACTTGACTGTGGGCTAAAGTTTTACTCAATTAGATCCAACTGAAATTTTATGGTGAAACAATTATCAAATAAGTTGAAGAATCAAGTGACATAAAACTTGCCTGTAGGCTAAAATTTTACTCAATAAGATTCGTTACAACTATTATGATAAAAACTTAAGAAATCATGTTCCTTTCCTTAATCCCTGTGGGTAATTTAAGAAATATGATTTAAAGTTTACATCATAAAATTAAACTTTATGATAGAGATGAGAATTTACAAATAACCATAAAGTAAATAAAATTGAATTATTTCTATCATCACCGATAAAACTACTAAACTACATTCCGATACATAATTGCCTGTGGGCTAAATTATGACCGTAGTCCAGTATTTCATCCTAGTTAACTATACAAATATAACAAAATTGCATGTGGGCTAAATTCCATCATATTACATACAATTAATCACAAATGATATGTCCAAAACTGTATGTGATCAAGATAAACTGCTTAATATATAATTTTAGCTAATTAAGGATGCTGTGGCTACTCCCCAACTCATTAAAATTATAAGATCACTAGACAATTATCATTGCCATCTTTATTTAATTTAAACCATAGACAATTTTTAGTAAATTAAAGATGCTGCATGTGGCTACTCTTTAATTAATCTAAAATTGTAATCACTTGGCAAAAGGGGAATTTAAAGCTTAACAAACAAATTAAACCAACACATGATAGACAATTATTAGGTATACTCCCAGGAAACTTGGTCGAGACGAAACTCGGTTAAATACCAACTCCTTAGACAGAGTAGCGTCACAAGGGGACTAGTAGCAACAAGGCTTTTAAGCCAGGGCCATAGAACTAGTATTCCTTCCCAAGAAACTTCCCTAAGTTATGTGTTCTCATGTTTGAAGTAAAATCGTTTGGAAGATCTAAAAATTGTAGATTCACATATGGATAAGGCTTTAAATTGATGAACTAAATTAACGGACTAAACGTGCTTAAATTCAGGCACTACCGTAACTAAAGTTTATGCATTAGTCTAACTTAAATAGGAAGTAATATAAGTCCATCCTAAATTTATGCATTGCTAAAGGCATAATAAAAAAAAAAGTGCATAATTTAAAAAAAGAATATTATGCTTCGGACAAATATGCATAAAAATAAACATTAAACTCATATATTCCAGACAAATTGCATAACTTAATTTACAATATGAGATTTCAATAAATTTTTGAAATTTTAAACTGTAAGCCATGACAAAATGTTTTAATGCATAAAGATCAAATTTATGAGAAATAACTGAATTCACAAATTATAACAATATCAAGCCAAAATGATATGTTGTCATTTGTAAATCAAAATCTCACAAAACGTGATTGCATAATTAAACTCAATATTATGCACTTAATGTGATCAAATGCATAAAACAATCTAAATAGTATGAAATCACACCAAATATTAATTTATTCATACTTGATCAAATATGGATAAAAACATTAATCATAATTCAAAGACTGAATGAATTATGGAATAGATGTACAGCAATGGCAATAGCCAGTTGCCTTAACAAAAATTTTCTTATCTGAAGCATTGCCACATAAACATAATTGGAAACAATTTAGGATTCATAAATAAACCATAATAATAATGTTATCATTAAAATATTAATGGTAATAAATAACCTTATAATCACCATTAATATTTGGTAATAACAACCAAAGTATGGTAATATACCTTCTTTAATATTTCCATTTTTCTTAAGGAAATAAAGTGTGGCAATTTCAAAAATTATAGCAATCAAACTATAATTATAGCACTAATTACTAATAAATAATGATAAAAACCTAATGACTAACCTTAATAATGCAAACCGCATCTCCCATAGTGCTAGAATTCTCCCATCTTCACCGTCAGTAACCTCAATGCAACGTCCAATTGTACATAACAATAACCACCAAATAGGTAATCTTTCCAAACATAATAGATTACCAAGCAATAATAATTATTATGAAAGGTAATAACCGAGATTAGCCCCTAAACTTAATAACATTTATTAATATTGCCAATTTTAACTTAATAAATGGCAAAATTGTAATTAAAGGGACATCTAATATTAATCTCATATTACCACATAATAATTAATCAAGACTATAATGTCTTTTAGGGAGACTGAAATTATGGTAATAATCAAATTACCATTGTAAAGGCAATATACCAACTATATTGCTTACTATATTATTAAAGGAATTAATATTATTATTATGGCCTGAAAACTATTGATAGATTAAAAAAAATATAATCAACTTAAACAATAGTTGTAATTCTTAATAGCCAAAATAATAATTTAAACCTTAATGGCTCAGAAATAAGCCGAAACAATAATTATAGCACTTAATCACTCAAATTAAACCCATAAACTCAATGGTCCAAGTGGGTTATGACAGGGATATAAAATGGTTTAGTACTGAAATATATCCAAACTTAATATTATTATCAACCATAATACCATTAACAAAATATGGTAGTCAGTAATAATTAAGACTTAGTAAACATGTTATGCATAATAATCAATATTATTACCATAATATACATGTTATAAGTCAAATAAAATAGCTATAATTATTATTTAATATCACTCAATAATGGTGGGATCCAAAACTTAATGACCCAAGATAGGTCCCAAATAACTTGTTCAAAATAAGTTTAAAGCCCTAAGTCAGACATAGGACTAAAAAAATGCCCAAAATTAAATGGGAATCCAAAAACAAGCTACCTTAGTAGGTCATAATTTCCCAAATTAACCTAAGGATCCAAAATTGAATGACATTTAATATATAGTATATGAATTAATAATATGGTAAATCCATTCTTAAAACATGCTTTTCTAAATGTATAATTATAATAAAATAATTTATGAATATACATAGCATGCTTAGATTTTGCCTATTATATTAATATATTATTAACACATAAATACTAGATAAATTGCAATACTTAAGACAATTTAATATGCACCTTAATATTAAATTAAAATTCAAATAGCAAATTTAAAATTTAATATTTGCCCATAATTGAATAATAATTTAATTATCAATTTAATGTCAAAATTAAGAACAAACTAAAGGGCATTAATATTCCAAAACAAGCAATTACCATATATTTACCATTTGCCAAATAATATACAATATTAATTAAGGTAATATCAATATGGTAATATTTGACCAAATAATCATCATTTACCAAAATCAATATATATAAACATTATTATTAAATATAAGGCAAATATTAATTGGTAAATAATAGATAATAAATTTGGAAAGTGGCATACCAGAATCTGCACAAACTGCATCAGTTTTCCAAGCCACTGTATCTTTCTTCCACACCAACTCCGGCTGACGAGCTTCCACGAAACACCCAACGGAATCCGGCGCCACTGAAGGAGGAAGAGAGAGAGAGACGACACCAAGGCAGCAACATCAAGTCATCGTCGTCTTCATCACATGAGCAAGAACAGGCCGTCGCCGGCATCTTCATCGCAACGCCACAACCAGGCGACGAGCGCCAGGAGAATCGTTCACTTGTCGCCGTCATCGCAACGACCTCACCGGAAAAATAACGCCACCGTCGACGGCCTTATTCACGTCGCCGCTCGCCGCCAACGACTCCATGTCGCATGACACCAACGAACTCCGTTGTCCACGCAAGCTTGGCTTCAATAGCATCACGTCGACGGCGTCCGGAGGAGAAAGCCAACGGAGAAACTGAGACCAGTGAAACCGGTCGCCGGGGAGTTGCATATGGAACCAGTGTCTCGGGCCCCTTTTTTTCCGGCCAAAAAATCGGTGGCGAAATAGAAAAAAAAAAAAAAAAAAAAAAAAAAAAGGTAAAAAATCACGATCTATGTATATAATTTCGAAATCCAAAGGAAATTAAAGAAAATCATGTTTAATTATGCCGAAAAATAATTTTCAACGGTCCAAAAAAAAAAATCGTATACCAAAAAAAAACTTGATGTATATAACAACTTAATTTAGGCAAAACAATCAACCAGGCAGAGATTTATAAAGGCTCTGATGCCAAATGTGAGATCTAAATATGATCTAACTATACAGAGAATAATCTACGAGAAACTTAACTCGTAGTAGCGGAAGCGGAAGCACGGTAGATCTCCAGCCAAGGCTCTGATGCCAAATGTGAGATCTAAATATGATCTAACTATACAGAGAATAATCTACGAGAAACTTAACTCGTAGTAGCGGAAGCGGAAGCACGGTAGATCTCCAGCCATGGTTGATATCCTGTTGTATTGCATTTGAACGGTAGATCTGCAGAATAGGGTTAGCCGTTTTGTCTCATACTTGACTCAGAACCCTAGATGGTGTACTGATATTTTCTGAGTAGTATGAGTACCATATTGAATCATGTATCTTGTATCCCATCAATACAAGCTTTATATATGCACATTGATGGAATACAGACTTAAACCTAAAGGTCCAACCCAACCAATTACTTAATGGGCCTAGTCCACTTGCACCACATAAGTAAGACCCATAATATATAATATATATTATACGGGAAAGTCTTACAAAAGGAAGACCAATAGTGAATGAAACATAATTTTCATATTAAAATATTACGAGTTCAATTCTTGTGAACATCTTTTCAGTCATCCCGTTGCATAGGATATGGTTTTCATAGTACGATTTACCTCTTCTGTGTAGTTTGTGGCCTTATGATCTATTATACATCAGTGAAATTTATCATGTGCACACCATTAGATAATGAAAAAAAAATTCTTTACCTAATGCATACCCTTATGTAATGATTGTAGATTTTTCTCGTCATAAAAAAAAAAAAAAAAAAACATTATCATATTGTAGGTATATCAATACTTAGTCCTGATATACAATTATATATATTGTTTATTCATTATGGATTACATTATAGATTATATATTGGTCAGTGCGTGTTGCCTACTAGTGGCACAACTTGAAGCCATATAATTTTAAATTAATTAGCTAACAAAATCCAAAGTATAACAACAAAAGCAACATAGATTCCTCAGTATTCGTCCTGAGCATGTGTAGAGGGAGCAACATTCGGAGTCTCCAATTTTTTAGGGCTCGATTTTTATTATTAATTTAAAACTTATATGTATATATATTTTAAATGGAGGATTTAATATTTTAATCAATATCCCTACAGCCTTACACCTTGTCGCATTATGCCTACTGATAATTTAATAATTAATATATATATATATATATATATATATATATATATATATATATATATATATATATATATATATATATATTTTAAAGGATATTTTTTTTTGTTTTTTTGTTTTGTTTTGTTTTTTTGTTTTTTTGTTTTTTTGAAAATAAGGCTAGCATATATTAATGAATAAAAGCAACAATAGAGTCGAGAGACAGAGTCCCAGTACATCGAGCCAGCTTGTGCAAAAGCTGCTGAAGCAAGAATATGAGCATGTAAATTTAAAGTTCTAGATACTAAGCTAACAGCACAATAAGAAAAATTTGACATAGCCATCGGTCAATAGGAATCCCAACATAGGATAAAACAGATGAACTGACGGATGATAAACTATTACGTAACTCAGAGCAATCAGTAAGAAGATCCACGGATAGAACATCTCGGTCCTTAAGTCATGAAAGAACCTCCTTGCACGCTAAGGTTTCCGCTATAAGTGGAGAAAAACAATCCGCAAGTAGCCCGTTGCATGCCGCTAAGAAGACCCCGTCGTAATTGAGCAAAACCGCCCCAAAGGCCGCCTTGCCAGATGCCGGCATATAACCTGCGTCGAAGTAACATTTCAGCCGAAGGGTTGGTGTAACTGTTGTAGCGGCTGTTGATGGAGACGGTGGCTGATGGTGCACCTGCTGCCAGCATTGGAGTGAAGCCGACGCCTGCCTCCATAAAGTCTTGGGCAATGGCAGCTTTGTATCCCAGACTGCATGGTTCCTCGCACGCCAAAATGTAATACAGCACTGCTACAATAATTTCAACATCCCTTTTAGTCATAGAAAGCAACACATTTCGTAGCCACATATGAAAAGAATCAGCCACAATAATGGTGAATGGAATAGAAAACTCATGCCAAACGCGCCTAGAGTAGTCACACAAAATCAAAGCATGCAACATATTTTCATGCGTAAGGCCACACTTAGGACATGCAGGATCAACATCTACTCTCTTTAAGATCAAGTTTGTAGTAGTGGGAAGAATATCATTAATACCTCTATATAAAAATGTCTTCCACTTGGGGGAGACTTGTAGTTTCCACAGGGTGATCCATTTATCAAAATTTTCAAGGGTATCTTCATAATACTAATAAGGTGCTTGTATCCACTTTTCACCGTATAGATACCCTTTGGGTCATTGTACCAATACCAAGAATCACTATACTCCGGGCTGACTAGGATCCTGGCTATACGAGCCAGATATTCAAAGTCAAAAATATCTGCCAGAATATGGGGGTCCGAGGTACCAGTTTCGTGGTCTACTAATCTGGATACCAACGAACCACTTAGCTCAATAGGCATCGCGGTCGGAACGAGTGGAATCGGTTTGCCAGGGAGCCATGAGTGGCCCTAAATCAAAGTAGTGTTACCATTACCTATTCTTTTCTTACACCACCACAATCCAAGCCCTGGGCTGCCATAATACTCCGCCAACAAAAGCTCGGGTTATTGCCCAAAGTGGCCTCGTAGAATGAGGTTCTTTGGAAATAACGTGCTTTATACACCCTAACAGTTAATGAATTAGGAACAGTTAAAAATCTCCAGGCTTGCTTGCTCAACATGGCCAAATTAAAGGCACAGAGATCTTTAAACCCCAAACCCCCAAATTTCTTAGGAGCACAGAAACGATCACATGCCTTCCAATGAATTCCCTTTTTGTTACCAAATCCCCACCAATATCTATTCATGGCCCTCTCAACAGATAAACACACCGAATCAGGAAGTAACAAAACACTCATAGAAAAGGTAGGCATAGACTGAGCCAAACTTTTCAAGAGAACCTCTTTACCAGTCTGAGAGAGCAATTTTTTGTTCCATGAACCAATCCGAAAACAAGTTCTCAATACATAACTCATGATATATACCAAATAAAGTATGTAACTACTAATATAATGCAACAGGCGACAACTATTTGGTCTCAAGCTCGATTTCAGCTAGCCTCTTCGCCTCTCTACCGCTCACAACCTTGTCTTCGCCTCTCTGTTTCTCACCCTCTGACCCTCTCCGTCTCTCCGTCTCTCCGGTAAGTCCTTATAACCTAATATACTCATACTCATATATAGTCTCAAGCTCAACCGCTCAGTCTTTAACTTCTCTGGCTCTTTACATAGGAAATCCTAGATCTACCTTCAAGACTTTGTGTTGGTAGACTTCTCGCCTGAAGTCAGAAAGCGTGTTGAGTTCCTTTAAATGCTTATTTGTTCTATGAAACTCCAATTCTATGCGGACATCAATGAAAGATATCCTACTCTGAAAATTCCAATGTTATTGCATATTGTTCAAGAGGATTAAATGTGATTAATTGAATTGACACAATAAATAGGGAAAGTGGTAAGTGAGGATTTATTTGAAATTTGGCATGTGTATGCTATATTGATTCAATTTTAATTTAGTCGTTGCTAATAAATTGAGCTTCTCATTGACCAATTTTGGTGATTAAAGAAGGAATAAGTGTCAAATAGGCCACTCAACTGCACACACAAATGCAATTAGGCCATTGAACTAAAAAAGAATGCAATTGAGCCCTTGGACAACACAAAAACATGCAATTTAGCCCAAAATGACTTGTTTACATGTTGTAGCAAGTTACTCATTTTTTAATTAAATTTTAAAAATAATTTTTAATAAATAAAGAATTAAAATTAAATTAAAAAAAAAAAAAACAGAAACAGAAACAGCTGGCTGGAGACGAATCGTCTCCGGCCGGCTTCGTCTCCATGGCCGGAGACGAACCTCCGTCTCCAGCCATGGAGACAAAGACCTTCGTCTCCGGCTATGGAGACGAAGTTCTCTTCCTCTCCAGCTATGGAGACGAAGGGGACCTTCGTCTCCGGCTATGGAGACGAAGTTCTCTTCCTCTCCGGCTATGGAGACCAAGGTCTTTGTCTCCATGGCTGGAGACGGAGGTTCGTCTCTGGCCATGGAGACGAAGCCGGCCGGAGACGAATCGTCTCCGGCCGGCTGTTTCTGTTTTTTTTTTTTTTTTTTTTTAATTAATTATTAAAAATTAAAAATTATTTTTTAAAATTAATTAAAAAATGGGTAACTTGCTACAACAGGTAAATAGGTCATTTTAGACTAAATTGCATGTTTTTGTGTTGTTCAATGGCTCAATTGCATTCTTTTTTAGTTCAATGGTCTAATTGCAATTGTGTGTACAGTTAAGTGGCCTATTTGACCCTTATTCCATTAAAGGATGACATAATTTTTACTGGTTCATTCACTAAAACTTTGTATTTAATCTTTAACCAATACTATAAAATCTTTGTAAAAATTTAGTCATAAAGTAGATTATCTTATTACAGAAGTTTTATTATTTTAACACATAATTTACATTATTCTAACACATAAAGTACATTATTTTAACTCATAATCTACATTATTCTAACTCGTAAAAATCAATGACGTTATTTTAGACTGTAATTCACACAGCTGTGTGAACCACGCTACACAATAATTTGCCTGAAAATTTTCCTTGGATCAGGGAAAACATTGCCAACTTGTCACCCACGTAGTATGGGGTTCCACGTGCCATGCACACTTGGTAGATGGGGCGCCACGCAAACCCACGAGCTATAAATGTTTTGATAAGAACAGATTCCTCAGGTGTATGTGAGGTAACTCGAACCTCATCATCAATTCATCATGCACTGCATTGGTCTCCGTCTGTATGTTCCGATGAATTTTCAAATGTTGGCTGTCACTGTTTCATCATTTTTAGTGAGGAGGGAAACCTAAGATTAGTGTCAAAGAGTGTATATTGAATACTTATATATAATAATTCATAAGATTATACTAAGAGAACCTGGTGTGACGAACTTAATCGAAAACGTATGGTAAGAAAGTTACCGTTTCATCTTGACCCCAAGCGTTGCTATTTTTATTTTTTATATTATTATCAAAAACTTTATTTTTTCAATTTTTGTTAACATTTCAGTTCTTTATTTCCAAATTATTAGAGAAATATGTATGCGCGCGCGCGCACACACACACACACACACACACACACACACACACACACACACACACACACACATATATATATATATATATATATATATACTGATTCAAATGAGGATTAGTTTTTCGTGCGGCCGGTGCAGATTGCACCATTAGGTATGCATAAATATATTACACAGTATTTAAAAATGCACCAGAATGAAATGCACAAATGTACCATACACCAAAAAAAAAACAACACCTAATGATGTATTTTCAAACACTTTGTGGTGCATTTGTGTACCTAATGGTGCATGCCCGCATAGGAAGCACTGTGCGCACGGGAACCTGATCATATACTCAATACAGGAAGAAAATTTGTTGTGTCATATTATAATTAACCATTTAAAATTTTAAATTAAGCTAGAAAGAACACATTTCAATTTAGTACATACCAATAATGTAATCAAAATGTTGGTTTGATCTATTACATATATACAATATTTGTGGCAAATATTTGGGATAGTGATGGTTTTACATATGTGGCCCTTCGTACGAGTAAAGAAACATTATTCCATTGATTAAATTATTGCTCGAATTTACTAAAATAATGATTCTACATTATCCTTAACAAATTTTATATACACACACGCGCAATTATTAAACGCTTTATCAAGATGTCACTCATGATCAATCAATGATATAACATAAATATATGCTGTATATATAATATATCTATGTTACACAGGTGTTGGAGTGTAGTGGAGTACTGGAGTGACAATACCTATCTACAAGTGTTAAGTGTAGTGGAATGACAACGCCTCTACAGGTGTCGGACTGTGGTATAGTGGAGTGACAACACCTATTTTTAGGGTCCACTAAGTGGGTCGAGGTCAGGGGCAACGTTCTTAGGCGATACAATATATATATATATACTAGTATTTTTTATGCGCGATGCGCAAAATATAGGTGCTCAATATTAGTACTTTATATTAAAAATTTTAAATTTATTTAGATTTTAGATATTTAAATTATTGTAAATAATAATAATAATAATAATAATAATAATAATAATAATAATAATAATGTAAAACATTTTTATAAAATTGATATTTATAGTTTAGAAAATAACTAACATATAACTCCAATATATAATGTGTATATATAATTGAAGAATATAAGAAAATATATGGTGGATGCATGTGCTTGGTAACAATAATGGAAAAGATAACGAAAGTTATAACGGTAAGGGTATGTTTGTCCAAAATATTGTAAAGTACAACTTTTATAGCATAATGTATATAAAAACTTAATGGAAAAAAGAGACATAAATGAAGAGTATAACTTTCATTCACACTTATTATGTTTTTGGATATATATATATATATATATATATATATATATATATATATATATATATATATATATATATATATATATATATATGTGTGTGTGTGTGTGTGTTTGTGTGTGTGTGTGTGTGTGTGTAATTTTTTAAATGTATCGTATATTAAAATTATAAATAAATATGATGCTTATAACCTTAAATGGGAATGATTACGTACAATTAATAAAAGAACTGTTTCGTTCCCGTGATGTATGCACCATGTGAAACCACATAAATCTTGTGCGTATGTTCTTCTTTCATTTATGTCTTTATTTTTAATTTTTTGATCTCATTTTTCTAAACACTATATAATTTAGCTTATGTACTATATTATAATAATAATAATAATAATAATAATAATAATAATAATAATAATAACAGAAAAAAGGCTTTCGATGAACTATATTTACAAGTAAATTGGTTATACTATACATTGGGACAATTAATGATTATTGGTTTGGTAAATATAAAGTTACAATTCTACTCTGATTTATCTTCTTAGAGTCCTTCACTTACGTAATTTCAGAGGATGAACTATAATTTATAAGCATTTGGCTCCCTTGATTTGCAAAGGCAATCAACTAAAGGTTTTCCATAAATCAAAGTAAATTGGTCATAAAGGGGAGTGGGGACCAGATTTAATTTGCCACAGATCACATGCAAAATTTTCTTTGAATATGGATTACATCAAACAGCAGAGATTCATCATCATATTTAGAGTGTAAACACCTATCAAATCAATAATCTTTCACAGTCCAAATTGGTAGTCAGATTCCACACCCAACAACCACACATAAAAGTCATGTTTTTTTTCAGACCATTCATGGGACATGGCCCCAGATCTGTATCATTTGACAGCAGGCTAGGCTGACATGTCAAGTGTATTTCCAATGTGGCCTCCCAGGGAGTTGCTATCTTCATCCAGACTTCTGCTTCTGCACATTCCACACATGCCACACATGCCAGCCATGTGGTGGAGTGTGAGCAAAATGGTGCCTCTTTACTCTTTCCTTTATAAAACACCACAGATCTCTCATCTCTGCCACCCAGGCCCCTTCACATTCATTCCCAAATCCACCATTGTATTTCTAGCCTTCATCTTCTAAACCATTTCCCAGTTTTCTCACTCTCTGAACAACAGAAGAGAATATAATGTCCACTGTTCTCAAGATTACTCTTGATGGGCTAATGAGGTACAGGAAGAAGCAAAGTGATGGAGGCTATGAGTATGCTCCTGCAGCCTCCTTGGAGGGCGACGATGATGACGATGGCGGCTATGATTATGCTCCAGCTGCATGAAATATTTGTGTGTTTGGTGCACATTGTCACAAATCTGTGGGTATTATTAGAGAGATTTATTTACCCGATTGAGTTTTTCGTTAATAAATTTGATTTTTCTTGTAGTGAAGTAGTATGTAGTTCAGTGAGGGGATAAGAGGAATGAGAGACTTGGGTACAAGCTAAATGTAGTGTATTCAGGATAGCCAGTGGAAGTACTTTATTGGTTTAGTAATATTCACATGCAATATATATAATAGGTCTTTCTGTCATTAGTTGAAAGCTCTTGTTCTATTGATGCCGTAGTTTATTGTCACTTTTGAATTAAATAAAATTGAAACTTATGTTGTTTTCCAATTCTTAAAAGTACTAGTAGGTGCGCCCGCGCGATGCGCGGCTATATATATAGTATGACATATATACATTATAATATAATTAGATGAAAAAATGTATAGTTTGAAAACCTAATAAATTTGAAATAATAAACTTTGTAATTTTATGATCACTCATGTATTGATTAAAGTTATCTACCACATCCAATGTTGGAGTCAAAATAACACTGTTCTTAAGATATGACAGATCACTTATACCGCGTCGAAACAAAGGAAATGTGTTATCAACAATTACAGCAATACGATCATCGTCACACTTGAGCAATAAGTGATCTGGAATTATAATATCTGCTTCACTATCAGTTGAATTACCAACTACTCCATCACCTATATTAGCTATCCATTTTGCAAACTCTTTAATCTCTTTAGCCTCAATCTATGATTGTACACTTCTTAGGCGTAGATTCTTAGTTAGCCTAAATACTTTACAGGATCTCCAAATATATGAGGAATTGATGCTTGCCCCAACAATATCTTGTCTTGTGATTACCTTAATTAATTGTTTGAACCTATTTAGCTTTATTAAATATATATACTATTAATATACATAAAATAATGCGTATTCAGTGAAATACACTGTTACTATACGGTATTAATATACATAATATAATATATATGTTTAATAATGGAATATGGGCCATGAATAACAAATACACTATTAATATACACGTAATACATTAATTTTAAAGAATGAAGTAGATTTATGTCAAATACATGATTGAAAGAATAAAAGTACATTATGGTATATATCTTATCAAACAATGTATATTTAGTAATTTTAAACATGTAGATTTTACAAATTATGCCGTGGAAACGTGTTCACCATGCTTGGTGAACACGGTCCCAAATGACATCGTTTTTATCGGAAAAAAAAATTTAATTAATGTGCTGTTAATGACGTTCCACAAAATTTCAGTGTATGACATAATGATTGTGTAGATTTAGTGTATTTAAAATGTACACGATATTCAGAATCCACACAACTAATTGCACCATTATACAACAAAATTTTACACTTAAATAATCAGGCTAATTAATATAATTAAACAATCAGACCTATCTATATTATAAAACAATACAATATATACTTAAAAATCCAAGCCCAAGCCGGTGGCCCAATCTTATGACCCAATCCAAATTTCTGACCCGACCCAACGCCCTGGAATATTTAATCGATTTTGGCTTCATCTCTGATCTAGAGCGGACGCTTCGCCTTCTTTATCCTCTCTCTCCTCTCTCTCGAACATTCTCCCGTTCTCTGTCTCTTGGTCCGAATGTCTCCAATCCAACCTATAATCTCAGCTCTACGACCAATAATCGTTCTCTACATCAGTCTTTCACTTGTACTATAAAATCGCGAGGTTGATTTCAAACCCAAATTTCAGAAAACCTATGAGATAAGTTATCTGGTCTATCTATTTTATACTGACTTTTTCGACTAATTATTTCGATTTTCTTGCCTATTTTGTTGCTCATGTTAGTTTAAGATTAGATTAGTGTTTTCCTATGTACATCAAATAGGGTGATTTGGTTCAAAAGCTGTTTATTTAAACTCTAGACCTTTATGCTATATTTTGGTGATTTGGTTCAATGTTCTGTGGATCATGTATGTTTAATTATAGTTCTTTATTAGAAACTGGGAATATAAATTCCTGTTTATTGAGCATGAATTCTGTAGTTCATGTATCCTATCCTAAGTTGTAAACTGATACTAACTAATTTAACAACTACTAATTCTTGCAGCTTAATGCAATTTCAAAAATAATTGATTCAGAAGATGAAGGCTAAACATCAGAAGGTAGTTAAAGAAATGTAAAGACTGTTAATGTAACATGCATACATCAAGTAAGAGTTCTAATTGTACCTTTGTTGTCAATACACTGCTTCTTGATGCTTTGATTTGCCTTATATCGTTGATGTTGTTAGCTAATTTTTTATGGTCAGCATGTATTTGAGATGTATGAAGCCTGATAGTTGCATTATGTAGTTTTCTGATTTTATATTCATTAATTACATTTGTCAAAAAGCTTTTCACTAAACCATTAACATGATGACAATTCATTTTTTCCTTGAAATTGCTATCAATGTGTGCTACATAATTTCTTCATTAAACAATTGTGTTCCCAATTTTGCCTTATTTTAGATTATTTAAAGATTACTCACTTGTTTGTTTTCAGATTTTGACAAATGATGAATCCCAATTCTGATGCCAAATATTTTTCAGTTTTTTATCATTTCAGTTTGTACGTGTACACAGTTGATAGTTAGATGGGCCAAGTCTTCTGTAGTTGTAGTATATTGTGTAAATTTTGTAATTTTTTCTTTTGTTGAAGAGTAATGTAGCTATCAGACAATTTTTGTTAATGGTTTTGTAAACTTAATTTAAAGTTGATGTTTGGTATCATTCAATAACTTTTTTGACTTGAAAACATTCTTGAAAGTATGTAAATTATAAATTTAGTGATTTTTAAATTTAGATTGTATTTTTTCCAACATCAGTTCTTCCATTTGGAACTGATAGTTGCTAACAAACCATTTTCTTAATTTACTGCTGATTAACCACTGTAACCTAGCATTAGTCCAGATTAGTCTGTTACCCTTTTTTGTAACTTACATTTTTTAAGGTGGACATATGTTTATTTACTTAGAAAACATTCTTTTAAGTATTTTATTTTCAATTTAGTGATTTTTAACATAAGATTATATTTTTTCCAATCAAAGTGGTAGTCATTTTGAACTGATAGTGGCTATAACCAAACCATAAGCTCTATAAGTTATGTAATGGTCTGATAGTCAAACTTAAAATGTAATGGTCTGATAGTAAAATCAATACCATTTATTTATTCTTTCAATTTTTAACCAACAGTTTTCTTTAAAGGTCTTTTATAAGGTAGACAGATGTTTTTTGATTTGGAAACATTCTTCTAAGTATTTTCTTTTCAATTTAGGCATTTTGCATTGGGATTATATTTTGATTTAACAAATTCACAATTTTTAGTTATTTATTTTTTTTTTTTTGAAGTCCAGACATGTTTATTCCTGCAAACACAGTTTTTAATTTGTTTTGCACAATTTGTTTTTAATTTGTTATTTTAAAGTCCAGACTTAACAAATTGCAATGTTAATTGTTATATAAATAGATACATATTATAATTTTGTGGTTTGCTTTATGTGATTTGTAATTTTGTGCAGTTATTTTATGTAGACTGTACATCAGCACTGGTTTGTTAGCAGCTGATTGTTTTCAATGCAAGTTCTTGACCAGTTTCCATTACACTTGTTCTGTAATGGTCTGATAGTAAAATCAATACCATTTATTTATTCTTCCAGTTTTTAACTTTATTTTTTAACCAACAGTTTTTTTAAAGGTATTTTATAAGGTAGATGTTTTTTGATTTGAAAACATTCTAAGTATTCTCTTTTCAATTTAGGCATTTTACATTGGGATTATATTTTGATTTAACAAATTCACACTTTCTAGTTTGTTTTTTTTTTTTAAGTCCAGACATGTTTATTCCTGCAAACACAGTTTTTAATTTGTTTTGCACAATTTGTTTTTAATTTGTTATTTTAAAGTCCAGACTTAACAAATTGCAATGTTAATCGTTATATAAATAGATACATATTATATTTTTGTGATTTGCCTTGACCTGTTTTCCATTACACTTGTTCCTTTTTTTTTTCTTGGAATCTTTAGAAAATATTTATTTTAGAAACAGGCAACTCGCAAGACTCAAAATATTTTCTTCTAATTTTTTTTTTTGAATATTTCTTTCTTCTATTTAATACAAAATATCTCATGTGTTTTTGTTGAAGTTAATAGATGGCAGAAAACGTGCACGTTTTCAAAGGTAGTGATAATAGTCAATGAAATAGGCATGGATGTCACTTTACAATGTTCTTTCATTTCATGCAGGCTATTATCTATAAAATAGTAGGATATGTGGTTCAAAATGAGAGCTTGATATCCAGCGCTTCCCGAGTAAGTGTAAACTTATTCCCTACTTGTATTTAGAAATTTACAATTTGCATGTGTTTTATATACATAAATCTCATCTTATAAGTTAGCTTTACACAGTAAAGTTGTGTACACTTTAGGAAATAATAAAGTTGTTAGAGAAAAGCTATTGTCTACATAATATTGGTGGCATGTTTTATGACTAATACACAATATTGGTGGCCTGCTTTATGACTATATTCTTCAATAAAGTCCTGATTTTGCCTCAATCACCTCAAGATCATGGAATGTTCTCCTTACATCATTTTACCTACAAAACAATGTATTAATTACATATTGATATTAGAATTGATATTACCTACAAAACAATGTATTAATTACATATTGATATTAGAATTGGTAATAAAAATGAAGCTTTAATACCATTTTGGATTTCAAATGTATTCATCTTCACTGCCTTGTTGGAGTACATCCTACAACATTTCGAAGTGACAGAAACCAATAGTCTAATACAAAAAATAAATAAAGAAATAGAAAAGAAATCAAACATGAATATAGGATTAATTGAAAAAATTAAATTATGTAGCTAATTAGTTTTGTTCACATGTTTGAATTGATGTCAATAGTCTACTGTATGTCCATAGTTAAGCAATGTGATACAACTAATTTGAGTTATATATATTTTACAATTTATATGTAGGTATTGTTTTAATTCTTAGTCTACTGTATGTCTATAGTTAAGCCATGTGATACAGTACCAAAAGGAATCCTTACTCTAGATCCATAGTTGGTGTAACCTTGGAGGTCATTCAGAAGAAGAGAGCTGAAAAAACAGAAGCCAGGGATGCTGTTAGGGAGGGCGGGAGGCTGCACTCAGGTACCTTCAATAGTTGCTTCTTTCTAGCTAAAAATTTGTCTGATCATTCCCAGAAGAGTAAATAGATTAGTACAAAAAAAACATATTAGATTAGTTTAATAACAAAAAATAAACAGTATTTAATTAGTATACTATTAGTATAATAAAACAGATTAGTATTAAGAATAAATAAATAAAAAGATTATAAACCAAAAAACTGAAAACAGATACAATTCAAGAAACAGATTTCTTTCTACATTGTGAAGATTACATTGTGAAAGGCATAATGAAAATACCCCATCTAGAGTACCAATTTTTTTCTACATTGTGCAATTCAATATCATGGAAAACTAAAGTGTTTCTATACTGCATAAATATTTAAAATGAAGGAAGTTCATATAGTAAAACTTTTACAATTATTTCAATTCTTCATGAGATAGAGCTGCTTTAAAATGATATAAAAGAAAACAATGATAATCACCTCTTGTTTGCTGATCTTTCTTTTGTGCTTCAATGTAGATGTAGAGGAAAAGCTGAGAAATTTGAAAAAAAAAAAAAAAAAATTACTTTCAAGATAAACATGATAAAGATAGATAGAGAAGGATTAAATAAGTGGTAACAACCATTTTTGAAGTAAGGTATGCTCAGAACTATACCTTTAATTTTTCTGAATATACATTGCAATCCTCAACTGCAATGCTTTTCAAGTTCAAGCTGAATGACTTCCCCAACACCCATGAATACCAGCATGGTCTGCAATCAACTTCCGAATCTCTACCTCATCCATGTACTGAGATGGCATGGTATCTTCGCTGCTGTTTTTTGTCTTTTCTTTGTGTATTTGCAGGTGGTTCGAAGTGGATAGATGGTGAATTTGGGACTGCAGATTGCTATCATGGGAGCTTTATATAGAGGCTGAACAGTGACTTTTCGAATTTGAACTGTCTTAGAAATATGAAAGGCTGATCAAAACGTTTCATAGTCCAAGATTACATTCATTATGCTTATGTTCTCGATGTATTTATTATTCTGAATATTGGGTGATGTTCCAAGATAAATTACCTAGAATACTGATATGCAATGTGAACATCAATAAATGCGCACTGATTCATTTAGGCTATTAAAACGGCACCGTTTGCATTGGGCGGGAAACAATGATTGGCAAAACTTCTTGCTTTATTATAGAGTTATATTAGATTATGTTTTTTTTTTTTTTTTTTTTTTTTTTTTGTTAAGTAATAAGCATTTTATTCCTGATTTAATATTACATTTATTAATATAAGTATTACATTTACATATTGACTCGACCCCGTCAACTCGTCTCAAATTCGTGAGACGGTCGCACACCAAGTGTTACCCAAATTATATTTCTACCAACCATCATATTAAGAAACATCAAATTGTACCAAAAGGATGACCACTGGTGAGTGAAACATTATTTTCGTATTAAAATATTACGAGTTTAATATTTGTGAACATCTTTTCAGTCAAGCGCCCATCGCATAGGATATTTATAGTACGATTTACATCTCCTATGTAGTTTGTAGTCTTAACAATTATTATATAAGAATGGAATTTATCATGTATATACACCATCAGATTGTGACAAAAGTTTTCCTTATATTACCCCTTTTTTTTTGTAAATAAATTTTCCTTACCTAGTGCTCACCTTCTAATAATTGTTATAGGTTTCTCTCATCGTTAAAGAAAAAACAAAAAAAGAACAACATTATCAGATTTATATCAATACTTAGTCCTGATATTCAATTATATATATTGTTTATTCGTCATGGATTATATCTTGGCCACTGTTGCCTACTAGTGGTACAACTTGAAGCCATATAATTTTAAATTAATTAGCTAAAAAATCCAAAAAATAACAACAAAAGCAACATAGATTCCTCAATATTCATCCTGAGCATGTGTAGAGGGAACAACATTCGGAGTCTCCAATTTTCTAGGGCTCGATTTTTTTTTTTTTTGATTAATTTAAAACTTTTTTTTAAGGGAGGATTTAATATTTTTAATCAATATGCGCCCTACACCTTATCGCATTATGCCTACTGATAATTTAATAATAAATATATTTTGTTTAATATATAATTTAAAAGTTATGATTTAATATTTTAATATATCTTGTTACCTATTAATGTTAATAGCTTTATGCAAACCTACAAAATAATTTAAAGGGTCATTGTATTGTGGACCGCAGTGCACGTGCATCGCAGTTAAAATGACGCCGTTTCTTTAAGTAAAGACAATACTGGAAATTATGAAATTTCCGACCACCTGAAAGTGATCTTAAATCAAGTCGAAAGCTTTGTTCCGACCACTTTTAGTATCCGGAAAAACTTTTGTTGCTATTTTCGACCACTTTTTGGTATCAACTTGATTTAAGATCACTTTCAGGTGGTCGGAAATTCTATAATTTTCAATAGTGAGAAACGGTGCGCCGTTAGAGTTAACGGAGCACGTATTTTTTGGTGTATTAATTACCAACTGACATTACAATGCATCTTAATCGACACTGCCTCACGTATTATTTTATATCAATGTTGCAAAAATCGCGCCTAGGCGCTAGGCGCCGCCCGGCAGCGGACGATTCGGTCGGAATCGGCCTCCTCCGCGGCCGGGCCGGCCGTTTAATTTGTGTGTGTGTGTTGTAAAGTGTTAAAAGTTTAGGAAGACATAACTTTTTGACTCGGTTGTCCGTTTTGGACAATTTTTTTTTTCAAATCGGGTATTTTTTCGAGATCTATAGACCACAAATGGCCAAAGGCGGTTTGGCCTTCTAATTTCTCCAAAAAATGCTTCTTTTGCTCTTAATTTTAATTTTTTTTTTATGTATTTAGATGGTTTCAACAATATTCAAAACGATTTTACAACCACTTACGTAAATAATTTGTAAGAAAAAACTAGAGGAACCTTATGTTTTACTATTGAATTTTAAAATTTTTAGTTTAAATTTTATTTTTTTATTTTTAAAAAAATAAATAAATAAATCGGCGCCTAGGCGCCCCTTGGCGCCTAACGTTTTTTTTCAACCTTCTTTAATATATTATCAAATAAAACTGCAGTTATATCAAAATGATACTGTAGTTGTGGTGAAATGAAATTGCATGCAGTGTATATAAAATGAAACTGAATAATATTTCACATATTTGAGTGTATATTGTGCAATGAAGCTGTAGTTATATCGAAATGATCATGTAGTTGTGTTTTAATGAAACTATAGTGTATATAAAATAAAATTAAATAACATTTTCACATATTTGAGTGTATAAATATCGAATGAAACTATAGTTATATCGAAATGAAATTGTAGTTGTGTTGAACTGAAACTGCAGTGTATACAATGAAACTGAATAACAGAGTTACTTTTTGCGGAACGGCGTGAAACGAATGCCGTTTCTTTTCATTAAACAAAACGACGTCGTTTTAAAACTCGGTGCATAATCGATTATGCACCGCGGTGCACGATATAGTTTGCCTAATCCAAATGAGTTGTTATCTAAACACTACTATTTCATACGGAATATTATTGATTATTCTCATTATTATTTTTTATTGAAAAGGAAAATCCGCAATCGCTACCAGGTGGTGTAGTGTAATAGATAACACTGGATTGTAAAATTCTTTACTTGGCGACTAAACAGTATCTATACTTTTTCATTTTAAATTTTTGAATCAAAAGTTTTTGTCCCATTTTTATCACTGTTCTTTTTCTTATAACACTAATTTGAATTTGACTTGGATTGCACCTACAAGTAAAGTTTAACTCTTACGTATTACTCTGAGTTAACCTTGTGACTCTTACATAAAACTTAGAGTTGACTTTGTAGTTGCGTTAACATTAACTTACCAACTGTTGCAACGATACGCACTACACGTAAATTTCTAGAACGGTACTCAAAACATCATACGAGACTCATAAACGTCAAACGGGGCACAACAGGACACGGGGAAACGTCAAAGTTAACCTTACGACTCTTGCATAAAACTTATAGTTGACCTTACAGTTGCGTTAACACTAACTTACCAACTGTTGCAAGTTGGCGTGTTCTTATTTATCATCTTTGATATTTCTCTTCACATTTAATCACAATTAGAGCACTTAAAATGCTCTAAAAATCAACCAAAATAACACCTTCACCGTATCCTCCACAAACAAGACCCAAGAGGCCAAGATCTCAAAGTCTTGAACAAAAAGATTCAACAAGAACTTCCAAAAGCTCAGTCAGGATTGAGGACAATAGATTAATGGGAAAATGGACTTCCAACTATATTTAGTAAATTTTGGATTTATGGGATGTGGGCAGGTGGGGGATGGACCAGATGAGCCACATGCATGTAAAATTATCTTTAAATATGGATTAAGTCAAACTTAACAAATCCATACTTTATAAGTACCAATCACACCCATCTTCCACATACTAAAGATTAGGCTCCAGTTTGACCACTTGAAATTGGACCGGACCTTCCCCTGAACAAAAGCGCGGACCACACTGAAAGATTAAATCCGATTAGTTAGTCTAACACATGGCTTTATAAACCCATATATTTTCTTAATTTTTCAAAGTAGGATTCTTAACAACATCCATCTTCCACATTCCAATTGGTAATCACTAACAAGATTCCACACACAAAAGTCTCATATTTTTTCAGACCATTCATGGGAAATGGCCCCAGAAGATGCTCTGCTCTGTAACCTTTGCCAGCAAGCAGTCTGACATGTCAAGTGCATTTCCAATGTGGCTGCCCAACAAGTTCCCATCTTCATCCAGGCTTCTGCTTCTGCACATTCCTCTGCTCACATTCCACACTCCACACATGCCACCCATACGCCGGCGTGGGCAAAATGGTGGCTCTTTCCTTTATAAAACAGCACATCACTCGCTTCCCCTTCATATTCATTCACAAACTGAGCATTAGTAGCCTTCATCTTCTAAACCATATTCCACTGTTCTCATTGTCTGAACAAGAGAAGAGAAGAGAATGTCCACTGTTCTCGAGATTGCTTTTGGGCCGAGGTACAAGAAACGAAGCGATGGAGATCACAATGATGATAGATATGCACCAGCAGCATGCTTAGAGGCAGGTGGTGACGATGACGATGGAGATTATGACTATGCTCCCGCAGCCTCATTGGAGGGCGATGACGACGATGATGGCTATGATTATGCTCCAGCTGCATGAAATATTAGTTTAATGTTAGGGGCACATTAATGCCAATGACATGCTGCAATAACTAGCAGTGTTTAGGCAGTAGTATTTTAATTAGTGAGGAGTAACAACAAAGGCAGACTTGGCTACAAGCTAAATCTAGTGTATTCAAGATAACCAGATAGGTTTTTCTATTGTTAGTTGAAAGCCCTTTTTGTGTTGATGACATAGTTTATTGTCATTTTAGAAATCCTAATGATATATGCATTGTCAAAGAAAGTGATGTTATATGTTATGATTGCCACCATTAAATTATATTATATTCCTACCAAACATCATGTGGTATAGTAATTAATAATACATAGTCCTTAGAACTATATTGTTTATTCATTGTGGATTTGTTGGTAAGTGTTGCCTGCTAGTGGCACAACATGAAGGCATATATTTGAAATCAATTAGCTAAAAACAGAAAGAAAAGAACATGTCTGATAGCTTACTGCCAATAATTCATCACCACTGCCCTTTCACCCAAAAGATGCTCCAACTTAATTGGCTTTTCAATTTTTGTTGTTTACAAGCTATAAGAATATAAAATTTTCTACTAGTCCAGTCAAAACGAAAGTGAGTACCTCATTGGTGTCTGCAACCCACTTCTCATGTGCTCAAGTGATGATACTAAGTTTTGAAATTCCTGAAAAAATGTCTGGTGATTGTAGAACAGTACGTTTCCTTCATTTCAGAGTAATTGTGAACTAATGTATGGCCATCAGCCTCAATGTAACTGCAACCCTGGCAAACTTCTAAAGACACAGAGCATTATAAGAATAAAAAATAGATTATGTTTCATATGGAGAAAGCATTTCTAGTCAACATATATCCTATAAGTATTCAACCATATAGATGGTGTATCCAAAACGTAACCAGAACAGTGCAAGGACCTAAGTTTAAATAGTCCACATTCCATTAAGGTGTCCATGTTCCATTAAGGTGGGCATTGCACCAAATGAATGTTCCAATCCCAACACATGGCCATTAATTTGGCCTAAAAACTCCAAAAGCTCAGTGTGGACAGGAGAATAATCGGAAAAAGAACTTTCAACTATATTTTAGTAAATTGGTCTTATGGGGGCTGGGGAGTGGGGACCAAATGAGCCTCATCACAAGCAACATTTTCTTTCAATATGGATTAAATTAAACAGATTCATATTGAGACAGTACCTATCATATTATTCATATCTATCTTCCACTGATCCATTTGGTAATCAGATTCCACACAGAAAAGTGTCATTTTTTTCAGACCATTCATGGCACATGGCCCCAGAAGATGCTCTGTATCATTTGACAGCCAGCAGGCTGACATGTCAAGTGCATTTCCAATGTGGCTGCCCAAGAAGTTGCCATCTTAATCCGGGCTTCTGCTTCTGCTCACATTCCACACTCCACACATGCCAGCCATACGCCGGAGTGGGCAAAATGGTGGCTCTTTCCTTTATAAAATAGCAGATCGCTGGCTTCCCCTTCATATTCATTCCCAAACCGAGCATTAGTAGCCTTATAGCTACCCTTCATCTTCTAAACCATATTCCACTGTTCTCATTGTCTAAACAAGAGAAGGGAATGTCTACAGTTGTCAAGATTTCTTTTGGGGTGAGGTACAGAAATCAAAGCGATGGAGATCACAATGATGATGGATACTATGGTTATCTGCCATCAGCATGGTTAGAGGTAGATGGAGATTATGACTATGCTCCCGCAGCCTCATTAGAAGGTGATGATGACGACGATGGCTATGATTATGCTCCCGCTGCCTCCTTAGAAGGTGATGATGATGACGACAGCTATGATTATGCTCCAGCTGCATGAAATATTATATTAATGGCAATGACATGCTGCAATAATTCATTGTGTTTAGGGAGTAGTAGTTTAGTGAGGGATAACATCAAAGACAGACTTGGCTACAAGCTCAAGATAACCAGTGAATTTTTTGGTTTAGTAATTGACTGCAAAAGGTTTTTCTATCACTAGTTGAAAGCTCTTTCTGTGTTGATCACATAGTTTATGGTAATTTTAGAAATCCTAAATTCCTAATGACATATGCATTGTCAAAGAAAGTGATGTTATATGTTATTGATTGCCACCATTAAATTATATTATATTCCTACCAAACATCATAAGAAACATCATTGGTATATTAACTAATACATAGTCCTCCACAATTATATTGTTTATTCATTGTGGATTTTGTTGAAAGAGTTTGAAGAAGAAAGTATTGTATTGTTATTTACACTCTGTCAACAAGCAAATACACAGTACCATATATATAGGTAGAAGAGGGAATACTAACAGACATAAGAACTGAACAGTCATAGGAAATAATAAAAGCATAATAATGAGTCTCAACAGATTTATTGGTCAGTGTTTCCTACTAATGGCACAACACGCAGGTGTATACTTGAGAAATTGATTAGCTAAAAAACAAAAAGACAGAACAAAAGCAACATATCCCTGATAGCTTAGTGGTAATAATTCATCAATGCCATATCACCCCAAAGATGCTCCAACTTGGTTTTTCAATTTTTGTTGTTTACAAGCTATAAGAATATAAACTTGTCTGCTAGCCCAGTCAAAAACAAAGTGAGTACTTGCTATATTCCCAGGCAAGTGCACGTCTCACAGGACGATTAACAGTATTGGAGGTTTTCTGTGGGTTACCTATGTTGAGAGATGAACTGAAGGAATGAGGGAGGATAGACAAAAGGTGAATTTAATTAGAGAATAAGATACAGGCACTGTTGCAAAAATCCCGCTTAGGCGCCGATTAGGTGCTAGGCACTAGCCGGTCGACTAGCGTATCACCATAATTGATGGTTTAGGCGACTGGCCGGCTAGACGGCCGACTAGGCCGCCTAAGCGCTAACCGCCTAGGCACCGAAAAGGTCACCTAGTCGCCCGTTTAGCTATTGTTCTCTTTTTAAAATAATTTATAATTATCTAGTCTTAAAAAATTTTAAAATTTTAAACAAGTTTTTAAAAAATAAAAAATACACGGTCGCTTAGGCACTGATTAATCGCCGCCTAGCGATTTTTTCAACCATGGATACAAGGAATGTTTTGAGAGTTATCCCATCTCTGTTTTTATTAACTTCTTGCTTGTCCCATTTTATTAGAATGATGAAAATCTGGAATACACAGACAATAAAACCAAAAAAGGAAAGGAGAATCATTAAATCTTGTTATCAAAATTATTAGACATCTATAAAGGAAATAAATCAAATTCAAATAGCAAAGATATTTTAAAATCAATTAATCAATCTCCAGATTTTCTTGCACTGATTTCCTGTCTCATATCAGTACCTCATCAGTGTCTGCAAACCAGTTCTAATTCCAAGACTAATCAGGTTTTCAATTCCAAGTGATGAATATTGAATACATCACTGTAAACATGCTCCTTAGATAGTTTCTTCAGAATAAATTTACCATATCTATATTCCACAATAGCACAATCCATATTATATGCAGAATAGTCTCACCTTTATACAACCCATAAGATGCTCCATCACACAGTAAAGCAATAAGCTGACATGTTAAGTGCATTTCTGATGTGGCAACCCAAGAAGTTGGTAAATTCAGCAAAGCTTCTGCTTCGGCACACTACCCACATGCCAAAATTAAATACGTTCAATCACTGGTGACTCTTCCCTTTATAAAAGGCAGATAGTTTACCCTTCACATCCATTCTCAATTTCAAGGAATACTAGCATTGGTCTTCTAAACCCTGCCCCAATACGCTCATCGTTCTAAATAACAGAAGAGAATGTCTGCTGTTCTCAAGATCATTGGTTTGGCGTATAGTAATGAAGCTGATAGAGATTCTTATGGTGATGATGGATACAATTATGCTCCAGCAACATGCTTAGAAGGAGATGGAGACTATGATTATGCTCCAGCTGCATGATTTATTATATATAGTGTTAGTAGCATACTAAATATGCCACATACAATAACATAAGATATTTAGGAGTTAGTATGTAGTCTAGTGAGGGATGAGACTAAGTTGGACTTGGCTACTGGCTAAGTTTATATCCTTTTGGTACTAGTAATAACAAGCATTAGGATTTTATATTACTTGTTGAAAGCCATTTCATTTTGCTGGGATAGTTTAAAAATACCACTAACTTGATGTTAATGAAATCTATATTATGCCATTTTATAAATTCTAATGCAGTCCAGTGACAAAGTATTTTTAAAGAATGAGAGGATATCAGGCTATTCATAACTGGTGAAAGGAATGTGATGTTATCATGCAAATGATTGCAACATTGAATAGTATTCCTATCAAAAAATACCATATGAAATATCATATTGCATATAAATATTTAGTTGTCTAGAATTATATTATTTATTACCAAACATCATAAGAAACATCATGCAGTATATTAATTTATACATATTCCTCCAGCATTATACGGAGTATTGTTTAGTCATGGTGGATTTCTCGTTAAGTGTTGACTGCTAGTGGCACAACATGAAGGCAAATACTTGAAATCAATTAGCTAAAAACAGAAAGTAAGGAACAAATGCAACAGATCCCTGATAGCTTACTGGCAATAAGTCATCACTGCCCTATCACCCCAAAATGCTCCAACTTGGTTTTTCAATTTTTGTTGTCATACAAGCTATAAACATGTCTACTAGCACAGTCAAAACAAAGTGAGTACCTGACCAGTGTCTGCAACTCACTTCTCATGTGCTCAACCGATGATACTACGTTTTGAAATTCCTGAAAAAAAGTTTGGCAATTGTGGAAAAGTTTCCTTTATTTCAGATTAAGATGGATCTCTAATTGTGAACTCATGTACGGTGATCAGCCTCAATGTAACGGAAACACTGGAAAACTTGTTAACACACGTGCATATCAGGAGTGAAAAATAGATTAGGTTTCATATGGAGAGAGTATTTCTAGTAAACATAGATCCTATAAGTTTTCAACCTTAAAGGTACAAAGAATTTCAAGTATATCTACAAAGTATCTTAATTATTTGAGATGGGGAAGAGGGGTGGGGGAGGGTGTTGTGGAGCATATGAGCCACATGTAACATCTTCTTTATGATGGATTTAATTTAACTTATGCTTATTTTGCAAGAACTGTAGATGAGTAGAAGACTATTCAGGTTTTCAATTTCAAGAGATGATTAGCATAAGTACGTTTAGCATATCTATATTGCACAATCCACATTGATAATAAGATTCCTTTGCCAACCACCATATATGCAGAATATTCTCACCTTTATACAACCCAAGCATGGCCCCATAAGATGCTCCATCACACAGTACCATTTGACAGCATTAAGCTGACATGTCAAGTGCATTTCTGATGTGGATACCCAAGAAGTTGGTAAATTCAGAAAAGCGTGGTTAGGCACATTCCTCTGGAAACACTCCACATTCACCACATGCCAGCCCTCTGCCAAAATGCTTTCAATGGTGGCTCTTCCCTTTATAAAAAGCATATAGCTTACCCTTCACATCAATCCTCAATCTGATTCGGCACATTCCTCAGGTAACGCTCCACACTCCCCACATGCCAGCCCTATGTCAAAACGAGTTCAATGGTCACTCTTCTCTTTATAAAAGGCAGATAGCTTACCCTTCACATCCATTCTCAATTCTAAACCCTGCCCCGATACGCTCATCGTTCTGAACAACAGAAGAGAATGCCTACTGTTCTCAAGATGATTGGTTTGGGATACAGGAATGAAGCTGATAGAGATTCTTATGGTAATGATGGATACAATAATGCTCCAGCAACATGCTTAGAAGGAGATGGTGACGATGACGATGGAGACTATGATTACGCTCCAGCTGCATGATTTATTATATATAGTGTTAGTACCATACTTAATATGCCACAATAACATAAGATATTTAGGAGCTAGTATGTAGTCTAGTGAGGGATGAGACTAAGTTGTACTTGGCTACTGGCTAAGTATATATCCTTTTGGTACTAGTAATAACAAGCATCAGGATTTTATATTACTTGTTGAAAGCCGTTTCATTTTGCTAGAATAGTTTATAAATACCTCTAACTTGATGTCAATGAACTCTATATATGCCATTTTATAAATTCTAATGCAGTCCAATCACCAATGACAACATATTTTTAAAGAATGAAAGGATTTCAGGCTATACATAACTGGTGAAAGGAATGTGATGATATCATGCAAATGATTGCAACATTGAAATGTATTCTTATCAAATACCATATGAAATATCATATTGCATATAGTTGTCTAGAATTATATTATTTATTCATTTCCCACCAGGGAAAAATATGTAGGCATACATCTGAAATTGCTTCGATGAGAAGTAAATTATATTTCTACCAAACATCATAAGAAACATCATGTAGTATATTAGTTAATGCATAGTCCTCCAGAATTATATTGTTTATTCATTATGAATTTCTTGTTAAGTGTTGCCTGCTAGTGGCACAACATGAAGGCATATATTTGAAATCAATTAGCTAAAAACAGAAAGAAAAGAACAAAAGCAACATATAAGCTTACTGGCAATAATTCATCATCACTGCCCTATCACCCCCAAAAGATGCTCCAACTTGGCTTTTCAATTTTTGTTGTTTGCAAGCTTTAAGAATATAAATTGTCTACTAGTCCAGTCAAAAACAAAGTTAGTACCTCATCAGTGTCTGCAACCCATTTCTCATGTGCTCAACCGATGATATTATTTTGAAATTCCTGAAAAAAAAGTCTGGCAATTGTAGAACAGTTTCCTTCATTTCAGGGTAAGATGGATATCTAATTGTGAACTCATGTATGTTCATCAGGGCCTCAATGTAACTGCAACCCTGGCAAACTTTTTAACATAGAGAATTTCAGGAGTAAAAAATAGATTAAAAAGCTTAATATGGAGAATGTATTTCTAGTCAACATAGATCCTATAAGTATTGAATATTAAAGATACAAAGAATTTCAAGTATATCTACAAAGTATATGTTAGAGGAATAAGGGTAGTTAGAGAGAGTTGCTCTTGGTCTTACATTTTTGTTTTGAATTATGTGGCCTAGTAGTCTTTAGCCTATGTATAAATAGGTTCTATCTTGTACAGTTTGTACAGTGAGATATATACACAGTTTCATAGTTCAACACTTAACATGGTATCAGAGCGTGGGAAGTGAGAGTGAGTGTCTGGGCTAAGTCTGGGAACGACGGGCGACGCCGCTACAAGAAGTCCGGCCGCCGTCGGAGGTGTCACGCGCTCTCACGCGCCGCCGCCGCAGGACTGCTCCGACTCCACGCGCCGGCGCGTGAGGCGGTTTCCGGCGACGTCGCCGGTCGATTCTTGGTGCGTCAGTCTCGCCTCGCCGTGCTGGTTCCAGGGAGGTGGGATGTGTTGAAGGTTTCCGATCTGGTTGGCTCGTCTATTGAAAGAGGTACGCAGTGTGTATTTTCTGTACTGTGTGATCTATTGAAAGAGGTACGCAGTGTGTATTTTCTGTACTGTGTGAAGAGAGTTGTGCTGTTTTTTGTTTTGAATTTGTTGGGTGAAGACTAAAAATGGCACAAGAAAGGAATATCACAGTGATTTCCACGCCATCCAAATTAATCGACATAGTTTTGGCCCCAGATGGGTCTAATTTTCCTGAGTGGAGGTTTTTGGTTAAAGTAAATTTAGATGGTATGGGAAAGGGTGATCATCTGGAAAAAGAGTGTCCTACAGATGCTATAGCTGGGGACTGGAAAACTACTGATAAAGCCTTAATGTCACGTGTAATTAATTGCATTGATAGGAGAATTATTTTATCTATGCAACATTGTCAAACTTTTAAAGAAGTATGGGATTTAGTGAACAAATGGTTTAGTGGAACTAGTAATTTGAGAAAGTTATACCAGTTGTCTCAGGAAGCATATCGATCTAGTCAGAAGGGGCGTGAGCTTAGAGATTACTACTATGACTTTAAGAGTGTATGTGTTGCTTTGTGTGCTGCGATGCCAATAACAAATGATGTGGATGAAATGAAAAAACAACGTGAAAAATTACTTGTTTTTAGTTGGATTGCTGGCCTGGATAAAGAATATGATGTCCTTAGATCTCAACTGCTAGGAAATAAGGACTTGGAATCTTTGGATCAAGTATTTTCCATGCTACAGAATGCATCAGGAAATAATGAATCAAACGAGCTCCAGGAAAGAAATGCCTTTGTGTCACACGGTAATATGGATCCGAGTGCCCTGGTAACCCAAGGGGGGAATACCGGTGAAAGTTATGGTTCTCGAGGAGGGGGTAATAACCGCTCCAGAGGACGCGGGGGTCCTTGGAGAGGTCGTGGAGGACGTGGAGGTCCACGAGTTTGTTTTAATTGTGGGGATCCTAGACACTTTCGAAATCAGTTTCCTAAGCTGCCGAGACAACAAGTGGCTGCTAATACGGCTTCCACGTCAGAAGGTCACACAGTAGTGATGACAGATGAGGAGTTTGCTAAATTCAACCAGATGAAACTTTCTTCTCCCACGCAGTTTCCACCCAGTCAAGTGCCTTCCTCCGCAACGTTTGTCCAAATAGGTAATTCAGTTGCTTGTGTTTCTTCTGCGTCTCGACAGTGGGTCATTGACTCAGGGGCTTCTGAGCATATGACAGGTAATTATAATATCTTTTCTACGTATTTGCCCGTCAATTCTGGTCATACCGTTACCCTAGCAGATGGATCTATAGCCACTGTTTTGGGTAAAGGTAGTGCTACTGCAACTCCCTCGTTACCCCTTAATTCTGTGTTATACCTGCCAAAGTTTCCGTTGAATTTACTCTCTGTCAGTCAAATAGTTCGTGACCTAAATTGTTCTGTTATGTTTTTTCCTGGCTATTGTCTGTTCCAGGATCTTTTGACGAGGAGGATTATTGGTAAGGAGAAGGAGGTTGGCGGTCTGTATGTCTTAGAGCGCTTTACGTCGCTCGGGAACGTGTCTACTGGTTTGGTGAGCAGTGTTTCCCCCTTTCAATTGCATTGTCGGTTTGGTCACCCATCTTTACCAGCGTTAAAGAAGATGTGTCCTGGTTTAGAGCCTTTGAAAGTTTTGCAATGTGAGTCATGTGAGTTTGCAAAACACCATCGTATTCCTTATGTTTCTCGGGTGAATAATAGAGTAGATTCTTTGTTTGAATTAGTTCATTCTGATGTTTGGGGACCGTGTCGGGTTACGTCCAAAAGTGGCTTTCGATATTTTGAAACCTTTGTTGATGACTTCTCTAGGTGTACTTGGTTGTATCTCATGAAGTCTAGGGGTGAGTTGTTTGATATTTTCTAAAGTTTTTGTTCTGAAGTAAAAACTCAGTTTAATAAGACTATACAATGTTTGAGAAGTGATAATGCTCAAGAATATCTTCTTAAATCCGTTTCGAGCTTTATGAGTCAAAATGGCATCATACATCAAACTTCTTGTGTTTACACCTCCCAACAGAATTGTGTTGCAGAAAGAAAGAACCGCCATTTGTTAGAAATCGCCCGTGCCCTTTTATTCCAAATGAAAGTGCCTAAAGTGTTTTGGGCGGATGTTGTTCACACTGCTTGTTTCTTTATCAATAGGATGCCTTCGTCGGTACTCCGTGGTCAAAACCCGTACTCAGTTATATATCCCTCCAAACCTTTGTTTTCCTTGACTCCCAAGATTTTTGGTTGTACGTGTTTTGTTCAGGATGTCCGTCCACTAAAAGGGAAGCTTGATCCTAAATCCCTTAAGTGCATCTTCCTGGGGTATTCTCGAACTCAAAAAGGGTATAGGTGTTACTCCCCGGATTTAGGGAGGTATCTGGTTTCGGCTGATGTCACTTTTTTTTAGGAGACTGTGTTCTCTGATAGCATTCTCGGGGGTAGGTCGCCGGTGATAGAGGAAGATTTTCTTACTTATACTATCACTATTCCTGTACCCACAGTGGAGTCTGCTTCTAGAGTTGTACCTTCCGTGCAAGTGTATTCAAGACGGCCCCGGGATGTAGTTGCGCCAACGGTTGCACAGTTGAATGCTCCTCCCCTACCAGAACCTCCGTCAACTGATCTTCCAATTGCCGTGCGAAAAGGTAAACGTAGTTGTTGTCATCCACTTTCTTTCTATGTTTTCTATGGCCATTTATCAGAGTCTTCCCGAACCTTTATATCCAAACTGGATTCTGTGTCTGTCCCTAAAACGCTGTGTCAGGCTGTCTCATGATGGGTGGAAATCTGCTATGGAAGAGGAAATGGCAGCCCTTGAAGAGAATCAGACTTGGGATCTTGTACATCTCCCCGCTGGGAAGTCTCCAATTGGATGCAAGTGGGTTTACGTTGTCAAGACAAACCCGAATGGGTCGGTTGCTCGGCTTAAAGCGCGGTTGGTGGCTAAAGGGTATGCACAGACTTATGGAGTTGATTACACAGAGACTTTTTCTCCGGTTGCGAAGTTAACGTCTGTGCGGGCCTCAATTTCTCTAGCTGCTGTTAATGATTGGCCGCTGTATCAGTTAGATGTCAAAAATGCGTTTCTACATGGTGTTTTGGCAGAGGAAGGGTATATGGAGCAACCACCTGGGTTTGTTGCTCAGGGGGAGAACGGGAAGGTTTGTAAGTTGAAGAAGTCCTTGTATGGGTTAAAACAGTCTCCCAAAGCGTGGTTTGGGAGGTTCAGTACTGTTGTTATTGAGTTTGGCATGCAACGTAGTGCCTATGATCACACTGTTTTTTATAAGCATTCTAACCGTGGCAGCGTTTTGTTAATTGTCTATGTGGATGATATAGTGATCACAGGTGGTGATGCAACGGGGATTGATGCGCTCAAGTCTTTTCTTAAAAAGAAATTCCATACAAAAGATCTAGGAGTATTGAAGTACTTCCTTGGGATAGAGGTTGTTCGTTCTAAGAAAAGTATATTTCTTTCACAATGGAAATATGTGTTGGATCTACTTGAAGAATTTGGGCTCTTAGGGTCGAAGCCTTGCGAGACTCCTATGGACCAGAGTGTTAAGCTTGTAGCCGGTGAGGGGGAGCCGCTTGAAGATCCAGAGCGGTATAGGAGACTGGTGGGAAAATTAAATTACCTTACTATCACTCGTCCAGATATTGCCTTTCCAGTGAGTGTGGTGAGTCAGTTCATGGCGAATCCAGAAAAAATCCATTGGGAAGTTGCAGTTCGAGTTGTGAAGTATTTAAAGAGTGCTCCTGGGAAAGGAATTTTGTATGCCAATCATGGGCATAGGTGTGTTGAGGCCTTCTCTGACGCTGATTGGGCTAGGTCACCGAGTGACAGGAGGTCGACAACGGGGTATTGCGTGTTCCTTGGTGGCAACCTAGTGTCGTGGAAAAGTAAGAAGCAGGGTGTTGTGGCTCGCTCTAGTGCAGAGTCTGAGTATAGAGCAATGGCTCATGTGGCATGTGAGGTGACGTGGTTGTGTAATATTCTTGGGGAGATTGGTGTAGAGGTGAGTAAGCCGGTTCCTTTATGGTGTGACAACAAAGCCGCTATACACATTTCCAGTAATCCTGTGTTTCATGAGCGCACTAAACATATTGAGGTAGATTGTCACTTTGTACGGGACAAGGTTCAACAAGGGCTACTTTCTACTGTTCATGTTCGAATTGGTGATCAGCTGGCGGATGTTCTTACAAAAGGCCTTAGTAGAGCCAGGATTGAGTATATCTGTAACAAGCTGGGCATGATTGACATCTATGCTCCAGCTTGAAGGGGAGTGTTAGAGGAATAAGGGTAGTTAGAGAGAGTTGCTCTTGGTCTTACATTTCTGTTTTGAATTATGTGGCCTAGTAGTCTTTAGCCTATGTATAAATAGGTTCTATCTTGTACAGTTTTTACAGTGAGATATATACACAGTTTCATAGTTCAACACTTAACAGTATATAACTTGAGAGGGGGAAGAGGAGTGTGTGTGTGTGGGGAGGGGGGGGGGGGGGGGGGGGTGATCTGGAGCATATAAGCCACATGTAACATTTTCTTTCTGATGGATTTAATTTAGATTATTCTTGCTTATTTGCAAGCACTGTAGATGAGTAGAAGACTATTCAAGTTTTCAATTTCAAGAGATGAATAAATAACTGTAAACATGCTCCTTAGATTGTTTCTTCACAATAAGTTTAGAATATCTATATTCCACAATCCACATTGATAATAAGATTCCTTTGCCAACCATCATATATGCAGAATAGTCCCATAAGATGCTCCATCACACAGTACCATTTGACAGCAATAAGTTGACATGTCAAGTGCATTTCTGATGTGGATACCCAAGAAGTTGGTAAATTCAGTAAAGCGTGGTGAGGCACATTCCTCTGGAAACACTCCACACTCACCACATGCCAGCCCTCTGCCAAAATGCTTTCAATGGTGGCTCTTCCCTTTATAAAGGGCAGATAGCTTACCCTTCACATCAATCCTCAATCTGATTTGGCACATTCCTCAGGTAACGCTCCACACTCCCCACATGCCAGCCCTATGTCGAAACGAGTTCAATGGTGACTCTTCTCTTTATAAAAGGCAGATAGCTTACCCTTCACATCCATTCTCAATTCAAGGAAGACAAGCCACATAACATTGGTCTTCTAAACCCTGCCCCGATACGCTCATCATTCTAAACAACAGAAGAGAATGCCTACTGTTCTCAAGATCATTGGTTTGGGATACAGGAATGAAGCTGATAGAGATTCTTATGGTGATGATGGATACAATAATGCTCCAGCAACATGCTTAGAAGGGGATGGTGACGATGATGACGGAGACTATGATTACGCTCCAGCTGCATGATTAATTATATAGTGTTAGTAGCATACTTAATATGCCACAATAACAAGATATTTCAAAGTTAGAATGTAGTGAAGTGAGGGATGAGAGAAAGTTGGACTTGGCTACTGGCTAAGTTTATATCCTTTTGGTGCGAGTAATAACAAGCATTAGGATTTTATATTACTTGTTGAAAGCCTTTTCCTTTTGCTAGGATAGTTTATGAATACCTCTAACTTGATGTTAATGAAATCTATATTCTGCAATTTTATAAATTCTATTGCAGTCCAATGACAAAGCACTTTTAAAGAATGAGAAGATATCTGGCTATTTATAACTGGCAAAAGGAATGTGATGATATCATGCAAATGATTGCAACATTGAATAGTATTCTTATCAAATACCATGTGAAACATCATATTGCATATAAGTTGTTAAACAATAAACTAACTGTATATTTCTATATGTTCTGTGTTCCAATGTACAAGGAAGTATAGAGCTATTTATATTAGACAAGAACTAATCCTAGCCATAGGTTTCAAATACCTAAAATTAAGGCTAAGAGAGATCCTCTCAACTAACACCCTATTTCTCTAACACTCCCCCTCAAGTTGGAGCATCCAACTTGTTACATATGTATCACATGAACCATAGGACTCCACACCTAGACTATAAGCCCAAGACTTGAACCACTCGAACAACCTTCGAACCACGCTGTGCCAAACCAGTCCACAACGTACCTTGTCGCACCAACAACACTTCTACGGAGTCAACAAAAACTAGGCCAACCACCACATCGCCGCACCTGCCTCTCACTCCCCACACCCTTATCACCGCTGCCTAACACCACAGCGTACCTGCCTCTCACTCCACAAACCCTTAGCGCTGCTAGACCACAGTGCACCTGTCCCTCTCACCATGCACTATCAACGCTGCCTAACACTACAACGTTTCCCTGGTGCATGCACGTAATCTGATTCACTCTGAATCATTCTTCAGCCGTCGGCCTCCCCCGCGGCATATGCCAGGTCCGCCCCACTCCTGGCACCTGTGCTACCCACTCCTGCAGCACCCCTGTTTACGCACACTGATCAAGCTGCACTTGACTCAACTCAGACCCTAGAATTGCTCCCATACCAAATTAATTTAGAGCGACAAACTATGATAAACAAAATACAAAGGTCAAGACTTATTAATACGAACACGATAAACAAAAGAAAACTACGGCAAACTACTGCCTAATTATTTCTAGTCTGGTGTCAGCCGAGAAAGAGAGACAACCGAGAGAGATGGTAGGGGAGGTCCACAAAGCTGGGTGGACCTTGGTGAACAAACAGATCCTCGCTGCCGTTGTCGGGGGTTATGAACCCAAACCCCTTCTGGTCACTGAACCATTCGACGCAGCCCTTCATCCTCTGCTCACTCTCCTCAGCCATTTTTTTCTCACAAGCCCTACCTCTCTCTCTCCCTAGTTTCTCTCTCTCGCGACCAACAGCAACCTTCAAGTTTCCCAGCTGGAATTTTTGCACCACTTACGCAGCAGGAGATGCAGCAATCCAAAACGCAGAAGTCCAAACAAACGCAGTAGTGAAGTGAAGACCGTACAGCCAACAAACACCTTCACAACACCGGACTACACCACCACTGCAGACGTACTGGGCGTTCAGAGGCGAGCCCAACGGTACCGGCCTTGACCGGAGTAGTCGCAGGAGAACTCCGCACGCGCCGGCGTGTGGCGTCGGAAACCTAGGACCGCGGCGGCGCGTGAGGACTCCGGTGGCTGCTCCGCCTCTCCCGCCGGCGTCGCTTCCTCTTTCCGACCAACACCCACTACCCAGTCACCTCAAGGCTCTGATACCATGTTAAACAATAAACTAACTGTATATTTCTATATGTTCTGTGTTCCAATGTACAAGGAAGTATAGAGCTATTTATATTAGACAAGAACTAATCCTAGCCATAGGTTTCAAATACCTAAAATTAAGGCTAAGAGAGATCCTCTCAACTAACACCCTATTTCTCTAACATAAGTGTTTAGTTGTATAGAATTATATTATTTATTCATTTCCCACCTAGGCAAAATATGTAGGCACACATCTCAAATCGCTTGGATAGAAAGCAAACTATATTCCTACCATACATCATAAGAAACATAATGTAGTATATTAATTAATACTAAATAGTACGTCCTCAAGAATTATATTTTTTATTCATTGTGGATTTCTTGTTAAGTGTTGTCTGCTAGTGGCACAACATGAAGGCATATATTTGAAATCAATTTGCTAATAACAGAAAGTAAGGAACAAAAGCAACATATCCATGATAGCTTACTTGCAATAATTCATTACTGCCCCATCACCCCAAAAATGCTCCAACTTGGCATTTCAATTTTTGTTGTTATACAAGCTATAAAAATGTCTACTAGCACAGTCAACCCACTTCTCATGTGCTCAACCTATGATACTAAGTTTTGAAATTCCTTAAAAATGTCTGGCAATTGTAGAACAGTTTCCTTCATTTCAGAGTAAGATGGATCTCTAATTGTGAACTCATGTATGGTCATCGGACTCAATGTATCTGCAACCCTGGCAAACTTTATAAAACACAGAGTATTTCAGGAGTAAAAAATAGATTAAGTTTCATATGGAGAAAGTATTTCTAGTCAACATAGATCCTATAAGTATTCAACCTTAAAGATACAAAGAATTTCAAACATACCTACAAAGTGTCTTACTTGAGAAGGGGAAGAGGGGTGGGGTAGGGTGTTTTGGAGCATATGAGCCACATGTAAAATTTTCTTTCTGATGGATTTAATTTAACTTATGCTTATTTTGCAAGAAGTGTAGATGAGTGTAAGACTATTCAGGTTTTCAATTTCAAGCGATGAATACATCACTGTAAACAAGCTCCTTAGATAGTTTCTTCAAAATAAGTTATCTATATTCCACAATCCACCTTGATGATAAGATTCCTTTACAACCACCATATATGCTGAACAGTCTCACCTTTATAAAACCCAGGCATGGCCCCACAAGATGCTCCATCACACACTATCATTTGAAAGCAATAATCTGACATGTGAAGTGCATTTCTGATGTGGCTATCCAAGAAGTTGGTAAAATCAGCAAAGCTTCTGGTTCCGTGGTTCGGCACATTCCTCAGGAAACACTCCACACTCCACACTCCCCACATGCCAGACCTATGCCAAAATGCACTCAATGGTGGCTCTTCCTTTTATAAAAGGCATCCTCAATCTGATTCGACACATTCCTCAGGTAACGCTCCACACTCCCCACATGCCTTCCCTACGCCAAAACGAGTTCAATCGTGACTCTTCCCTTTATAAAAGGCAGATAGTTTACCCTTCACAACCATTCTCAATTCAAGGAATACCAGCCACATAGCATTGGTCTTCTCAATCCGGCCCCAATACTCTTATCAAGATCATTGGTTTGGGATACAAGAATGAAGCTGATGGAGATGCCTATGGTGATGATGGATACAATTATGCTCCAGCAACGTGCTTAGAAGGAGATGGAGACGATGATGACGGAGACTATGATTACGCACCAGCTGCATGAGTAATTATATATAGTGTTAGTAGCATACTTAATATGCCACAATAACTCAACATATTTACTAGTTAGAATGTAGTCTAGTGAGGGATGAGACAAAGTTGGACTTGGCTACTGGCTAAGTTTATATCCTTTTGGTGCCAGTAATAACAAGCATTAGGATTTTATATTACTTGTTGAAAGCCTTTTCCTTTTGCTAGGATAGTTTATGAATACCTCTAACTTGATGTTAATAAAATCTATATTATGCCATTTTATAAATTCTAGTGCAGTCCAATGACAAAGCATTTTTAAAGAATGAGAAGATATCAGGCTATTCATAACTGGTGAAAGGACTGTGATGATATCATGCAAATTACTGCAGCATTGAATAACATTCCAATTAAATACCATAAGAAATATTATATTGCATATAAATATTTAGTTGTCTAGAATTATAATATCTATTCATTTCCCACCAAGGTAAAATATGTAGACAAATATCAGAAATCGCTTGGATGAAAAGTATTTAAAAAAAAAAAAAAAAAAAAAAAAGTGCAAAAGCAATTTACAGGCTGCTTAAGTGTAGAGTCACCCTGAATTTGTCCTACATCACTTCTGTGCAATGCACAAAGGTCTTTCTAATGGAAAAGAGGAGAGTACAAACCATCTAAGCAAATCCTAGAAGAATGAAATCTGCAGCAATCTCTTCACAACTCCTTCAGTTTCTGCAGCAAAATTTTACTTCAAGTATTATAAAAGAAAGAAACAAAGAAAGAAAAAAATGTTCATCTCAATACACAGTAAACAGATATGAGGGATTCAAAATGTAGTTGCTTGCACATCCCAAGGACTGGATGCACTATAGTACTATGTCATTGAACTTCTTTCCATGTAGTCTAACAATACAATTTAAAGCTCACAAACATTATAAAACACCAGTAAATAAAAGAGTATGTCATAGGCACTTGCCTTCTCTGATGACACCGAATCAGCAAATAAAGCTCTCTGCAAGCTGATTCTCACTAGCAAGATTTCTTCATTCGTCTATCACATCTAAGATGCTTCAACTAAGCTTTTCCGTGTGTATGAGCTATTGGAATATAAAAATTGCCTACTGGTCCTGTCATAAACAAATTGAGCACATCACCAAAATTTGCAACCCACTTTCCTGTGCCCAATCAATGACAGTAAGTTGTAAATTCATGAAAAAACATTCTAATAATTGAAGAACAGCTTCCTTCATTTGGAAGTAAGATGTGTCTTTAATTGTGAACTCATGAATGGTCTTCAACCTCAATTGAACTGGATCCTGGCAATTTTTTAACATGCAGAGCTTTCATATTCTTTCTGACCTTTGATACATCTTCCCATCTATTGGCAGATGCATACATGTTAGCCAGAAGTGTATGAGTACTGGAATCACTGGATTCAATTTCCATGAGCATTTTAACAATACGTTCTCCCATATCAACATCACCATGAATCCTGCAAGCACTAAGCAAGGCACCATAAAGGGTAACTACAATCTTGCTATCTTTATTTGGAATGGTGGCTATCATGTGCTCAGCTTCATTTAATAGCCCAGCACGGCCAAGGAGGTCTATCAAACACCCATAATGTTCCAAACTTGGTTCAATGCCATAAATCCTTGTCATTGAATCAAAATACCCACGGCCTTCCTCTACTAATCCCCCATGACTGCAAGCTGTTAAAACACCAATAAAGGTAATATCATCAGGTCTAATTCCAGCTTGTAGCATTTGTGAAAACAGTTCCAAGGCTTTGCCGGTGTCTCCATTCATGGCAAGAGCACAAATAATTGAAGTCCATGATGCAGCATCTTTCTCTCTTAACTCATTGAAAATTTCTAAAGACTTCTCAAGGCACCCACATTTTGCATACATCTCCATAAGGGCAGTACCCACAACTGCATCAATTACTATTCCATTTTGAATTATATAATTACGAATCCACTCCCCTTGGTCCAAAGCTCCCGCTTGAGCACAACCCTTGAGTAGAGAAACCAGTGTATACTTATCAGGCTTGATCCTTTGCATTTGCATTGCTTGGAACAAGGTCATGGCATCTTCAAAAAGGTTAAACTGCACATACCCATTAATCATAGCTGTCCATAAAACGAGATCCTTTACAGGACTCCTCTCAAATAGGTCTCTAGCCTCATCCAGCTGACCACAACTCACATAACCTGAAACCATACTAGTCCAGGACATAACATTCCTTGTGGACATAGTGTTAAATATTTGCCCAGCCTCACTCAAACACCCACACTTACAATACATATCCACCAAAGCATTCTCAATTTTAATGGTATATCCAAGCTCTTTGCTAACATACTGATGTATCTCTTTACCAAGTTCCAATTTTTTCAATGCAGTACAAGCTGACAAGGTACTAACAACAGTGGCCTCTTCAGGTTTAATACTTCCCTCTTGCCCCATCATTCTATAAACTCTGATAGCTTCCTGAAATCTGCTGCATCTAACATATCCAGAAATCAAAACATTCCAGGACACCGAATCTCTGTTTGGCAATTCATCAAACACTTTCTTCATACTCTCCACATAACCCAACTCACCATACATGTCCATGACTGAATTACACACGTAACAATCAGACCCAACGCCACTTTTCAACACAAACCCATGAATCTTTTCACCTTCAAGAACTACCCGCAACCCTCCAACGGCCTTAAACACGAACGGGTACGTAAAATTATCAGGCCACAGCCCCCGCCCTCTAAGCTCATCAAACAAGAAAAGCGCATTTCTGAACCGACCCATTTTCGTATGCGCTTTGATCATCACATTGTAGATGAACAAAGTCGGGTTGTCAATGCGGTCAAAGATTAGCTGGGCGTGGCTAAGATTTCCGAGCAGAGGGTCTGCTGTGAAGGCCATGAGCTTGTGGAGCGTGTCTACATGTTGGTGGATGCCAAGAGTGAAGAGTAAAGCTTGAATTTGCTTCAGCTTCGCCATGGACTTGCAGGCCTTCAGGAGATGTATGCATGTCTTCTTGGTGATGGGTGGCGCGTGCGGAGCGCCGCCGGAATAGAAACGACGAAGTTTTGCGGCGAAACGGCGGGAAACTAACCGCAGTGTGAAACAGTTAGGTGGAATGGACATGACTGTTGGATCCATCTTTCTTCGCGATTCTTAATTAATACTTATAATGGGATTTTACAGCCCAATTGTTTTGGGCTTCAGTTTTCAATCAAATTCTAGGCCCAAAAGTGTACCTCTGTTTTCGGGCAAATTATTATATTGTGTACTAAGGCGGTGTATTCAATCATGACTTTTGTAGAGTTTTAAAGACTTTTAAAATGATAGATTTTAATAAATTTTGATTAATTTTTATAGAGTCGTTCAAAACTTTTTAAAACTTTATAAGACTCTATAAAAGTCTATATAAAAAACATTCATAAACTTTTATCAACTTTTTATTTTAAAAAGTTTACAAAAGTCATTGAAATTCTAAATTAAATACATCCTTACAAACTTTCAATGATTTTGATTCTTATCATTTACAATATAATTTTCTTACAAAACATTTATAATATACCATAAAATTCTTCTTATTATATAGTTCTTCACCCACATCAACATTCTTAACATTATATTATTATTTTTATCCATAATATGCTAAGACTTATATGCTAATTACTTATATATATATATTATTAATAAACATAAACAAGAAAAATTATTTCATTATAAATTCATAACAATATTGAACAATAAAATTTATAATAAAAGATTTGATCAAATAAAATATTTAAAAATATAATTATAAGTTGCATAAAATAAAAAAATAAAAATTTAATATTAATAATATATATAAAATTATATTTGATATATTGCTAAGCATCATGCAAAGAACTATTATTTGCAATAGCAATTTGAGCCTGCAAACAATAACAAGGTGCTACTGTTTGCAACCCCAAATTGTTGTTGCGAATAGTAATTTGCTATTCGTAGTAACCTGTTGTTAATATATATATATATATATATATATATATATATATATATATATATATTACGAATAAAAATCAAAATATATAAGTATTTATATATATTTTTTGAATGCTACTGGCTCCCAAATTGTTGTTGCGAATAGTAATTCGCTATTCGTAGTAACCTGTTGTTAAAAAGGAAAAAAATATCTATTCGTAGTAACCTGTTGTTAAAAACACTGAGGCTCGAACTCACAACCTTCCAAATGAAAGTCCAACTTTCTTAACCTACTGAAACAGTGAGGCTCGAACCACAACCTTCCAAATGGAAGTCCAACTCAGGTACCATTAGACCACATAGTCTTGGTATATAAGTACTTATATGAATATTATGAAACATATACTAAAATTTGACGATGAAAAAATTGGTTTGTTCATTTATTTAGGGAGAATTAGAGAAAGTTCTGGATAAAAAATTCATAGAAAAAAAAATAAAAATCAATATAAACAAGCAATAATGAAGTAAAAATAATATTATTTCGAATTTTTAGATGAAGATTTTAAAGTTTAGGAGAGAGAGAGAAAAATTGGTAGGGTTTAGGTATGAGGAAAATATAGGATAATGAAGAAAAAATAATTTTATTGAATTTAAATAGGTTTATAAAGTTTGAATAGGGAGAAAAAATAGAGTTTAAATAGAGAGAGAAAACATTCAAAGTTGTTAGAAAGAAAATTTGAAATCTTGGGGTTGATGGTTGGATTTCAACTATTTATATTTGTGAAGAAAAAGTCTACAAAAGTCTTAAAATTAAAAAGTCTATTAAAGTTCATAACTTTTTGAATACTGCATGACTTTTAAAGACTCTTTAAAAGTCTTAATCGAATACCACACGACTTTTAAAGACTCTTTAAAAATATTGATTGAATACCGCCTGACTTTTAAAGACTCTCAAAAAGTTTGAATTGAATACCTCCAAACTTTTAAAGTTCATAAAAGTCTTTAAAACTCTATGAAAGTCGTGATGAAATACACCCCCCTAAGGCACTGTTTGACAGAGCTTATTTAGGAGTTTATAGCTTATTTTAAGTTACTTCCTCCGTCCCTAATTGATTGTCTTATTTGCTTTTTGTACGGTTTTTAATACAACATAACAAATGTTTACTAACTTTCTAATTTTGTCCCTCAAAAGTAGGTGTTATTTGTACAAAGTATAATTGTACTTACCTATAGAAATTTGAAAAGTCAAAAGGGTAAATTGGGAAATGTAGTGTGATAATTATGTTCAATTTTAGAAAGATGACATTATTTTGGGACAAACTAAAAAGGAAAGTATGACACATAAAATGGGACGGATGGAGTACTAATAAGCTATAAGATCTGTTTGGTAATGTTTCCAAAATAACCTCCTAGCTAGCTTAAAATAAGAGCTTATTTTGAAACGCTATCTTAGGTAGTGTTTCAAAATAAGCTCCTAACTTCCTAACTTTTTTTTCCATCTTTATCCTTATTATTTTAAAGAAATGACATAATTTATCCTTCCCAATTAAAACTCTTTTCCCTTTCTCTTTGCAATTTTCACGGCAATTATTATTATTATTATTATTATTATTATTATTATTATTATTATTATTAGATTTGCAACATTATTGGCAAATTATATTATGCACCGCGCGTCTTTTTTTTTTTAAATGAAAATAAACAGTGTTAGTTTCCGTCGTTTCGCACCCTTTTGCAAAAAGTAACTCTGTTATTCAATGTCATTTTGTATACACTGCAGTTTCAGTTCAACACAACTACAGTTTCATTTCGATATAACTATAGTTTCATTTGATATTTATAGACTCAAATATGTGAAAATGTTATTTTATTTTATTTTATATACACTATAGTTTCATTAAAACACAACTACATGATTTTTTTGGTATAATTACAGCTTCATTGTACAATATACACTCAAATATGTGAAATGTTATTCAGTTTCATTTTATATACACTACAGTTTCATTTCACTATAACTACAGTATCATTTTGATATAACTGCAGTGTCGGTTTAGATATATTATAGTGTCAGTTGGTGTTTAATACACCAAACAAGCGGACTCCGTTAACTCTAACGGCAGGCCGTTTCTTCACTTAAAGAAACGGCGCCGTTTTTTACCGCAGTGCACATGCACCACGGTCTATAATATAACGACTGAACAATATTGCTACTTCATTATGATATGCTAGATCATGATTAGCTAATAGTTTTATTTCAAAATGTTATTTTTTTAAAGACAAAATGTTAAATTTTAATATGTAAACAAACTAATTTAAATTTTATGAAGATGTCCTTTTTAGTCTTTTTACATTTATCAGCTTATAAAAAAGTTAATTTTACCAAACACTTTCAATCATAACAGCTAGCTTAACAGCTCTTCAGTTTTCAGCTCCGAGCTTATAGCTTTTCAGCTTTCAGCTCTTAGCTTATAGCTTTTTAGCTAGGTTTGCCAACAAAGCCTAAGCGTACGATGAAGGCAAATTATTGTGTGGACCACGACCTAAAATAATGTCGTTTTGATGTTAAAAAAAAAAATCTTTATTCTGTACGTGTATTAGAATAATGAATATTTTGTAGTAAGATAATGTATTTTATGTGTAAAAATAATAAAATTTCTGGGGTAAGATAATGTATTTTTTGAGTTAGAATAATGTAATATATATGTTAGAATATTGTATTTTATGAGTTAGAATAATGTATAATGTATTTTATGTGTTAGAATAATGAAATTTCTGGGATAATATAATGTATTTTATGAGTTAGAATACTATACTTTATGGGTAAAATAATGTACGTACTTTATGTGTTTTTGGACCGTGCTTCATATAGTTCAAATTATGTACCTTCAATTAATAAATTATGTATTTATTATAATGGAAAAATGGTGATTTTAGTCTATTAATTATGCATAAATTGTAGACTCAGTCTATAAATTATTGTTCTATACAACTTTCACTACTGGAAATTATGGAATTTCCGACCACCTGAAATTGATCTTAAATCAAGTTGAAAGCCTTGTTCCGACCACTTTTGGTATCCGGAAAAACCTTTGTTGCTATTTCCGACAACTTTTTGGACTTTTTGGTATCAATTTAATTTAAGATCATTTTCAGGTGGTCGGAAATTCCATAATTTCCAGTAGTGTTTTTCCCTTTTAATTATTTGGAAAGTGGTCGTTTCAATCTGTTATTTATAAATTTTGTTTACATTAAAAATTTATTTTGATTTGTCAAATTATTAGAGGAAAAATTGGTAATTTTATAGAACTTTTTCAAGTATAAAAAAAAAGGAAAAAAAAAAAAGAAAAAAAAAAAAAAAGAAGAAGATCAAATAGGCCCTCAAACTTTATCTGAAAAGTCAATAACCCCTCAAACTTTTTAAAGTTGCAATTCAATTAGGTACATAAACATGCCGATTTAGTTCATCAAGTGCCAATTACATGTTAGTGACATGCATGTAATACCAGGTCACTGAAATTTCGACGATTGCCCAGCAATAAAAATCGACGACGGAGACCAAGACGTCGTCAGAGAAGGCGTAGCCATCTCCAATCGACTGGAGAAGATAATTAATCATTAAATTAGTATATAATTAATATTTATGCTTATTTAAGATAAGAACAACATTTAAAAATATACTTTATATATATATATATATATATTTATTCATTTCTCCATATTTCATTTCCTACGTATTTTGAAATTGTTGTTTTTCATTTCCCATTTCTTGTTTCCATGCTACATAGGACCAACTCACCCAAGTCGATCTTATGAACTATTCAAGTATTCGCTTAGAAATAGATACGGAATACATCATGATATTATCACAAATTAACATATGAAACAATATCAAGCTATATATATAAGATTTGATGCATAAAATATTACCCAATAAGAAAAAGGTTAATCTATGGGTTAGGAAACTTTTGAAGTTCATGAAAGATTATTACACTATTTCAAGAATAGGCCGGGCAGAATTTCTGCTGCCTCTTATATATATCTACTTGTTATTATGTATACATATAAAAGAAAAGCAAATAATGCACAACCCTTGAATGCAAGCAAAAGCCATTTATTAGTTTTCTCATTCACACTTGGCTCCTGATCAATAAATCCTTGCTTCATAAACTTTTCTATGTTTTATATGGACAAAAATTGCATTATAAATTTGAACTTCAAACTTAAGGGCCCTGTTTGGTAAAATGGCTGTTAGCTGATAGTTGTTTGCTGTTAGCTGATTGTGTTAATTAAAATGTATAAATAGTTGATAACATTAGATGATTGTAGAAAACTGTTTGGTAAATTAGCTGTTAGCTGATAGCTGTTTAATATAATTTCTTTTCTCAAAAAGCTAATTGAAAAAGTTGCTTGGAGCAGCTTTTTGAATTTTAGCATTTTGGAGTTGCAAAAAGCTAATTAACCAAACATTTCTATTGATATTTTAACTAAATCAAACAATTAATAGTGGTCAAATAAGCCAAAATTGACTTATAGGCTTATTTTTTTACCAAACAGGGCCAAGGTCTCTCACTGCTCTTGGCTACGAGACTAGTGGATGAGGTAAATTGCGGGAAGTGTATCTTAAGTGGCTTATAGGCCTCCAAATACCTGTGCAACAAGGCAAAATTCATACCAAAATTGCATTATATATGTGACCCAATTGAGGCTGTCCTATCCATTGTTAGGCATTGGCAAAAGTGATATAATCCTAAAATTAATATAACATAAAACAAATCAAAGATGAACATAAACATTTATATCATTAAATCAATCAATTTACATCTTCAGAGGAAAACAATAACAAATTTATTTATATTTTTTGTTTTTTGAAAAGGAATACAATAGTGATGATTTTGCTTTCAATGGCAAGATGTGATTACTTATTGGAGAATTTTTTTTTTACTTTTCCCTGTAAATATAATGAAAAATAGATAGGAAAACAGAAAATTAGAAAAATAAAATGAGTATAAGTAAACATATTTTTTTAATTGAAAAACATAAAATGAAGAATGACATATAAGGGAAAAATAGATAATTAAAATAAACTCAACCTAATTGACTTTTGGTTATATATTACTAAAACAAATCCTCTCTGTCCCATTTTATCTGTCCTACTCACTATTCATTGGTCAAACTAACTCTTTCTTCTTTGTTTATTTTTTTAGTATTTTTTTTTACTTATTTTTAAATTTGATATTTTGTGTTTAATAGTACTTTTAGTGTAGTTTCTAAATATATAAATTTTGTATACTAATATTATTGAACTTAATATTATGAAAAATTGAATTAAAAATAACTCCAATCAAATCTCATTAACCGAATCACACACATAAAATTGAATCGAGGGAGTAAATAAGAATGTCATGTATCCACTGACCTTTTTCAAACTCTATTAGGAGTTGTACAAGTCATTTCATAAGCATGCTTACAAACATATGTCAAGAGTCAATTTCACACAATATAAGAATGTCATGTATCCACTAATCTTTTTTCAATATGAAGATTGAGGAGTTCTACAAGTCATATCATAGCGCACATGCTTATAATAAACATATTTTCAAAAGAGTCAATTTCACACATAAGATATTCAACAAAATGTATGTGCCCTTAGATGAATTATTAGCTCATAAATGAGCACTTTCATTTCTTAATTGCAGTGAGAATTCAGTCACTTATAATTATACCCTTTCAAATTAAAGTATTTAAGCATATCTACTATCTACTAATCTACTAATAATCTACTATACTAATAAGAGCCCAAGAGAGTTAGGCATATAATGGGTAGAAAAAATGGCGGTCAAGTTTTTTAATCAAATGAATAGCTCAGATTGATCAGATTTTAATTTTTTCTTAAGATTTACTAATTTATCCTTAATGAATATGATTATCCGTTAACTTTTCCGTTAAATATTATCTTTTCCGTTAATTTCTGTTAGTTCACCGTTAACTTATTCATTGATTTCAATAAGAAAGGTCGTAAGTTCGAAGTTCGAACCCCATCCCAATCAAAGTTGGCATATTTAGTACTCTATTTTACTTTTATTAAATTAAATAATAATTTAGTAGTTACAACAAAAAATAATACATATGCATTTCGATCTTTAATTTAGAATTATGTATCTACAATGTTTTTATTCAAAAAAATTATTCATTATCAATAAATTAAATAAGAGAAATAATTTCATTAGTTATATTGTCTTTATTTTCTCCAATATAAAAATTCTTTACATTCAAATTCATCAATTGATTATATTCGCTACATTATCCCTACAATGTCTTTATTAAAAAAAAAATATTCATTATCAACAAATTAATTAAGAGAAATAATTTTATTATATTATATTTTATTTATTTTTCTCCAATGTAAAAATTTTTTACATTCAAATTCATGAATTGATTATATTCACTACATTGCCTATTATCTTTTTTGTGCACTATTTTTTTTAATTAAATATCAAAGTTATAATACAAAATAATGTTATATATTTATTTACTAAATATTTTATTAATACCATGAAAAAATTAAGAAAAATATAATTAATAAAGCCAATCATATTAACTACTTAGAGGAATTTGTTGACAAAGAGAGTATTCAAATCACACAACAAATTAAAGTGAAAACTATCTCGTAATGTCATTGTTTGACAATCAATAGTTAGCGGTTAGCGTTAGCGGATTATATTAGCTGATTTGACCAGCGAATTATATCAACAGTTGGTAAAAAGATATTTGAAAAAAAATTAGTTTTTTAGATTAACATGTAAAATGACCTAAGGTATACATATATTTAATAATAATAATAATAATAATAATAATAATAATAATAATAATAATAATAATAATAATAATAATAATAATAATAATATTAATAATAATAATAATAATTGTTTTAAAAAATAATAAAAAATATAATAAAAAATATAATTAAGCCAATCATATTAACTACTTGGGGGATTTATTTACAAAAAGAGTATTCAAATTACACAACAAATTGAAGTGGAAAACTTCCTCGCAATGTCCTTGTTTGACAATCAATAATTAGCTCTTCAATATTAATATATATTTAAAATTTTATGCCCTAATTTTTATTTGATCTCCCTTATGTCCCATATTTAGTTTCAACCATACCTATACAATTATTTTATTGACAATTATAATCAATATTGACTATATTATCTTGCATTTGTAAACTTAGAATTACCTATTTAAATATGCAAATTCAACATTCAATTATTTATGCATGAACAATTCTAATATAATCCTGCATTGATATACTTTAAAGTACTTATTAAAAAAAACATTGGGCATTATCCCAATCGCGCAATGCGCGTAAAAAACTAGTAAATCTAATAAGAGCCAATAAAGTTATATATGCTTATAATCAGAACTAAAACATATTGGTCCAATTGAAATGAATGGTTCATATTATTTTAATTTTAGTATTTTTATTATTATTTTACCTACTTACCTTTTATTATATCATTTACTTTTCCTAAATACCCCCGTATTTCGTCAGTGTAAACTTTAGTAACGGAATATTCCGTTAACTATTTATTATTCTTAACTTTAATTTCTCATTGATTTTCATAATGAATGTCTTAGGTTCAAACGTCATCCCAATCAGAGTTGACATAATTATTGAACATATACTACGAATATGTTTGAGTGTATTAAAAAAATACAATATAAAATTTAACATGAACTTTGGTCAATTAATTAGCCAACTATATCCATAGCATTCAAAGTTGATCATCAAAGATTACAAATAAGGAACTTTAAAAATCAGTTTCTTGTTGCATTTTTCTTTTAAAACAAATCTAGGTTAAGAATTTTTTTTTTTTTAATTAATCTTCCTTTGATTATTTAGAACAAGATCAATATCTTAATTATGTTTTTGCATTATTGAAAATGATTTAGGTCATTATGGTATTAATATTTTTTTTTGTATTTCTATAATGGTACAATTGCATATTACTTTACAAATATTGTATTATTATTATTTTTTATCGGATAAAATTGTTTTTACATCATTAAAGCTAAGTTCCATACATACATACATTCGATGATTTAGTCTTTGATAATAAGCTATAGTGGGGTCCTAATTCATAACATCCCATTGTTATAAGTCATGTTATGATTACGGGTGTTAGCGAACAGATCTTTCGATAAACTATTCATGTTCGTGTTCGGTAAGCTTTCGTTTATGTTCGTTTATTAAGGTAAACGAACATTTAACAAACAAAATTGAGAGCTTGGTTTATGAACGAACAAAGTCTGAACAATTGTAAGCTCGTTTGTTAATAGATCGTGAACAAGCTCGTTTGTGTTTGTTTAATAATGTTTGTGAACAAGCTCATTTAGTGTTCGTTTAATAATGTTCGCAAACAAGCTCATTTATTTTCGTTTAATATTTGTTTGTATTATCTTTGTAGTTATGCTACTTGTTTAGTTATTTTTCGAGAACATAGATTATTTATTGTTCACGAACGAATTGTGATCATGAACATGTTCATATGTTTGGTTATTAAGCATTCACGAACGTGTTTATCAACGTGAACGAACATGTTCGCAAATATTAATGAACATGTTCGTGAATGTGCTTGTTAACAAACATGTTCGTGAACGTTAATAAACACTAATGAACGCTTAACAAATGAACACGAACATGATTTTTAAAAACATTAACAAACGGACGCGAACACAAACACTCCAAAATCCTTAACAAACGAACATGAACAACCTCCTTGCGTTTATGTTTGGTTCGTTAACAACCCTTGTTATGATGGATTTTAGGTGGGGGGAGGGGTGGGTTTAGGAGAACAAATCTGACAGGATAATAGGGCTGGCACCTAACCCGGATCACAAATGGGCATCTGACTCAGCATCACATGGGAACCCAACGGGCAGAACTCCAACGGTTAGGAATTCTAACTGGTGCCACCTTTACTGTCATTGAAGCCAGCATTGAAGCCCCCATTGATGTGAGAGAATTAAATGTTTAGGCTCCCCATTTATGTCCCATGTTGTTACCGTTAGGACTCTAAGTATAAATGGGGCTCTCCTCAGCTAGCAAAAGACACACTGTATTTCCTATACTGAGACAAAAGCAATACAACTATTGTTACTCTCTCTCATAGAGTATTATAATATTATTATTACCGGTAACATTATTACCGTCATTGGTGCTTTCATTGAGAGCCTGAGTCCAATACTCAAGCAGGCTACGACACACACAACTCATTCCTCTTTCAACAGCAAGCTTGAAAGAATGGTGTCCCGCAGCTCCCATGGTTCCCGCAACGTGAACAATGGCAATGCCTCAGGTGACCTCCGGGACCAACTCACCAACAATCGCGGAGGGGACCTCCGAGAACAGCTCAACAACGGGAGGCCTGGGGACCTTCGAGACCAACTCAACAATGGAGGGGACCTCCGAGACCAACTCAACAATGGAGGGGTGAACCAAGTCGTGAACCTCCAGGCGACCATTCAGCAAGCAGTGACGACGGCACTAAATCAGGTGGCAGTGGGACTCTAAGGCCAAGTAGTCCCGCCACGACCTCAGGAAATAGAGGTAGAATCCCCACAGAGGGCGGATGCCCAGGATGCAACCCGTGCGGCGAGGGACGCAAGGCGTCGCACCAGGACAGAGGGTCCAGGAGAGGGCACCCAAAGAAGCGGTCCGGCCGGACGGCAACCTGGACCCTCCCGCTCTGCCCTGGAACGGTTGGTGCTTTCATTGGTGCTTATTACCGGTAACATTATTACCGTCATTGGTGCTTTCATTGAGAGCCTGAGTCCAATACTCAAGCAGGCTACGACACACACAACTCATTCCTCTTTCAACAGCAAGCTTGAAAGAATGGTGTCCCGCAGCTCCCATGGTTCCTGCAACGTGAACAATGGCAATGCCTCAAGTGACCTCCGGGACCAACTCACCAACAATCACGAAGGGGACCTCTGAGAACAACTCAACAACGGGAGGCCCGGGGACCTTCGAGACCAACTCAACAATGGAGGGGACCTCCGAGACCAACTCAACAATGGAGGGGTGAACCAAGTCGTGAACCTCCAGGCGACCATTCAGCAAGCAGTGACGGCGGCACTAAATTAGGTGGCAGTGGGACTCCAAGGCCAAGTAGTCCCGCCACGACCTCAGGAAATAGAGGTAGAATCCCCACAAAGGGCGGATGCCCAGGATGCAACCCGTGCGGCGAGGGCACCCAAAGAAGCGGTCCGGCCGGACGGCAACCTGGACCCTCCCTCTCTACCCTGGAACGGTTGGGACACGGGGTGCCCGCTCGCCAAAGGCCATAGTCACGTGCCGAGGGATCCTCAGCTAGAGGCCCTCGCCGACACGAGGAAAGAGAAGCGGAAAGGTCGCCCACAGAAAGGATGGGCGAGTCTCGTGGACCGGCCCCGCGCCGGCACGGTGACGAGTCGGCTCTGCGTCGACACTTGGGCGAGCGACGCTTCGATGAACCGGCCCCACGTCGACATTCGGCGGAGCGACGCGTCGATGAGCCGGCCCCGCGTCGGTACTCAGTGGGTGAGCGACACGTTGATGAACGGGTTCCACACCGACACTTGGGTGGACGAAACGTCGAGGAACCAGCTCCGCGTCGACACTCAGATGGACGACACGTCGATGAACTAGCCCCACGCCGACACATAGAGGAGTGACAGCCGGCCCCGCGCCGACACCCTGACGAGTCGACCCTCGTCGAGAGGGTACAAAGAAGGATCGAGGAGTTAGCAAGAAGGGTGGGGGCACGGGAGCAGTCGCCAGAACCCGAGGTACGGATGGCAGCACCGTTCTCCTCAAGCATCATGGATGTACCTCTGCCGAGGGACTTCAGGTTACCCGCCATCAAGGCGTACACGGGAGCCACTGACCCACGTGTCCACATGACGAGGTACAAAGCTGATATGGTAATGATCGAGGCAGGGGACGCCATCATGTGCCGAGCGTTCTTGTCCACCCTGGATGGAACAGCCCAAGACTGGTTCAACACCATCCCGGACGGGTCAATTCAAAGCTTTGGGGAGTTGTCCAAAGGCTTCCTAACATACTTCTCTAGTAGCATACAGCGTAAGAAACCCTTCTCTCATCTCTGTGTAGTAAAGCAAGATAGAGGCGAGAGCCTCAAAGACTTCCTGATCAAATGGAAAAAGGAAGTCAATAATGTCTATGACTTCAACTCCAAGGCGGCGATCCCGATATTCATCCATGCCCTGAGATCGGGGTATTTTCACAAGCAACTGAATGCCCACCACCCCTGTTCTTACGAAGATCTGATGAGGACGGCTAGCCGCTATGCCGAAGCAGAGGATGTCGACAGGAAAAAGAAAGATGAGGAGGACGGTAGGAAAAAGGGGAAACCTGGGAAAACTGGTCCGTCCAGCCTGGCACCACGTCCGAACCACCCGGCCACAGGGAAAGGCCAGGACCATGAATGGCCTCGCCTGGTTCCCCTGCGTAACCTAACTCCTCTTACCCATCCCGTCAGTGTCATCCTAAAACAGGCTGAGGAGATGGGAATAGTCGAGTTCCCACCAGAGTGCATGAAGGTCTCCCCAAAAGGAGACCAAGCAAAGTACTGCAGGTTCCATAGGCAACCCGGGCACGACACGGATGAATGTAACGTGCTGAAGAGGCAAATAGAAGAACTCATCCAACAGGGCTACTTCTGGCATTTTGTCAAGCGATCCAAGCAGCAGCAACAGCCGCAACACGATCCATAAAAAAATCTACCAAAAAATGTCTGGAGGAAGGAGGATGGCGCCGAGTCGTCCACCTCGAACGCCAAGAAAAGAGAACATGACCAGATATCTGAGCAGGATGATAGCGAGAAGGAAACCGAGGTGGCGCCCAGACGACAAAGGAAGCACACCATACACTTTATCTATGGTGGACCTGCGGGGGGCGACACACCCACAGAAAGGAAGAAGTGGAGCAGACAGTTGTACGTGGGAAAAGTGGTAAGTCTTCCCAAAGGAAAGAAGCAGAGGCGGGAGGCCATCACTTTCTCTGACGAGGACCTCCCCGAGGGTCCCTTACCCCATCGCGACGCACTAGTGATTAAGATGGACATCAACGATATGATCGTACACCGTATTTTGGTCGACACAGGGAGCTCGGTCAATGTGATGTACTACGACGCATTCACCAAGTTAGGGCTATCTAGAGGCCAGCTCAAAGAGGTACGAACTCCACTCTCTGGGTTTACTGGGGATTCGGTGGAAACAGAAGGGTCGGTGACCCTGCCCGTGGAGATAGGCACGAGCCCCAACATTCGCAAGTTGGACATGGAGTTCATCGTGGTAAGACTCACTTGTGCGCATAACATCATACTGGGGAGGCCAGCACTAGAGGACCTCAAGGCCATAGTATCGGTGGAACATTTGTGTATGAAGTTCCCTACTCCGAATGGAATAGGAGTCGTCAGAGGGGACCGACGGGCAGCCCGCAGTTGCTACGTGAAGGCATGCAAGAAGATTGGCAGTAAGGACCTACAGGTTCACACGATCGCGGAGAAAATTTTCAAAGAAGAAGAGGCCTGGCCCCGCCCTGAGCTAAGGGCCCAGATAGTGGATGTAATCCGCCGTTCCCACGCAGTGTTCGCATGGGAGCCAGAGGACATGCCGGGCATAGATCGAAGCATCATAACCCACAAGCTCGCAGTCGACCCCAGCGGAAAACCAGTGCATCAGCGAAAAAGGTATATGTCGGCAGAACGAAGAGAGTTCGTGAAAAAGGAGGTGACTGCGTTACTCCACGTGGGGCACATCAAGGAGATTTACTACCCACAGTGGCTGAGCAACGTAGTCTTGGCTCCCAAAGGATCAACGTGGAGGATGTGCGTGGACTACACGGACCTCAATAGGGCATGCCCTATGGACCGTTTTCCACTACCCAATATAGATCAATTGGTGGATGAGACGGCAGGATGTGAACTCATGAGCTTCATGGATGCTTTCTGTGGGTACCATCAGATATCCATGCATGAGGGGGACGCCGAAAAGACCGCCTTCACCACTCCCGAGGGAATATTCTGCTAATTGCTCATGCCATTCGGATTAAAGAATGCCAGGGCTACATACACTAACATGGTGGCAAAGCTGTTCAAGATAGGATTGGGACAAAACATGGAAGCATACGTGGACGACATGATCGTCAAAAGTCGCAAGGCCACCTCCCATGTCGAGGATCTCAGCGAGGTATTTTCCATTATGAAGAAATTTAATTTGCGCTTGAACCCAAAAAAATGCACCTTCGCCGTTGATGGGGGAAAATTTTTGGGCTTCATGGTCACTAGGAACGGCATTGAGCCGAATCCAGAAAAGGTAAGGACTATCCTTGACATGGAGCCTCCGCGGTCCATAAAGGAAGTCCAGAGACTCAACGGGCGTCTGGCGGCCTTAGGCCGTTTTCTATCTAAATCGGCTGAACGTTCCCTCCGCTTCTTCCAAATCTTGAAAAAGAGCAAAGGGTTCGAGTGGACGCCAGACTGTCAAAAGGCCTTCGAGGAGTTGAAAAAATACTTGTTGTCCCCGCCCCTGCTTGCAAAGCCAGAGGCAGGTGAAGCCCTAATCTTGTACTTGGGCGTGTCACAGGGTGCGATCAGCTCCGTGGTGATCAAAGAAGAAGGAGGGACTCAGCGTCCCATCTACTACGTGAGTAAAGCCCTACACGACGCGGAGCTCCGGTACAGTGTGTTGGAGAAAACGGTATTTACCATAGTCACTTCATCAAAAAGGTTGGCCCACTACTTCCAAGCTCACCCCATCCACGAACTCTCACACCAGCCGTTGAGGAGCTTCCTCCGGAATACTAACAGCTCCGCCAGGATGGCACGGTGGGCCATGCACCCCAGTCAGTTTGACATAGACTTCAAACCAAGGCCCGCCATCAAAGGCCAAGCTCTTGCAGACTTTATAGTAGAGTGCACAGCTCGGGAAGTGACGGACCATGTAGAAACTGAAGATGGAGGGTGGTGGACCTTGTCCACAGACGGTTCTTCCAACAGCAAAGGTTGCGGCAGCGGCGTAGTACTCGTCACTCCGGAGGGATTCCGCGCCTACTATGCCATCCGGTTCCACTTCAAGTTATCTAACAATGAGGCGGAGTATGAGACCCTCCTCAATGGACTGCGGTTGGCGGTGGGACTACGAGCTGAAAAGGTCCGAATTCGATGCGATTCCAAGCTGGTAGTCAGCCAGGTGTCTGGGGAGTATGAAGCCAACGAAGGAAGCATGCAGAAATATAGAGATGCGGTGTTGAGAACCCTGCGCGAGTTTGAGGGATATGAGATACACCAGGTACCGAGAGAGCAGAACGCCGATGCTGACATGCTCTCAAAGCTAAGTACCGGAGTCCCCAGCCACATTAGGAAAATCGCTGGACTAGAAGACCTCGAGACTTCAAGTATCGACGTTTCGTGGGTCTTCCATGTGCAGACTAGGGAGCCATGTTGGATTGATCATATCAAGCGATACAAGGCAGATGGCGCCTTACCGCAAGACGAGGCAGACGCAAAGGTAACAAATTTACGGGCACCCAGCTACGTTGTCTCGGGCGATAAGCTGTACAAACGCTCCTACAATGGCACTTTATTGAGGTGTCTATATCCAGATGAAGCCAAGTTGGTGATGAAAGAAGTCCACGAGGGGGTATGCTCCGCCCACCAAGGAGCGTATACCATTGCACGGCGCATCATGTTACAGGGGTATTTTTGGCCCAAAATGCTGAGGGACTGCGCCGAATATACAAAGCGATGTCCCAAGTGCCAAGAATTCCAGGCACTACCAGGTCGACCTGCGACGAATTACACCTTGGTAAGCACCGCGATTCCCTTTTCAAGATGGGGAATTGACCTGGTAGGGGCCCTTCCCACGGGGACTGGAAGCAGGAAATACATCATCGTGGCCATCGACTATTTCACGAAGTGGGTGGAGGCCGAGCCCCTGGCAAGCATCACCGCAGCAAGGTGCAAAAGGTTCGTCGAGAAAAATATCCTTTATCGTTTCGGTATCCCTCTCCAGGTAATCACAGACAATGGTCGTCAGTTCGAGGCTTGAGAATTTTCAGAATTCTTAGCAGGATGGGGCGTTATGCACAGCCGGGTGGCGGTATCTTATCCTCAGGCAAACGGGCAAGTGGAGAATGCAAATAGAACCATCCTCGACGGCCTCAAGAAAAAACTGGAATTAGTCGGCGGAGCCTTGGTGGAGGAACTCGACGGCATCCTCTGGGCCTATCGCACGACGCCAAGAAGGGCCACCGGAGAAACCCCGTTCGCACTCGCCTATGGATTCGAAGCTCGGGCCCAGTTGAAGTTATCATACCTAGTAGAAGGGTGGAGGAGTTCGAGTCAGAACAAAATGAACTTTACCAAAGGGTGGATCTGAACTTCTTGGATGAAAAGAGAGAAGCGGCATTCTGCAAGATGGAGAACTACAGTCGTCAGCTAAAGTCCTACCACGACGCAAAAGTCCGACCCCGGTATTTCCAAGTCGGCAACCTTGTGTTGCGAAGAAGGGAAGCCAGCCAACCCCATGAAGAGGGAAAATTCGCAAAGAAATGAGAGGGGCCTTACGCCGTGAAAGAAGTCGTTCGCCCAGGAACATACAAGTTAAAAACTACAGGGGGAAGAATGATCGATCGGGTATGGAACTCGGAACATTTGATCAAGTACTTTCCTTAAAAATCCTGTAGTAGCAATCATTGGAACTAGTACTTGGTAATCGCGGTCCGTCTGCTCTACACGCTAAAGTTCTCTGAAATGATATCTTATTTTCATGGTCCGTCCATGTTATTTAGTAAAACAAGTTCGTTATCATCTTTTACGAAACTTTCTGAAATAATATCTCGTGCTCGTGGTCCGCCCGTGTTGTAAAAAAAGAAAAAAAAAAAAAAGAGAAGCTCAGATGGCCGAGGCACGCCTCGACCAACACCGAGTCCGTCTCGGCAAAAAAAAAAAAAAAAAAAAAAAGTAACGTGTTTACTCCGAAGTAACTGGTTTATTCCGAATATTCCAAAATAATAACAAGTTGTTCGAACACAGAAAGCAAATAGTTCAAACTTAGAGAAGCACTGGAAAGCAAATTGTTCAAAGACATAGCTAGAAAGCAAGGGAAAATCTCAAGTACGACTACGAACTACTCATGGTCCGAGAGCTCCTCCATCACAATCTGATCAAGTTGAACATTGGGGACGTTGCTAGTGTCGATGCTGTGAAACTCGTCCACCAAAGAATCTTCACGAGCATCTGTAACATCATCAATGAATTCATTCTCAGCATCAGGATCCGGATTCTTCTCTATTACAGGCAAGCCAAGGGATACGGGGTCAAAATCTGGAACCTTCTCCCTCAACACTGGAAAAATCTGCTGCTGCTTCGTATACATTCCAATGTTAAAGGCCACCTGCGCCTCAGCCTCAACCGCCTCTTGACCAGCCCCAGTTTTGAGGAATTCCCGGATAGCCTCAGGAGTGCTCATATAGTGCATGGCGTCCTCTTTAAACTCGACTGAACTCTTGTAGACCTCCACAGCCCGGCCGAGGGCATCAGCATGGCCAGCACGGGTCCTCTCGTAGTCTTCCTGCAACTTCACGAGGGCAAGTTTAAGCGCTCTGTGCTCTTTCCTTAGAGCCTCAAGCTCGCCCTCCATCTTGCTCAGAGCCTCCTCCCGGGCGAACAGCGCTTGGTGCTCCTTCCTTAGCGCCCCAAGCTCGCCTTCCATCTTGCTCAAAGCCCCTTCCCGGATCGATAGCAGGTCCTTCAGGCTCTTGTTGTCCACGTCCCTAATTTTAACATCCTCAATGAGTGCGTCCGTCACCCGCCGTCGTTGGGCATGGATGATCTGTCCCTCTAGCAGGGCCTGAAAGTAACAGACGGAGTAAGACATGCCAGGGCAGAGAAAGAACATAAGTATGAGAAAACTGACCTCAAAAATGTGTCTAAGATAACGCTCTTGCAACATGTTGACATCCATGGCGACAAGGTGTTCCAAGTCCACAGGAGGAGCGATACGAGCAGCATACTCAACCGCATCAAGACTCTTATTTATTAACGACGCTCCGGGTGGCACGTCCATTCCCAGTCGGATCAAGTTGGTCCGAACACGCGAGCCAGACTCAGTGGAAGTATCTCCTTGCACCTCGGGGGGTTGAGGGGAAAAGGTAACGGTCGTGGGTGTGCGAGTCGGTGGAGGCTGCATCACCCCCTCGGCAACCTTGGTTGGAGTAGGCGTACGCACCCTCTCGGCGACCTTGGTTGGGGTAGGCGTACGCTCAATGACCTTGGATGGAGTCGGCGTGCGTGCCGGCGGAGGCGGCATCACCTCCGCGACCTCGGCTTGACTCTTTTTACCCTTCTCTACCTTGCTCTTCTTGGAGGGGGTATCCTGTCGCGACAAGTATCGACCGGTTCTCGAAGATGAAGACATGGTACCTGCAATAAAAAGAAGACAAGTTAGAGTTAGTGGTTGATGAATAAAGACTGAGTGGTAACAGAAGAGTACCCGTGGGTGAAAGAACAGCTGGATGAGCCCTCACGAAGCCTAAGCCCGCGAGCTTCCACTCGGTAGTATAATCAACGATCGATAAAAGACCATCCTCTAGTAGATCATTTACATCTCGGTGGAGGGAGGGACTCATGTCAAGAGTAGGAGGGCAACGTAAATGGGATCCCCACGTGACACGAAAGGGAGATGGACAACCCACAAGGGTGACAAAGACATATTTGGGTTTCCAATCCTTGTTATAAGTAGGACGGTCCTCAAAGAGTTTGAAATGCGGCCTGCTCGAAACCATGACAAATCCCTTACCCTCCTGAGAAGCCCTACCAACTATGAAAAGAGCCTGGAAAAGATCTAGCGTGGGTTCTATCCCTTTGTCCTTACATATAGAAAGAAAGCCCGCAATTACCTGGTGACCATTGGGAACAAGCTGGCCGGGGGCTATCTCGTAGTGGTTCATAAAATCTATCACAAACCTATGAAGGGGAAACCGCAGCCCAACCTGTAGCGGCAGAAGGTGGACCCCAAAATACTTATCGAGGGGTGGGTCGGTGATATTACCCTGAGGGTCAGGAGGGAGAGTCAGAACGTCAGGACTAAGGAGACCACTAATATCATCCCAATCCCGTGGCCCTAGTTGAGGCCGTACGGACAGGACGAGGGACTTATCAAGAACAAAATATGAGGCCTTGCGTTTTTTCTTCTTTTTCAGTTGGGGCCTAGGTGTGGGCGAATCAACAAACGGAAGAGGGGGAAAATTTTCAAAAAGAGGGGAATCATGCTCAAGAAGGTATTCCTCATCAAAATCAAGTTCTCCGACATCAATCAAGGGAGTAACATCCATAATAAGAAAAATACACTAACCTCACCTCGGTTACAGATAAGCTCGCAAGACTTGGGTACAAAAACTGCCTGTCAGGAAAAGAGCATGTCAAAAAAAAAAAAAAAAAGGGCCAGGCAGCGCCTCAGCCACAGGCCGAGGCGCACGTCTCGGTCAGATGGCTGAGGTGCAAGGCCGAGGCGCACGCCTCGGCCAAGTGGCTGAGGCGACGCCTCGGCCAAGTGGCTGAGGCGACGCCTCGGCCACAAGCCGAGGCGCAGCGCCTCGGTCAAAAAAAAAAAAAAAAAAAAAAAAAAAAAAAGGGCCAGGCACCGCCTCAGCCACAGGCCGAGGCGCACGTCTCGGCCAGATGGCTGAGGCCGCACCTCAACCAAGGCCGAGGCGCACGCCTCGGCCTCCTAGTCGAGGCGACGCCTCGGCCTCCTAGTCGAGGCGACGCCTCGGCCAAAAAAAAAAAAAAAAAAAAAAAAAAAGGGGGCCAGGCAGCGCCTCGGCCAAGTGGCTGAGGCGACGCCTCGGCCACAAGCCGAGGCGCGACGCCTCGATCCAAAAAAAAAAAAAAAGAGGAGCAAGACGTGTATATTCATATATATTAAATACATAAATAAATTATAAAATAATAATAACAACAGAGACTTACAGAGCTGGGGCAGAAGTTGTTGAAGATGTGCTCTCAAACTGCTCAGAGACAAGGGTTTATATTGGAGAGGAGCCTGAGATTAAAAAAAAAAAAAGTTAAGTGAAGTAGGAAAGGATTTGGAAAGCACAAATCAGCGATTTGGAAAGGCACAAATTAAGGATTTGGAAAATAAAACCACATATCCTAAATCAACCTGGATTCTACACAGGATCAAATAGGATCACAAATCCTAAATCAAGCAGGACTCTACACAGGATCAAGATAGATTCAGCCTTACTCCCAAGTCAACTCAAACACATCCGTTGACTCAGGAGTAGGGGGGACTGGTGACAGGATAATAGGGCTAGCACCCGACCCGGATCACAAATGGACATCTGACTTAGCATCACATGGGAACCCAACGGGCAGAACTCCAACGGTTAGGAATTCCAACAGGTGCCACCTTTACTGTCATTGAAGCCAGCATTGAAGCCCCCATTGATGTGAGAGAATTAAAGGCTTAGGCTCCCCATTTATGTTCCATGTTGTTACCGTTAGGACTCTAAGTATAAATAGTGCTCTTCTCAGCTAGCAAAAGACACACTGTACTTCCTATACTGAGACAAAAGTAATACAACTATTGTTACTCTCTCTCATAGCGTTATTATAATATTATTATTACCGGTAACATTATTATCGTCAAAATCAAATATATATATATATATATATATATATATATATATATATATATATGATCATATGAGAACACTTGCTTAGGTGAGAACATGAGAACAAATCGTGTGCAATCATCTAATATTTTTTAATGGTCTAGATTAGATTAAGTGTGTGCGAACGCAAATTAAATGTGTGAAAACGTGATTAAGTGTGTTTGCACACATTTAATTCGCATTCGCACATACTTAATCTAATCTAGACCATTAAAAAAATATTAGATGGATACACACGATTTATTCTCATACGTTCTCACCTAAGCAAGTGTTCTCATTGAAACCCTACTATATATATATATATATATATATATATATATATATATATATATATATATATATATATATATATATATATATATATATATAGAGAGAGAGAGAGAGAGAGAGAGAGGGGCGATCAAGTGCAGCCATGTTGTTAGGTGTGGTCATATGGTCAATTACAGACCATTAGATTAGATAGATCCAATGAATCACATTAATCAAGATTCTTCTAGTATTTTCGGGCACATTCTCCTACCCAGCGAATTGCAAGGGTAAACTCAACATAGGACACCGGAATAGGGGAAATCACATTGTTGTGTGTTTTATTTGTGTAATTGGTGCGTTATTAGCCTTACTCTTGTGTATTTGTAGATTCCCATTAGTGCCAAGTTCATGTGCGGCAACACCTTCCCGTGTGGTCAGTGCGGCCGCACAAATTGTTATACAAATATACACCACCCATGTTATGTATATATATATATATATATATATATATATATATATATATATATATATATATATATATATATGTGTGTGTGTGTGTGTGTGTGTGTGTGTGTGTGTGTGTGTGTGTGTGTGTGTGTGTGTGTGTGTGTGTGTGTGTGTGTGTGTGTGTGTGTGTGTGTATAGGGAAGAGATCAGGTGCATTTGTGGCTTCCCGTGCGGTAGATTAATGTGCGTGAGTTTTATACTTAATGTGCGTGACTATTGTGCTTAATGTGTCTGAGATTTGTACTTAATGTGCGTGAGTGTGTAATGTTAATGTGCGTGAGTTTTGTACTTAATGTGCCTGAGTATTGTGCTTAATGTGCGAGAGGTTTGTGCTTAATGTGTGTGACTTTTAACACAATCGGAAGCTATAAACAAAATACATTCAGACCACAAATTCACACACATTAAACACAAAAGTCAGACGAAGATGAAGACGTATATGATGAAGTACAGAGAGAGGGGAAAAGAGGATTAAGGGAATAGGAAGAGAAGACGAAGACGTATATGATGAAGAACAGAGAGAGGAAGAGAGGATTAAGGGAATAAGAAGAGAAGACGAAGACGTAGACAAAGACGTATATGAAGAAGAACAGTGAGAGAGGAAGAGAGGATTAAGGGAAAAGAGAGGAAGAGAAGACGAAGACGAAGACGTATATGTATAGAAGCAACAGGAGCACATTAACATTACACACTCACGCACATTAAGTACAAATCTCAGGCACATTAAACACAAGAGTCAGGCACATTAAGTACAAAACTCACGCACATTAATATTACGCACTCACGCACATTAAGTACAAAGCTCAGGCACATTAAAAACATGACTCACGCACATTAAGTACAAAACACACGCACATTAATCTACCGCACAACCGCACGGGAAGCACCCAACTACACTGGAACCATTCACTATATATATATATATATATATATATATATATATATATATATATATATATATATATAATCATGATCAAATGTGAACTAGATTTTTCGTGATAAGTGTGAACTAATTTGATCCATCCATCTAAGATGATCAATTGTTAAAATATGACAGGAACAATTTTATAAATATTAATAATATAAGGGAATCAGCTTAAGGATTACATACATCTATTTCTTTAATGTAACAAAACTAATTAGACCAAATATGTTCTTTTTGCAAACTAGCACCAATAACTCAATTGCACATGAGACACTATACCAACAAAAAAGAGACGGACAAGCAATGGAGACAAAGACAATGACAAACCTATCCAAAAGGGAATTAACAAAACTTAGAATAATTCTAACCAAAAGTAGTATCTACTACCTAATACCATACCAACTACAATAAGTATTTAGATAATTATTTTTAGAAAAGTGAAAATTAAAAATTAATTTTAATGCCAATTATAATGAACTTCTACTATATAATCTTGCATTGATATACTTTGAATTACTTATTTTAATATATTGGGCATTAAATCAGTTGCGCAATGCACATGTAAAAGTAGTAATATATAAACATAAATTTGTAGTTTAACTATATATTATCTTATACTTTTAGTTGAGATAGAACACATCAGGGGCAGATGCAGAAAATTATGTGAGTGGAGGCGTATTTCAAATGACTTTAAAATTGTCAATGACAAAATATCAACCACCGATAATATGGTTCAAATAAATTATAAATTATATTTATTATAATAACAATAATAATACAATGTTTATGATAGACTACATGATAGTTAGGGGCGAAGTCAAAACTATAAACTATTCTTGGGTAGAGTGAAATTCTAAAACACCCACTTTGAAATGTTATAAAAATATTTATGGCAAAATATAAAACATAATCAATTAAGATAATATAGTTTGAATAAAAAAGACATTATATTCATAAATACTTTAATTTTAATTTTCTTTTTACTAGATCAATTTTAAATTTTTATAAATTAATTTGAATACGATAAAGTATAATATAAACTTGTGGACTACATTAACTAAATGATTCACAACAAAGTAGACTTTAAAAAATTATTTAATTTATTGAACGGTGTGAAGAGTTAAAATAAAGAAAAGAAGCTAAAATATACACACAAAATAGTAGAATTAAAAAAATATTTAATTTATTAAAATGTGGGAAGATGTGCTATTAATAAGATCTGAACCCATGAAATTTCATACCATATTCAAGATCAATCCAACTGAGCTGTTGAATTTCTTAGCAATGTATATGTATAAATAAATATTAAGGGGAGAGGAGTCAGTGGGGGCAGCTGACCCCACTGCCCCCATTGTAGATCCGCCAATGGAACACATCCTTCATTATTGGTATCAAAACCAACCCTATGCATTTTAAGATTATGGATTTGAATTGTATTAGTTTAAACTTTTAGTTGAGACATAATACATCCTCCCATTCACACAACTAGGGGCGGATAGTGGGGGCAGTTCCACCCCCCCCCCCCCATGCCACCCCATCCCCATATAAAGTATAGCTCCTTTTGTGTGTGTGTGTGTGTGTGTGTGTGTGTGTGTGTTTCTATACTCCTTCTATCCCAGTTTACTTGTCTTACTTTTCTTTTTAGTTTTTCTCAAAATATTGTCATTTTTTAAAAATTGAATATAACTATCATTCTACATTTTTCAATTTACCATTTTGACTATTTTAAATTTCTATACAATTAATGAGGTAAGTACAACTGTACTTTGTACAAATGACACATATTTTTGAAGGGCGAAATTGAAAAATTAATAACATTTGTTTTGTTGCACTAAAAATCGTGCAAAAAGAAAACATGACAAGCAATTAGGGATAGAGGGGGTGTATATATATAATATACAAAGAGTAGTTAAAAGATGAGCTAGGTAAAATGGTAAATTATGCCCTTAATGTCAAAAAAGTCAAAGGGTTGATTCTCATTATTATTTTCCTTGAATCTTCATTTTTTTTTCTTTTGCTTTTTAAAAATATTAATAGTGATTTTTTTTCATTTTTTATTATTTAGAATATAATATGTGCAACATCGCAATCCTTCTTTTAAATTAATATAATGAGATGTATGATTTATAATATGTTTCTATTCAAATCATTTTATCGAATTAATTAGTTTAATATTTTGTTATAAATATTTTTTATAAAGTTTTAATGTATTTTGATTTTTCACCTATATGTAACAATATTTATGTATATGCTTCTAAGTGTTTCATTTTTATTTTTCAAACTATCTCTTTTGTTTTAATCTTTCACTTCCACTCAAAAAATTGTTTGAATCTCCGCCTACACACAACTATATACATCCTCATACACCATGCATGTGAACTTTACATTCACATTCAAATATGTTAATGAGACTTATACCCAAAGTTAAGGATTACTTCTTAATTCTAGATACTCAATATTAATAAACTTATAATTTAGTGACACCAATATAATGTAAAGTTTTAGGTAAATGATCTTAAGTAAATTTTATTTACAAAATAAAAATAAAGGGAATAAAAATAAGATTTTAGAAGGAATTAAAAAGGAATATTATTCTATGTCCGGTTGAATTAAGAAATTAAAGAGAGCTCCCTATTATTATTATTATTTTATACTAGTGACTCTATTATAATGCAGTATTTGTTCATAACTATTTTCTCAACCTATTAAAGCACAAAGAGCTAATATCGCATCCACTAAAGCTCGATCCCACAACCTCTCTTATAAAAAAGCAACTTGGTATCATTGGACTACAAGGTCATTAGCCAAAGCTATAGCTCCCTTAAGATAGGATAGTTATGCTGTGCATCCGTATGCACCATGCATGGTGCATACGGATGCAAAAACGACGTCGTTTTATTAAAAACGCTCGTCTTCCCTTAAAAAAAAAAAAAAAAATTAGGTTCGATTCCCAGCAACAACATTATGTTGTTCATTCATTCTGGAATTTTAGTTCATAGATTATGGAATTTTAGTTTATTGATTCTGGAATTATAGTTCATCGATTCTGGCATTGTAGTTCATCGATTATGAAATTTTAGTTCATAGATTCTGGAATTTTAGTTCATTCATTCTGGAATTTTTAGTTCATAGATTAGATTCTGGAATTTTAGTTCATAGATTCTGGAATTATAGTTCATCGATTCTGAAATTATAGTTCATCGATTCTAGAATTTTAGTTTATATGTTGTTGCTGGGAATCGAACCTAATTTTTTTTTTTAAGGAGAGACACGCATTTTTAATAAAACGACGTCGTTTTTGCATCCGTATGCACCACACAGCATAATTTGCCCTTAAGATAGCTTACTTATATTAGGATATTGTTGGGTCATAAGGATGACAATAGGTCTGGTAGAAAGGTACCCACCTATTTAGTTATTCCCAAACATAAATCCACATGCATTTGGAATTGAACTATTTGAGCTCGTCTGTCCTAATTTCATTTGAGACTATCCAAACTGTATGCAAAACTATTTTTTTTTTTTTTGAAAAACTAATTTAATATATTAAAAAGAGAGAAACACATACTCTTATGTAATGAGATTTTAACTACTACCCAATCTAACCTAAACCCAATAAGATCAGTATTGTAAACTTTAGTCCTAGGCGAATAAGGCGATTTCAGTTCTAGGCGGCTTTTAGTTGGCCGGACGATTAACTGGCCGACTAGAGGCCTTAGGCCTCGAGTTGGGCGCTTAACTCGGCGGAGTTGAGCGCCTAACTTGGTTGAGTTGGTGCCCAATTCGGTCGATCAGTTAGCACTCAACTTGGGTGAGTGATTTTTTTTACCTGCTTGACTATTCTTCTTCTATATTCTTCCAGTCATGTATTCAACTAACCATCTAACATATGCAATTGATTAGTTTGGGAATTATTACAGTCTAACAACTCCCAGTCCCGAGTGAAAAATTAAAATAGAGACAGTATATATACTCGGATTACTCGGCCACCTAGACACTCTAAGCATCCCAGGATGTCTAACTAGCGCCTAGCGCCTTCTACAACATTGCCCAAGATGCATATTATTTTACTTACCGAAATCTATTTCAAAATCGATTATCAATTACTTGAATCTGTTTCAAATTCAATTATTAACCTAATAAAAATGAAGTAACTAATTAAAAAAATTATTTTATGAGATGTTATTCCATTCGTGTGGGCAAACCTCACGTATTGTAAAACAATTGTTTCAATTTGACCCACACACGTATCGCACTTAATAAATGTAGATAGATGGATGGTGGAGACGTAGGGGTCGGTGCACGCTTGATGCTTCAAAGTACACGCTCGCATTAATTATAATTTTGAAACTACTTTAAATTAAATTTCTTCTCCCAACTTTAAATTAAATTTCTCACATTCTTAAAGAGTGTCCAAACCTTTTCAACTAGGACATAGTTGTTATACCATGGACCAAGGTCTACATTGCAACATGAATTTAGGTCTAAAATACATAATTTATATACTGAATATTCACGATTTACATATTTAATGTTCACAATTTACATACTAAATGTTCACAATTTACTTTTTACAAAATTGTGAATATTCAGTATGTAAATTGTGTATTTTGGACCATCCGAGTTCACAAAATAATTATTACTCGGTATTTTTTAACAGAATTAAGATACCCAATGCAACAAGCTCGACCAGGAAGGTGTTAGTAAAAATTAAACTAGTGACATTTTGATACGAGAATTATACTGCACTCACCGCTCACGTGGCTATATCATCGTGTATAATTTGACATTTATATAAATCGGTTCTTTTTTATTAAAAAAAATAAAATTGAAACAATAACTATACAATCTATGAACATATTTATTATATCAAATTCATGATCAAGAGTACGAGTTTATGGTTCTTACTTGTTGCCAAGTTTATTCAAGTATTATTCTTTTCTTGATTTTATTTTTTCAATACAGTAAAAATACAATATAATTAATAATTAATAATTAATAATTAATTAAAAGATTCTATCTTCTAAAGAGAGATTATATAATATTCAACTAAACTATTCTTGGTGAACTTCGAATCCAAAATTAAATTAATATAATTCAAAACTTTTATCAACTTAACAAGGTTTGACTGGTTGAGATTTCTTTTAATGGGTTTGAAATTAGTCATAGTTTGTGAATAACTAGGTTTCCAAATATTCAACAATCAATTGTTCCTTAATGAAAATAAGAACTATTATTTTCTACCCGCATGGGCAACTCAACTGGTCACAGAGGTGAAACTTTGGAAGAATGACCAGGGATTGAGTCTCACCAGCGGCAGTGTGGAAGCTACCTCTCAAAGTGAGGGGGGTTCCTTGTGCGCAGTGAGCAAGCTACCTCTCAAAGTGAGGGGGGTTCCTTGTGCGCAGTGAGCACCGGTCTAGCCTCTGTGGTTCATGTTCAGTTGAGTTACCATGATTTACATCCTCCCAAATGCTCTGTCGGGTCGGAGTGTGTCGTGTTGGAAGAAGAACTATTATTTTCTTGATGCCATCCCGTTTAGCTTTAACAAATAATGATAATGATAATAATAATTAGAGAAAATAATATTTTCATACTAATAATAATAATATTATTATTATTATTATTATTATTAATATTATTACTATTATTATTATTATTATTATTATTATTATTATTATTATTATTATTGTTATTGTTATTGTTATTGTTATTATACTGTTATTATTAGTATTATTAGTAGTATTATTATTAGTATTATTATTATTATTACTATTATTATTATTATTATTATTATTATTATTATTATTATTATTATTATTATAGCAACATAAACATTAATAGCATTATACAATTTCTACAGTTCAAATATAAGTTATTTTCTTTATACCTATGATTATTTATATACAATAGTAATTTTTAATAAAACTAAATGCAAAATTCGACTAATTAAAATAAATCAATATTTAATCCATACTAAATAATATAGTATATATAGAAATATACTTATCAATTAGTAAAATTAAATGATCAAAATAAAAAAAAAAACATAAATTTTATAAATATTAGAAGATAGAATTTTAATTTTTGTTGATAAGAAATGCAATTAGTTTTTCTTATAAGTTTTTTATTATAATTAGATTTTAACATCCACACCATAGTAAATGAAATGAAAATATTTTATTGAAAATAAGTTTTTTTTTTTTTTGGTAATATTGAAAATAAGTTAATGATTCATATATTCCACATCAAATACGATACAAATGAAAAGTATAAATATATATTATATACTTTTACCAAAAAAAAAAAAAAGATAAATTTTAACTTTTTAAAATGAAGTTAGAATAAATAGAAGTTTCTGTGAGCTTTTCGAAGATAGAATGGAGCGATTTATGTGCGTTGGAGGAAAAATTTTCTCTGATTGGCAGATTTGTGAAGGAAGGACCGTCGTTGGAAGGAGTTAGGTCAAAAATTACTGGAGTTCTTCGACTGGAAGGAGATATTAAGGTTGGATTCCTGGACAAACGAACATTCCTTTTACGATTCTCACAAGAATCTGATTGTAGAAAAGCATGGCTACGCGGTCAAGTAATGATAGACGGAGTTAGGCTGTGGTTGACGAAATGGAGACCAAACTGGTTTGAGAACAGAGACTCTCCCCTAGCCCTGGTATGGTTTCAGTTAAGGAATTTACCTCTACATCTATTTAATTCCCACTCCCTTTCCCGTATTTGTTCTCCGATGGGGAAAGTTGTGGACATCGACTCAGCAACTCTCCGGAAATCTAGACCAAATGTGGCGAGAGTGAGACTGGAAATTGATGTATCTTTGCCAATAATTGATAAGATTTGGATCGAATTTGTGAATGAGAATGGAACATTGAATGGTTTCTGGCAATATTTCGAAGCTGAGAATGTTCCGCGGTATTGCACTTGCTGTGGACATCTCGGTCATCTTGTACAAGTTTGTAGGAAGGCAAATGGAACGTTGAAGAGGCCAGTAGTGAGGCCGGAAAAGGTTGGAATGGTTATGGGAAGGGGGGTGAGTCAGGAAGATGATCGGAGAGTTGGAGGGATGCCAGCATATGCAAAGAAAGCTGGTGGTTCTGGCTGTCCGCAATCTGCTCGACAAAATGCCTATAAGAAGACTCAATTTCCGAGTGAGAAAGAACTGGCCTCTAAGACTGATGATATAATAATGGAAGCAGCAATGGGACTACTGGATGAGATGGCTGATAAGGTACTTCAAGAAGATGGGCTTATAGCTGAGAAGGAGACAAGGGAGGAGGTTATTTCTGAATTGCCTGGAGAGCTAAAAGCTAAAGGCATTGAAGACGGAGACTCATCCAAGAAGACTGTCCCTTACAAGGAAAAAAAGGGGGTGGCCCTCACTGGCATATCTATGAAGGATTTATGTAACCTCATTGGGAGTTTGAGTGCCAATAGAACAGTAAAACTTAAACGGAGGCCTGCTTCTTTTCCTCAGAAGATGGGGAAGGCTGATTGTAGGCCCTCTTATTCAGATGAAAGCACTGATAGCTCAAAAGGTTTAGCAATTTCTCAAGATACTCTCAGCTCCAACCTGTCCTTAAGCTTCGATACATGGGCTAAAAATTTAAAAGCTAAGGCAAAGGAAAATCATGATGATGCCATGGTGCAGATTGTAGAAGAAGCAAGGCAAGAGGTGGCAGATTTCTTTAAATCTGCCTTGGAGGACTTGGGAAAGGAGAAATATGACGAGGAAACAGAAGATCTAGTGCAAAGAGCAACTGACATTTTCATTAATAGAATGTCAAGGCATGCTGTGGATACTGATTCAAGTGGATCAAGCAAAAAGAAACCTTGGACTAGACAGATAGTGATAGACAGTCTGCAAAGGTTTGTGGACAATGATGAAGCCTTTGCCTCTGAAATTCATGAAGCTGTGAAGGAAGTAAACAGCTACATGCATTCAGTCTATGATGAATCCAAGAAAAAATTCACCCAAGAGAGTGCAGCCATGTCCTTGAAAGCAATGGAAATATTTTGGCAAAAAGTGGAAGGCAAGCCAGCTGTAATGAAAAGGTTAGGAATGGGAACTACACTTGGGTGTTTGATGATAAAGGAACCAAAACTTTTTGGTGGTGCACTCTGTGAGTGGGCCACCAAACTTGGATAATTATCTGGGATTTTGGATGCTGTGATAGGTGATATGAGATCTGCACTCCTGAACTGATGAGCAGGGATGATAGCTGAGATGGATGACCAGAATACATTCTGATGATTCTGAGGTTAAAGGAACTGCAGATATGGAATTTTAGGGATCTGTTGGGCAAAAATTGCTGAGACATGCTGCTTTGATCTCATTCTGAGAGAGGATACATCTGCTTCTAAACATAATAGGAATCTGCTCTACTGCAAGCTGAAGCAAGGAGATCTGATTGAGATGGCAGGTCTAATTTGAATGAAGCTAAAAATGAATGCTTGATGAAGCAGAACCTGCACTATTTTGAGCTGCAGTCTGGTCTGGTTCTGGGATATTACACACAGGTTTGAGCCAAGTTGGAATGAGATTTGAATGTTGATAGTCTATTGAGGGTGGTGCTGGAATTGCATTGCTATATGATAGAGTGATATAAGGAATGAAGCTTGGTGGGCATGGTGATGAATCAGGTCATGGTAGAAGCGTGGTGGGAGTTAATAAGGCCTTGTGCCTTTGAGATGAGTTTAATTGTAAGCCTATTTGGGCCTTGTTTGGTTTGGTACAGAAATGCTGAACATGGGGAGCTCACATGGTGACCTTGAAGAATGGGATGATGGGGAGCTCACATGGTTGTTTGGTTAATCCATGTGGTTGTGGCTTGATACATGGAGGAATAGGAAGGTCCACCTTGTAAGGTGGACCTTTATGGTTGTTTGAAATCAAAGCCGAATGGCCTTGTGTTGGTTTTAATGGTAGTTTAGGCTTTGTGCCCTTGTGATTTAGGCTCTTTATGCCTTGAGTTTTGTAAGGCCATTTGGCCATTTTACTTAGGCTATTTTGGCCCTTGCTTTTGTTAGGCTTTTTGCCTCTTGTCTTTTAAGCCATAGGTCACTTTTGGACCTATGGCATCTTTTGTATAAGGCCTTGGGGCTCTTTTGGTGTGGAATAAATTTCAAAGTTCCGAGGAAAAATAAATAAATAAATAAATAAATAAATAAATAGAAGTTAAATTTCAAATACGAAAAGCATATTAAAATAGATAGACATGATTCATTAATTAAAAAGCATTACTAAATTAAACTGTATTTGTAGAAACTATATATACACATATGTATGTATGTATTTTTATTTTACATAGTGAGGGTAGAACTAGCAAAAGGGGAACATATTAAGGGTAAATTTGGTAAGAAAATATAATTGCACAACATAAAGATCACCAAAGAAAAGAATTTACAGGGCATTTGGTTGGAGGGAATTTAAAATCCCATGTCTCTCCCGGGATTAGGATTTTAGGAAGAAAAAACGTTAGTGATGAGACAAAATTACCCCTCCATTTTTTAACATAAAATTAATACCACAATAACAATGGGCATTTTGAACTTTATACTACTTATTCTGTTTCAATTCCCATGTATACCAAACATTGGAATTAAAATTTCCAGTATTTCTATTCCTGTAAACCAAACACTGGAATTTAAATTCTCACTTTATTCCCAGTAATTCATCTCCCATGAAATTGCAATTCCTTTCCCACGTAATTCCTCCCTCCAACCAAACGCCTTGTTAGGGTCTGTTTGGAAACCTAGAAAATATTTTTTGGGAACTGAATTTCATAAAATAATTCATTTTTAAAAAAATATTGTAATTTTCTAGTATTTAAAAAATTATCTTTTTTTGTTTGACTGAAAGTTAAGAAATTATATTTTTTCTATTTGACTCATTTTCCTGAAAATGAACACATTACTGTTACAACAACAACAAGAATAATATGTGGCGATGGTGGTGGTGTAGTGGTAGTTGTAGTGGTATGGTGTGGTGGTGGTGATGGTGGTGTTGGTGTTGGTGTTGGTGGTGGTGGTGGTGTGGTAGTGGTGGTGGTGGTGGTGATGATGTGGTTGTGTTGTGGTGTGGTGGTGTTGGTGAGGGTGGTGATTGTGGTGGTTTGTTGGTTGTGGTGGTGGTAATAATAATAATCATGAAAGTAACTTAAAAAAGAAAGAGGGTAGAGTGACGGAAAATAATGAATCCGGAAAATGTCTTCCGGCTAAAAAATTATGAACGAATTTTTTACTAAATTGGGTCTTTTTTCCGTTGACCAGAATGAATATTTTTCTTTGACTTCATTTACTTTGAGTACCTAAACACTGAAAAATCTAAAAAATTACTTCTGAAAGTCATTTTCTGGGTTTCTAAACGGATCATTAGTGCTACTTATACTACAACAAATTTTTAATTCCATATAAAAATTAATGTCAAAATAAATTAAAGTTCAAATAAAAAATGTGAAGAGTGAAATTAGAAACCAAAGTATAAAGGAACAACACTAATAACATAAAGAATAAATACTTGATACTTATACATGCAATACAATTTTATTTCCAATTAAAGACTAACCTTATTGACTCTTATTAAATTTTAAATTTAGATAAATTAGATAGATATAGATACCTTCAATAAAAAAAATAAAAAAAAAAATAAAAAAGATAGATAGAGATAATATTATAATGCAATTAGGACATTTAGAGCATGTTTGGTTGAATGAAAATAGTTTTTCAAAGAAAAAGTTTAAGGAAATGAAATTTTTCTCTATTTGGTTGATGAAAAACTTTTTTCACAGGAAAATGTTTTCTTTAGTTTTGAAGAAAATTTTTTTCTTGGAGGTATTTTGTTACTATAGAAGTTGGGAAGAAAGTATCATATAGTTAGACAATTTTACCTTTATTACTTTTATTATCATTATCATTGTGTAAGGATATTTTAGTCTTTATACTTATTATTTCTTATAATTTCAACCCTAATAAAACAACGGAATCAATATTTTTAATAATTTCTTTTATACAAACCAAACAATGGAATCAAGCGTCATGGTAATTTATTTTTTAATTACATTTTCTCTTAAATATTTTTCACAGCCGAATAGGCTGGGCCTTATTTAATTAAGTGTCCTTTTTCCCCAAATGTTTAAAGGACACATAATCTGCAAATAGCTAGGATTCCAAATATTCCTTGATATCTAGTGGTCAATTTTTAATCATGTAAAGTACATTGTTTTAATAAAATAAAATTAATAAAATAAATAAAGTCCCACTCAAAAATGAAAAGGGCATTTATATGCAACAAAAGAAAAAGGTCCAAATCTCCTTTCCCAATTAGAAAAAAGGGCGGTTTTCATGTGTCAACGCAATAGGGATTGATTGGAATTTGTAGTGATCAACAAACAAGTAATGATATAATTTACACTAATTTATTAATTTTTATTTCAACACATCAATCGATCATCATCATACTCTTTAATAAAAGGTAAATGAAAATGATGTTATTTTTTCCCTTTCAAATTTATTTTATTCTCTCTCCGTTCCATTTTATGTGTCTAGTTCGGTTAACGAGACTTAATTAAAGTTATAATTAAATTTTTTCATAATATTAAGTTTAACATTAGTATACAAAATTTATATATTTAGAAATTACACTAAAAGTACTATTAAACACAAAAAAAATAAAAAATAAAAAAAATAAGTAAAAAAATATGAAAAAAAATAAACAAAGAAGAAAGTGTTGGTTTGGACCATTAATAATAAGTAGGACAGATAAAATAAAACAGAGAAGTAATATTTATCTCTACAATAAGAATTTTATTTTTATTAAATATTTATAAATTGCTCAACAACATTCAGAAATTAATATTACCCTAACCTGGTTATATGTAAAATTATGCTCTTTTCTTTTTTGGTTTTGTTTTGTTTTGTTTTGTTTGTTTTTTTTTTTTTTTTTTTTTGAAAAACATTATGCTTAATTAACAATATACCATTTATTTTATTATAAAATAAATAACTACTCCGTATTTCATTATTTATACATATCTAACAAGTAAGGTTGAATACAATTTGGGGGAAATTTCGGACAAAATTAAGTTGGTTGAACCGTTAGTTTGGTAACCACAAGATTCTAAGTTTGATTCCTCGTAGAGCTATCTGTTGACATTATTGGTTTGAGTCGGTCAGTTATGGATAACCTAAATTGGTTTACCTCTTAGTTTTCCTTTACTGGCTAGAGTCACAAAACGAACTTCATCCAATGCACACCTTCAGATAGTGGCTATATGTTTTCCCATAAATCAGATGTTTAATACAATTTGAGATAGATTCAGGTAGCAATATATCTACTTAGGTTCAGATTCAAAGTTTGTTATTACTTATATTGTAATTATTCTATTTTAAGTCATAAGAAAACAAATAATGCATACTTAAATAAAGTCCGACAATAACAATGATTCAGATTATAGTAATAAAATAAGAAATAGATAAGACAGAATTGGAGACTTGGAGTATTCTTCACTGCGGATATTCTAACCAGAACTAAACAATATGTACCCAACAAATTGAATGCACGAGGCATGCCCAACAATGCCATCTATAATAAAAACAAATGTAGATTCATATTAATAAACACAACATATAATAAAACAATATTTATATTATTATTATTCAAAAAAGTTAATTCCAAAAATGATCCCTTGACTATTGTCATTTATCAATTTTTATCTTTCGACTTTCAATTGAACCATAAATGGTCCATTGACTATTGATCTTTACTAATTTTAGTCATCGACTTTCAATTTAATCATAAGTGGTTCTTTGACTAATGATTTTTTTCCAAATTTGGTTATCTAGTTAAATATCATTTTAATAAACATTAAATTTAAGGATAATAATGTAAAAAATTTTATTTTATAACAATTTTAACTAAAACCTTTTACCCAGTTTATATCCAAAATTGACGATCTGAGTTGTAAATCTCACTAATGTGTAATATCCCGTAAACCACACAAAAGAGATAAAAAGCACTAGAAAGACCATGTGTAACGGATTTGACCAAAAATATGTTGGCAAGAATAAAATTTGTAACCTTAAGTATGAAAATTATGATCTCGTTAGTTGACCAACCATTTTGAGGTAATGTTTTTGTAATTTTAACTAATTATGCAATTTGAATTGATGATTAATACTCTTTCTCAAACTAATTAAGAACATTGTTGGAATATTTATTATAAATCATTAAAATTATTATTATTATTATTGTCGTCGTCGTCATCTTCTTCTAAAAGCTTTATATGTGATAATATATGTTATATACTTGACTTTTTTGGGGGTGCTAATAGATTTTTATATTGTATTTGAAGTGTTGTACATTTTATTTTTTGTAGGCAAAGCTATCCCTTATTCCATTAAATAACTTTGTTACCAAAATTGACATCTCGTGAAAAATAGAGGGCTAATAATACTTATGTTAATAATTGAAGGTTCAAAATCTCTATTTATATAAGAACAATACTATAAACTCCTGTATTTTCTTAAAAGAATTTCCTCCTGATGTAACATCATCTTATTGATAGCTAAATTTATTTTTTAATAAGTGATAGGGTAAACCAATTCATTGGTACCCAATGAATGAAAATCACATCATGAGAGAAAGTTGGAAAGAAAAAACTCAAGACGGGATAATATCATTTTTTTTTAATAAATATATTGACAAAAAGAAAAGCACTATTTTTCCTAATTTTATTTTAATATTCATTTTAAGTTATCTAATTATCTAATCTCGACAAATTATTGATAACTCAGTCACCCCAAGTCCCCAATCCTCGTGACTTACATTTAGCAAGAATGTATTTGACTTTATAATGAGATAATTTAATCACATTATTAGTCTCAAATAATATAATTATTAAAATTTCCAAATTTTCTTGAGAAAATCGTAAGCCTCCAATCTCCACCATTCATTCCCCCGACTATGACATAGGATGCTTTGTAGACATCTATTGTCTTTGTCCTAAATGACATCTCCCTTTTTATTAATTAATACTCCGTATATAATATATAATTAGAGTAATAATTATGAGATTAGGTAAATAATAATAATAATAAAATTTCCCTAACTTAACGCCAAGAAAGTGTGACATTATATAGCCATAGTGAGAATTGTGATAATAGCACTATCACCACCTACACCATTCCGGCAGTCTCTCCGATCCGTTCTTTAATGGAAAGTCACCGGAATTTTGCCACAAACACCATCGGATTTTGCTTGCTTCCCTCCGAGCTCATACAGCACATAATTCTCCGGCTAGCCTTGCCGGAGATCATTCGACTGAAAACCGTGAATAAATCCATTTTCTCGACTATCTCCGACGAAGATTTTGTCCGGGATTACAATCTCCTTTCCAGCTCCGCCACGTGGCTGTTCGTCTACCGGAAGCGGTGGAGGCGCGACGCGGTGCTCCACGGCTTCACCGGCGGTTCCGACCGGTGGTTCAAGATTCTGATCGGAGATATGTTGAAGCCGGTGATTCCGCCGGGTGAAGATGTTTATTTTTTGACTGCTTCGGGTAATATTTTCCTGTTTGCTTTGAACACTAGCCAGGAAGTTATTTCCGTTGACATTTTGACCAGGGTAGTTAAAAAGATTCCCCCAAGTCCTCTAGGACCACGTGGCACTTCATCGTGGCGACGATCGGGTATGAAATTACTCTCTTGTCCTCGTGAGACAAAACACTTTCGATTTTTATTTTCTGAAATATGTGAAAACGGTCCTGTTTTATTCGAGTATGATTCCAAAATTGACAAATGGTACTCTTGGGAAGCAGAAGAAGTTATTGGAGATTTACCACATAGTCTCAAAAGAGATAATTATATATTTTTAAGCGCTTCTAATAGTCGTCTTGGAAGCACTATTATCGCAACCGGACCTCAACGTGACAAAACTATGATTTTGCGTCCGAGATATGTCGAAAGGGAGAATGAGGGTGGTCATCTTGTAGTTGGGTTTAGTTGGAGAAACGCAATGAACCGACTACATGTATACGGTGACGCAAATATGCTGATTGTCACATCAGAAAATGCCTGTGCCACTGGTGAATTAGTGAGGATGTTGAAGGGCATAGAGTTGTGGGGGTTGAGCTCAAATGGGAGGAGATGGGAATTGGTTTCAAGGCTACCAAATGGTCTAATTGATAAAATTAGAAAGCCATATGGGGCTATGATGGGATGTATGCAAGAAAGGGATGGCATAATTAGGGCTATCTTGATGTCCAATTTGGAGGGCTCATGGAACATAATTTGGCTAAGTTATGATAAGAGATTGGACCTATGGGAATGGCTTCCTTTGCCTGATTCCCAAATGAAGGGTTCAAATTTAGCTGGAATTACATTTTCTTCTGGACTAACTTTGTCTTAGGAGATTGCATATAACTTGTAACACAAGGCTGTAATTCAAAAATAATAAAAATGTTTAAATTATTAGCTCAACTAGGTGATGAGTGAAAAATCAATAATACTTCATTAGATGTTATTTGCTTAGTTTTATCTCTACTTATTTTCATTTTTGAAACTCCAAATATTGTATCATATGATGTTGTAGCTTTTCTTTTTGTCTCTGACAATAGTAAAAATATCAAAGTTCTATTTGGAAGATCCATTTTTATGATTTCCTTGCATATTTTTAAATTTAAAATACGTGGAAGTTTGACTCTCAATGGAAGCAGTCGGTCTATTAGCCTTCATAGTTTGAAATGGTCAACTATCGACAACCTAGACTAGTTTACTTTCTTATGGTTCGTTCTTTGATAACTAGAGTCACAAGACAGGCTTTATCCAGTGTATATCCTCAGATAGTGAATACTGATTTTTCTCATCATAAGAAAAAAAAACGTATGCTTATATAATGCAAATTACTTATCAATTGATAAGAAGATACATATACACACTATAATACCTAGAAAACTGTTTTTTGTTCTAAAATTATTATTCTTATTATCTCTCTATTTTCTTTTCTTATCTTTTTTTAATGTCCTTTATACTTCACATTAGTCCCATCAATATTTTTCATTTTTATTTTTAATAATTTCATATATTTTTTAATTCAACTTTTTTGATATAGCAAAACTTTATATATATATATATATATATATATATATATATATATATATATATATATATATATATATATATATATATATAAATTTTATGTAATAAAACTAAATTTAAATACTTAATTTGCATTAAGCTAAGTCTAATTATTTATCTTAATTATTTTGAGACGAAATCATCATATTAATTATTAAAGTTATCATGTCACATCATTTGCGACATGATTATTTCAAAAATGTTAGAGTGGGCAACATGCTTAATTATTTAATGCTTTTTATTTCATATAAAATAATGGGTAAAAATAGGTGACATTAGTGATTTGTACGCTTTCACTTTCAACTTTGGTAGGAAGTACTTTATGCATATCTCCAAAGGAAGGTGGAAGATGAATCAGTGAGCCAAGGACATGGATCAGCATTTCACTTACTCCAAATTAAAGGCATATAGTGACAATGTGATTACACAGTCAGAGGCCCACAATGTACACAATTACTCATTATTCTAGGTCTTCCTATGGTTTGGGACATTGGGCTTATGTTTGCAAATTAACCCAAAGAAAAAGGACAGAATTTTAAGGCAATTTATATCGCGGACCAGGGTCCACATAACATTGTGAACTTTAGATCAAAATGATACCATTTTGATATTTAACCTTTAACAGATTATGTAGTTTTTCGTTTATCATGTTTCAACACAAATTTTAATCTATTCTAGGTATAGAATTAATAGTTTTAAAGTGCAGAATTTCATATCACTAGATACAAAAACTCACAACACAAGACACATACACATGTTCTATACTTATCTCAAATCTAATTTATGTAGATAATATATGTCCTATAGGCGGAGCTTTATGCTGTGCAACTGTGTGCACCATGCATTGTGCACAAGGTTACAAAAACGACCCGTCGGTTTGACGTTCGACTTAAAAAAAAAATAAATTTAGAATTGCATAACTACATCCATAACTTCATAACTTTACATCCAGAATTGCATAACTACACATCCATACTTTCATAACTATAAATCCAGAATTGCATAACTACACATTCATAACTTCATAACTATACATCCAAAATTGCATAACTACACATCCATAACTTCATAACTATAAATCCAAAATTGCATAACTACACATACATAACTTCATAACTATACATTCAGAATTGCATAACTACAAATCCATAACTTAATAACTATAAATCCAGAATTGCATAACTACACATCCATAACTTCATAACTATACATTCAGAATTGCATGCATAACTATACATCCATAACTTCATAACTATACATTCAGAATTGCATAACTAAACATCCATAACTTCATAACTATACATTCTGAATGTGAAATTTTGACTTCATAACTATACATTCAGAATTGCATGCATAATTACACATCCATAACTTTATAACTATAAATCCAGAATTACATAACTAAACATCCATAATTTCATAACTATAAATTCAGAATGTGAAATTATAAAATTATGAACATATGTTTACGTAACTAATGGTAATCGAAAATGGTTTTATTTTTATTTAAGTAAAACGACGCCGTTTTTGCATCCGTGTGCACCATGCATGGTACACGCGGATGCACAACATAATTTGCCCCTATAGGCACATATCTATCTATCTACAAATTTAATAAGAGCCAATAATGTTAGGCCCTTAACTGGAACAATAAAATGTCGGTACTAATTGTTTCTTAAAGTGAATGGTTCATATTATTTTGATTTTAGTATTTTTTTTAATGATTTTCCTTATTTACCCTTTATTATATTATTTTCTTCCCTTAAATAACCCTAAATTCCGTTAGTATAAACTTTAGTAACGGAATATTCCGTTAACTATTTATTATTTTTAACTTACTCAGTAATTTATATACGAAAGGTCTTAGGTTCGAACCCCATCCCATTAAAGTAAGCATAATTGTTACACATATATTATGAATGAATATGTTAAAATGTATTAAAAATATATAAAAGTTTAACATAAACTTTGATCAAATAATTAGTCCGACTAAATACATAGTATTCAAAGTTGAGCGTCAAAGATTATAAATCAAGAACTTTAAAAATCATTTGATTTTCTTGAATTTTTAAAAAAAAAAAAAAACAAATTTAGGTTTTTTTTAAAATTTTTTTTTTTTATAAGTAATCTTCGTTAGATTATTTCGAACAAAACTTAATATTTCAATTATGTTTTTGCATTATTGGAATGATTTAGGTCATTATGGTATTAATATTTTATATATATATTTTTATAATGGTACAATTGTACATTACTTTACAAATATTATACTATTATTTTTTTATCGGACAAAATTGTTCTTACATCATTGTCAGACCTGCGCGGCCTAACTACAAAGTTGTTGATAATAAATACAATTACACATGGATTTTAAAACAGTAGGACCATTTTCAAATAATTGACAATGTTAACATCCTACTAGCTCCAATTGAACAAGTTTACACATCAGAATTTTATCAATGCATGAAAACTTCTAAAGAAATTTGTAAGTTAATTTTTACTATATAATTATAACAATATATATTGTAACCATATAATTTGAATTATTTATTATCATCCTCTATTGATAGCAATTGTCATTAACAAACTCTCAAAACAATTTGTCTCAACAAGGAATGGAAATTTTTTTTAAAAAAAATCATTGATTTTATTGTTGTTGATGAAAAGTATGTACGACACTTTATTACTCTTATTAAATTACTAGTTTTTTACACGCACATTGCGCGATTGGGATAATGCCCAATGTTTTTTTTTAATAAATACTTAAAGTATATCAAGACAAGATTATATTGAAATTGTGCATGCATAGATAATTGAATGTTAAATTTGCGTATTTAAATAGACAATTCTAAGTTTACAAATGCAAGATAATATAGTCAAGATTGATTATAATTGTCAATAAAATAATTGTATAGGTATGGTTGAAACTAAATACAGGACATAAGGGAGAGCAAATAAAAATTAGGGCATAAAATATTAAATATATACTAATATTGAAGAGCTAACTACGGATTGCCAAACAAGGACATTGCGAGATAGTTTCCCACTTCAATTTGTTGTGTGATTTGAATACTCTTTTTGTCCATTAATCTCCAAGTAGTTAATATGATTGGCTTAATTATATTTTTTTAAAACAATTATTATCATTATTATTATTATTATTATTATTATTATTATTATTATTATTATTATTATTATTATTATTATTATTATTATTATTATTAAATATATGTATACCCTTAGGTCATTTTACATGTTAATCTAAACAGTTAATTTGTTCAAATATCTTTTTACCAACCGTTGATATAATTCGCTGGTCAAATTCGCTAATATAATCTACTAACGCTAACCGCTAACTGCTGATTGTCAAACAATGATATCGGGAGGTAGTTCTCACTTCAATTTGTTGTGTGATTTGAATACTCTCTTTGTCAACAAATTCCTCAAGTAGTTAATATGATTGGCTTTATTAATTATATTTTTTTTAATTTTTTTATGGTATTAATAAAATACTTTGTAAATAAATATATTGCATTATTTTGTATTATAACTTTGATTTTTAATTAAAAAATAGTGCACAAAAAAGATAATAGACAATGTATTGAATATAATCAATTGATGAATTTGAATGTAAAGAATTTTTACATTGGAGAAATATAAAGACAATATAACTAATAAAATTATTTATCTTAATTAATTTATTGATAATGAATAATTTTTTTTAATAAAGACATTGTAGGGACAATGTAGCGAATAATCAATTGATGAATTTGAATGTAAAGAATTTTTATATTGCAGAAAAATAAATACAATATAACTAATGAAATTATTTCTCTTATTTAATCTATTGATAATGAATATTTTTTTTTTTTTTTGGAATAAAGACATTGTAGACACATAAATATAAATTAAAGAAATGCATATGTATTATTTTTTGTTGGAGCTACTAAATTATTATTCAATTTAATAAGAGTAAAATAGAGTACTAATTATGCCAACTTTGATTGGGATGGTTCGAACCTAATACCTTTCTTATTGAAATCAATGAGTAAGTTAAAGGTGAACTAACAGAAATTAACGAAAAAGATAATATTTAACGGAAATGTTAACGGATAATCATATTCATTAAGGATAAATTAAGTAATATTAAGGAAAAATTAAAATCTGATCAATCTGAGCCATTTATTTGATTAAAAAATTTGACCGCCATTTTTTCTACCCATTATAGGCCTAGCTCTCTTGGGCTCTTATTAGTATAGTAGATATAAATAATTAGTAGCTACAACAAAAAATAATACATATGCATTTAATTAATTTAGAATTAGATGTCTATAATGCTTTATTTAAAAAAAATTATTCATTATAAAAAAAATAAAAGAAATATAATTTCATTAGTTATATTATATTTATTTTCTACAATTCAAAGATTTCTTAACGTCAAATTTATTAATTTATTGTATTCACTAATCACTACATTGTGCATTGTCTTCTTTTTACATTACCCTGTAATTAAATATCAAAGTTCTAATACAAAACATGTTATATGTATTTATTTACCAAGTATTTTATACAAATATAATAAATATTAATATTTTGTTCAATACTTTCACATGATAACTTACGACACACATCTCACAACACATGAAACATTTAGGGGAAAAACTACCACTACTAAATATCAATATGTGTTTGTAAGATAAAGAGTTCATATTACAACTAAAATCTCAGTCATATACACATCAAGGCAAATCTAAAACTTGCTACACCATAATCTCATTGCATGATGAATCCATCTATGCTGCCACCACTAACCTAATTGCACATGATACACTACCAATAAAAAAATAAAAAAAGAGAGGACATGTACGATGAAAACATTGACAATGCTACCCAAAAGAGAATTAAGAATAATTAGAGAAATTTAAACCAAAAGTAGTACTTATTTAGACTATCGGTTTAAAACTAAGTATTTAGACTAGCGTTATTACAAAGTTGCAAACATTTGTTTTAGTGACAATTATAATCAATCTCTCATATATTATCATGAATTTATATACTTTAAATTACCGATTTAAATAAACAAATTCAACATTTATTTATCTATGGATAAACATCTCTTATATAATATTGCATTGATATATTTTGAAATACTTATTTAAAAATAATCATGGGCATTATCTCATTCGCGCAAAGCGCGTAAAAAAAACTAGTTTCATAATACAAGACATAAATTTGTAAAATAATATACACAGTATGTTGTGTGTTACATAACTACTAATCTATTTTAGGTACAAAATCCGTACGCTTAAGATACACAATTACATAACATGAGACATAAAAATGCATATCATAAGACACATACACATGTTTTATATTTACTCTAATTAGTTCATGTACATAATCAATATTCTTAAGTACAAAATTGCATGACATAAGATACGAAAACTCATAACACAGACACAAAAATGTATAGCACAAGACACGAAAGCGCATGACATATTTACTTTATTTCAGGTACAGAATCCATACGCTTAACGTACCATTGCATAACATGAGACACAAAAACGCATAATACAAAACACATACGCATACTTTAAAGTTAAAAAAAAAAAAAAAAAAAAAAAAAAAAAAAACCTTGTAACATGAACTAAACAACAAACGGTCGTCGTCAAAATTAAAATTCAAAACGACGTCGTATAGAACTAGGTTGTACAATGCACTGGGTCCACGGTATAATGATTGTTGTTTGGGCTCAAATTATTCTATGGACCCCAAGGTGGACCCGGGTCTAAATGTTCACAATTTGTATACTACGAACACACAATATTAACATAGATTACTTTGTTTTGTATTCACAAGTTCCTTTCAAATACTGCAGTCACACAATATTAACGAATTAGGATTTGATGACTCAATATTATATTCACAAATTCCACTCTACCTTTGTTATGTGTTTTGATTTAAAAACACAATTTATATTCTAAGAGTTCACAATTCTAATATTATAAATTCACAATTTATACGTCGTTTAAAATCAAAATCTATCTTGCAAACTGGACCCTGTTCCATGCTATAACAACTCTGGTTTGGGACATTGGACTTATGTTTGCAAATTAGCCAAAAAAAAAAAGGGACTGAAAATTTTAAGTACTCCATATTTAATTACTCCGGTATATTAGTTTGGTTTCTTTTAGGTATAGTAAATGCTTAAAAATAATATATGCGATATCTTGTGATTTAAGATTTGTTGTGAGAAAACAAGTTTCGAATTAACTATTCAACCATTGCCTACGCTTTTTTAAAGTATTATTAACTTTATTAGAAAGTAGTATATGTTTTATACTTTTTCTATCTATTGCAATTCAAAAAATCAATACTCCACCATTGGAATTTGATCCTGTAACTTTCATTTAAAGAGAGTCACAGAGATGTCATCTGAACACAAAGTGTTTGGCCAATCATTACGAACTTGAGATGATTAGAAATATAGATTATGTTTTTCAAAAACCACCAAAAACGAAAAGAAGGTGTTTGATACACCTATGATTGTATAATAATTATAGAAAGTATTTGTGGAGTTGTTTAATTAGTAGGAGAGTTAATTGTGGTCCTAAATTAGTATAAGGATAAATAAATAAATACTATATATATAAATAAATAAACAAACGATATATATATATATATATATATATATATATATATATATATATATATATATATATATATATATATATGGGCATGATCAAATGAGAATCACATCTCCTGTACAAACATACGAATTACTTATTGTGTATCTTGTAATGCATAATTATATATTTTTTGTAATTTATACATCTTGTAAGTTGTAATGCCTAATTGTGCAGTTTGCACAGGAGTAGTGGTTCTCAATTGATTTTGCCTATATATATATATATATATATATATATATATATATATATATATATATATATGATCAAAAGAGAATAAGACTTTAGGAGAGAAATAAGAACAAATCTCAATCTTACATCTGGAAAAATCAGACGAATCAGATCAAATTAAAAAAAAAAAAACGTAGCATCATTTTCGTAATTATCACCAACTTTGCTATACAAACGTGAACACTAAAATCTACAATTCTTAAACTTTTCTAGGTTTGCACATTTTGCATATTTAGTATTAAAAGATTGCAATTGTAAAGATGCAAAACTACATTGCACTTAAGGTTTCGATTTTAGAGTTCATGACTGAGTTTTTATTTTTATTTGGTTTAATGGTTCACTTTTTACTTCTTAAGGTCTAGCATTTATAGCTTAAATTTAAAATTTAACTTTTTCGTTGATTTTATAAAATTTACCAGGTTTTAATATTTAATTAATTGTTAAGGATTGCATATTTAATTGTTCAAATTTGCATAGTAAATTTGATGATAATTGTAAAAATGCTATCGCGTTTTTTTTTTAAAAAAAAAATCTAATAAGATCCTTTAAATTTTTATAAATATAAGGTTGAGATTGGTTCTTATTTCTCTCCTATGTATTGTTCTTACAGAATCCTTAGCATATATATATATATAGGTACGGCTGCGCCTTAACGTGCGACCGCACCAATAGTTATGCAAATATGCACAAACAATGTTAGGAAATGCACAACACAAATATGCACCATTAGGTACGCATCACCAAAAAACGCACTATTAGGTATGCATAAAAGCACCACACAGTGTTCAGAAATGCACATTTAGGTGTCTGGAGTTATGGTGCACTATTTTGGTTGTGTTGTGCATTTTTTTAGTGTGTATTTGTGCATTTCATTGTTGTGTATTTTCCTAACACTATTGGTGCCTTTCTCAAGCGATCGCACCGACCGTACGGAAAGACGCGGCCACATTTGAGCATAAGTCTATATATATGTGTGTGTGTGAGAGAGAGTAATATATATATATATATATATATATATATATATATATATATATATATATATATATATATATATATTAAGAAGAGTAATGATATTATTATCTAGTGATGTTTACTGGAATATCGGTAAACATCGCTAGAGAATGATTGTTGGAAAAATTAGATAAAATTGACATTTAAAATTATCATTTTATGGTATAATTTTCAGTGGAATTCACTTTTTATTTAGGTTGGGTCAAATTGAATTTGAATTCTGATAGTTAAGAAGATGAATTTGATATATTTTATGACGTTCAAAATAGATAATGAGTGAAATTAGAAATTGATTCACAAAATACACCTATTTAAATTGAAAAAAATTAAATTAAAAAAGCTTTTAAATAACATTTGTTTCAAATTAAAAAGGGACGTGGTTTGCACTAGTATATACAATTCATCTTTTAAAAAAAAAAAGATTGAATTGTATAATATAAAACACTTTCTCACGCACAACACTAACCTTTTTAGAATTATTTCTCAATGAATTATTTTATTTTCTAATATCATTAGGCTTCTTAATTTTCTTTCACTCTTTTACTATATTCCTCTGTCATCCTCAATTTCTATATCCCTATTGATTCTTCCATTCCTCATTTCCTTTCGGAAGTTAGCACTCACTCAAAGTAGTGCCTATCTTAATACAAAGTCTAAAGTGTCATCTCGCACCCTAAACCATTATTGATTATTCATGCCGCACCATGATATTTTGAGTCATAAATCAGACTTTTTTTTTTCATTTAACCTTTTTTGCAGGTTACCTACATGTTACCGGTAATAAATGCTGACATGGATTTTATTTTTTATTTTTTATTTTTCTCTTAACACCTTGTCTGCTCCGGTTACGAATCAACACCTCGCTTACGTCAAATTAGTTTCTGTTTGTAAGTTTATACTTCAAATTTTCTACGGGCCTGCCGGACAATATTATAAAGATATGGATTTTTCCAAGATTATGAACTGCGAGAAGAGTCTCGTAATCGCTGACCTGTGGCCGGACAAAGCCAAATTTCGGAAGAACAAATTTATTATATAAATAGCCTAGTCCCTGCCTAACCCTTTGTTGTCAATTGAATTATATACCGTACATTATTAAAAACCATAGAATTAAACATAGACCCAATTTTTTTACCTTAAATAATCAGATTTCATCAGAGTATAGTAGAATCCGGGCTCAGAGTATAGAAGATGGGGCAATCTTAGACAGAGGATTTAAATTTATATTTTGTGAATGCGATTTAAATTGTGATATTCTTGGTGTTTTGAATGTACAATTTAGGGTGACTGAATATGTGCTTTTTATGCATCCATTGAATGTTTGTTGAAAACTGAATTAATTTGTGGTTTTTTTTGAAAGTAAAATGAATCAAACAATGACTCTGGAAAATGATTGAAACGGCCTAGTCTAGGCCGTGTATAAATATTTTTACAATTAGAAACGGCCTAGACTAGGCCGTTTATGTACATGATTGTATTATTATTATGATTGTGACTATGTGCATGATTGTTTTTAATTCCTACTCTTTAATAACATGATTGTTATTATGATTGTGGCATAATGTATGTTTATTATTTTAGTGTATTTTTTTTTTCTATATCATGATTGTTATTATGATTGTGGCATAATTTATGTTTATGATTGTAGTGTAATTGTTGTATGATTGCATAAATATTAGAGATAATGTAGTTTATCATTATGTAATTTGTGAATTTTTTTTATAACTATGTGATTATCATAAATACAAATTTATAATACTAATATATGACATGAATATAAAATTAATACAATTCATGATAATAATTTATATACAAATACTAATATATGGCATGATTAAAACTGTTTCATCATTGATTGTTATTTAGGATAGTTATGGCACAACGAGTGAATCCTGGACCTATTGATGGAAGTGTGCTAACGTTTCAAAGGCAACATCGTAGTAGAGCAATTTGGAGCGAACCCAACTACGATTGTGAAGTGAAAGTTGCACGGTACGATACCGTAACAGTGTGCGATGCCGCACTTGATCCTCGAGTGCAAGAACATCTACGTACTGCCGGATTTTACGGTATTTCTCGTTTGACGTCCATTAAATTGGACCATGGGCTAATTACTGCACTTCTTGAGGGATGGCGGGCGGAAGTGCATGCCTTTCATATGCAATTTGGTGAGGTTGGAATAACACTTCAGGATGCGGAAGTGTTATTTGGGCTGAAGGTGGACGGGTTGCCAGTGTCGGGAGATGATACTGTATATGAACCAGCTGAAGTTGTGAGAAATTGCTTTGAACTGCTTGGATTTTATTTGGCACCGCAATTCATGACCAAGACAAAGATTAAAGGGACTGTGGTTCCGGCGGTTGGCCAGTTAAACGAGGGTAGCACACAGGAATCGGTGATTTTGGAAACACGCCGTTTAATTTTTCATTTATTAAATGGTTTTTTGTTTTCGGACACAAGCAAGGTGTATTATAAAACATACTTGCTAGAGTATATTAGAAATTTTGACTTATGTGGACAATACAGTTGGGGATCGGCTTTTTTGGGATATTTGTACTGTTCCTTGTGCAGAGGTGCTAGGCTGAGAGCTTCAACGGTTTGTGGTTGTTTTCTTCTTCTACAAATTTGGGCATGGGAGAGGTTGACAATGGTATGACCACATCGTGTTCTGCCACTCACAGAGATCTCAGATTACCCTCTTGCATATCGGTAAGTATCCTTTTACGTATTACATGTACTAATCATTGTAGAATTATATTATATTTTGTTTGCAATGTTATTGTTGTAGGTGGGTGTGCACACACACATGGGGTATAGTGCCAAATCACACCACAATCGCATACCGTGACCAATTCGATCGCTTATTGGAACAAAGGGTAAGTTGAAAAAAAGTCTTGTTTTTTTTTTTTTTTTTTTTTTTTTTTTTTTTTTTTTTTTTTTGTATTGATAATATATTCGTAAGTTAGTAATCCGGAATTATAATATTTGTTTACATTTCGTGTTTACTCCATATGCTGGATTGATCGAGGAACTGCCATTTTACTGCAAGGCCGGATCGGCGCTTTGGACATCCCATGTGCCACTTATCTTCTATCATGTTGTGGAATATCATTATCCGGAGCGATTTTTTAGGCAATTCCATGGGTTACAATTTCCCCACCATCTGTGGTATGAATCATAACCCCGAATGGGTAAAATAAATATGGTGGATTCCAAAATGTCACTGCATGGAATGTGGACACCAAGCAAGGAAAACCGTCTTTTGTGGAGTGCATTTCTCTCCTATAGAGACTCGTTATCCGCGTTAGCGATTTAAGCTTGCCGTATGTCCACCGTATTTTGTAATTCATTTTTTCATTTAGAATATGTAGTCTATGTAGTCTTCGTATTCCAGTGTTGTATTCCAATTTAATATAATATATTATTCCAAGTTATCCGTGTCAGACTTTTAGGACTTTGTTTTTAGCAATGTTGTATTCCAATTAAATATGATATATTATTTCCATTTATCCGCGTAGACTTTTAGGACTTTGTTTTTAGCAAAGTCCTATTCAGACTTAGTAGTCTGTGAGTTTTAATACTTTTAATTGAGCCCGTTTGTCATTTTGTGTGGCTGTAGCAATCAGAATTCATCTGATTGCTACAGTCATACGAAAAAAAAAATTGTTATATAAGTAAATTTAAAAATTTTTATGACATTATTTAATTAAAAGTGTTATTTTGATGTACTTGTAAGTAAAAAAAAAAAAAAAATTACTAGAGTGTTGAACTAAAACATTCGATTTTATTAATGATTTAATTTTGGACATTGCATAGAAGAGTGTGTTGTCTTTCGACAATACTTACATTTTGTTCTGCGATTGCTACTAAAGTCCATTTCATTGGGAAATCTTGTTGTTCATCGTTGGCCTCTTTGTGTTCGTCGCTTAGCGTTAATAGGCGGAAGGTAAGTGATATGATTTGACCACTGAGTATGTTCGACCAATGGATAGAAATTACCTGCGTAAGCATTCTTGTAGTTTTGGACGGAGTATACTTGTGGCACGAATTGGTAAAATGCCTCCCTTCGGAAATTACAAGCTGCTATCACATGTGCACACGGTATTCCGTCCATGTTCCACTTGCCGCAGTTGCATGTACGTTCAGCCAAGTTGATGTGAAAATGATGGTGTAGACTGTGAGCCATGTATCCAGAAATTATAGCAACGCCGTAAATGCCAAGAGTGTCATTATATCTTTCAATGCTTGCATTTTTTGACTCATTTTCTCTAGCAACCAAATCTTCTTGAATCTTTGGCATGAAAAACATTTGCTGTTGATGCATCATCTCCCCCGCAGTACGCCTATCGGCAAACATTGTTCGTAACTTGTGAAAAGTTATTCGTGCAATTGCCGTGACAGGCAATATTCGGCAACTCTTAATCGAGTTATTAAATGACTCAGATAGATTGGTTGTCATAATGCCGTACCGATGACCCCCATCGTGACATAATGTCCATGCCTCTTCATCGAGTGCTGCCAGATAGTTGTATGCATTGGGCCAATTTTGTTGGATGGTCTGCATGTTTTCATTGAATTGATTTGTTGTAACAGCAGTACCAGCTTCCCATATCAATCTACGTAACCACCGATTTCTGCTGACCTTTGTTAGTACATTGCTCCGAAGGTGTCGAAGGCAATACCTACATTTCACTCGGCCATGCAATTCTATGACGTCCTTAAACGCCGCTTCAATTCCAGCATGTCTATCCGAAACGATGCACATTGAATCGTAATCGGGAAAGACATGTACAACGAGTAGTCGTAGAAACCAAGTCCAGCTAGCGTTATTTTCCGAGTCAACTATTGAAAAAGCCAGTGGATATATTTCCTTTTTTGCAGTGTATCCGCATGCTAGAAGGAGATGCCCTTTGTACCGGTTGTACAAATGTGTACCATCAATACAAATAACTGGGACGCAATAGCGGAATCCATCAATTGCCGGCTTGAAAGCCCAGAATGCATACCTGAAATGAATGTATTCAGAACCACGTAGTTCGGATGGAATACACTCCATCTCGACAATCGTTCCCGGGTTGGACACTTGCAAGTTACACAAGAATTGGGGGAGATCATTGTAGGATTGTTGGAAATTCCCGTACTGCATCTCAATGCATTTTTGTCGGGCGTACCATGCCTTCCTATACGAAATGTCACACTGTAATGTTGGCGCACATATACTTGGATGTGTTTGATTTTGTATTGTGGGTCTGCAGCGATCTATTGGAAAATCAAATCGCTAATTAGTGCGCTGCTGCACATTCTGTCTGCCCCTCCTTGGTTGTATTGTTTTGTGCAGTCATGTGTATCAAAGAACTTTGTCACCATCCATTGAGAAGATGCCCCATGCAATTTCCTTGCTAATAATGTCCAGCCACAAGAAGGTATTGCATGGAAATTTTGACACGAGACTTTCCAATTGTTTTTTTTTTTCTTGTGATTCGTTATGAAGCTCCGCCTCGGATGAATACTCTATGTTGATACAGCTTTTTTTAGTATGGGAAAATCTGGGAAAACCATTCCGATGCATATGACATTTGTTGAGGGGTCATATGACATCATTTCTTGGTCATCCCTCTCTGTAAACCCGTGGCTGAATGTCGTTGTCATTTGTGGTATTGGAGAATGGTAGAAAGGAATAGCAGAATCAGGGACAGTTGTACCTCGACCACCATATTGTTGAGCAGTTTGTCCCATAGTTTGGAAGTCAACTGTAACTGGTTCATCTATGTCCTCGTCCGTAGTATAGTCACTGCTTGATGGTATTGACTCGGGTACATAACTCTCATCTGTCTCCGAAGAAGTTTCCACGATTGTTGAAGAAGATGGTGTGGCATGAGAAGTATAACTCCCGAAATAAGATGCCATAATAAAATATTGAATCAAATTGTGTTGGTGGGTATTGATAAATTGGTTGTGGTGTGTATGGTAAATAGAAAATTTGGATTTGGATCTTGCTTGAACAGTGGTGAGCCTGAAAAAAAAATGAACACATGCGGATGGTAAATAAAGGGGAAGAAGCAAACGGACTCAGCTAGTCCAACTGTTAATTAATTTTAATTTTTATTGAAGTTGCACTCCCCTAGTCCTACTGTTATTTATTTTGTAAATTTTATTTGAAGTTGGACTCCCCTAGTCCAACTGTTTAAAGTTTCCATCCATATTTTATGTTCAGTTAATGATAATAAGCATACATTTGCGCAATTTTTTTTTTTTTTTTTTTTTTTTTTTGCGAATATTTTGTTTGAAATAGAATATTTATATTCAATTAATGATAATAAGTAATCATAGTAATTTTTATTTTTTTAACAATACACATTGAAGTAATGATATAAGGATACATAGTAATTTTTTTTACTTTGAAAGTAGATGTTTATATTCTTCAATGATTGCATCAACTCTCATAGCATGTTCATGAGTCTCCGTGCTATTTCGTGCTGCATACGCTCAAAAATCTCGGCCTTAGAAGTTTTTTTTACATTGTGATTTGTGGTACTACTTGAACTGCATTGTCCTCCGACATCGTTTTGTTGATTGTTTATGAATTTGTTGAAAGCTTGAATGGCTTCATCTTTACTGGTATATGATTTATATAAATTGTCGCTAAATCGATGCACTTGAGCTTTTGCATCCTCACAGTTTTCATATATTCCTGGTTGTCGACCGATAAACACAACATATGTCTTCACCTAATATTCAATATCTTGTTAGGGGAGTACTATTAATATAATGAAGACAAATCAAAGTGAAGAGTACGTACCATTGTAGTTTAAATCACAAGCTTGATGACTTGGTTGAAGTGGTAAAACTACAAACAATATGCTTATTGATGAGCAAAATAGATGTTTCCTCCTTTCCAATATGGTATTCAGGAAACACATAAATTGTATGGTCTTCACGAAACAAAGATATTGATGGTGCTTTAAATAAAGGTATTGTATAATCGGTATGGAGTAGTCCAACTACACTTCAATATTTATTGTTTTAACTATTTAAATATTTATTTATTTTGACATGCTATTATATCACACTTTTTTTGGGGGAAGATATGTTTTGGGAGAAGATATGAGGATAAAGTTGTACTTCCCTATACAAGTCAAACTTTACAATATAATCTGCAAATTTTTTCCAAAAAAAGTGTTGTCATATGAAGTAAAGTTGCATTCCCCCAGTCCAACTTTACAATACAATCACAAATTATTTTCGGAAACAGGCATGCACCAACTTTATTGTTTCGAAAATTGGATGCACAAAATTTGGTTAGTCAAGTCAAACTTTAAGTGTTTTCAAAAAAAAGTAAAACTTTAAGTCACACTTTACAAAAGAATCTGCAATTTTGTTTTGAAAAAAGTGTTGTCATATGAAGTAAAGTTGCACTCCCCCAATCCAACTTTACAATATTTTCGAAAATAAACTGCACCAACTTTATTGTTTCGAAAATTGGATGCACAAAATTTGGTTAGTCAAGTCAAACTTTAAGTCACAGTTTACTTTATTGTTTTGAAAATTGGATGCACAAAATTTGGTTAGTGAAGTCAAACTTTAAGTCACAGTTTACAATAGAATCTGCAATTTCGAAAATTGGATGCACAAAATTTGGTTAGTGAAGTCAAACTTTAAGTCACAGTTGTATGAAGTAAAGTTGCACTCCCCCAGTCCAACTTTATAATATTTTCGAAAATGAGAAGTAAAGTTGCACTCCCACAGTCCAACTTTACAATATTTTTGAAAATAAACTGCACCAACTTTATTGTTTCGAAAATTGGATGCACAAAATTTGGTTAGTCAAGTCAAACTTTAAGTCACACTTTACAATAGAAATTTGGTTCAAACGTTACAATAGAGGTCTGAAAAGAGGTGTGAAAAAGAGGAAAACGAGAAAAAAAGAGGTCAAAGAGGCAACAGAAAAAGAGGAAAAAGGTGTTTGATTTCCCCAGAATTAAAGTTGCACTCCCCCAGTCCAACTTTACACTACAATCACCGTTTTACGAAAATGAGATGTGTTGAACGGCATCAAAATTACATTAAATTCAAAACAAAACCTTTAGATGTGAAAATGTCTGGTTTCACATTAATATAAGTTAATTTAATGTGACCTATAAAACCACTCTAGTCAATTGCTCTATATAATAGAATTACTTGCATAGTGATAGCTGAAAAAAGTGTTGTTAATATACCAAAGTTGTCAAATAATGGATATGTGGAGATACTTTAGTTCAAACGAGATAGAGATGAATAATGAGTTGGAGAGTATTGAGTATTTTGTGCATACTATACACAATTGGAAGTATGCTATGTTCACATTAATTAGACAGAGCAGAAGAAGCAATTACATGCTTGTCGTCTCACCATCGTGGCTGATGTTGTCGAATGTTTTAGGATTTTCCGTAACATTCCCCATTACAATCCGCAGCAGAAGACGTGCAGACGAATTCGTCCAAAGTGTTATTTGTGGTTCAATTGCTTATAATTTCCGCATAGACCGTTGTATGACTTTAAAAATACTTACGCACATACCGTATTCTTTATTAAAATGACTAATATTATATTTAATATTTTTTTTGTATACTGCAGCTTATTACATGTCCTCTGAACTTGTAGGTCATGCCCATCCGTCCATGCGCACGGTTAGTTGGTTTGTTGTCGACATTGTCACGTCATTCTCATTTGTATTTCCATACTGCATGTTAGCGCACTTGATTCAGCACGTAAAGCCTACTGCACTATTATTCCACGGACATTCACACCCGTGGGAGTTACCTGTTGAAAACATGAGGTGTTATGAAGGATGTGCAGACTTTCTACACGCACATGAAATTCATCACGACAACAAGATAGTGATGCGTCATATCGGTGCTTTTCAATTTGAATTTTTTGTTGTAAGAAACAGGGCTCAAGTTGAATTGCTCGATGCTCTAGGTGAGGGCCACGAATGTGATGTGAGCGAGAATACGGAAGGCGGTATAATATCTGTACCAGCAAGTTCGAGCATCCAACCAACTCTTTTGACGTATGAGCTAATAGGATGCAGGACATTAATGATTAGTAACTTTGAGTTGACGTGTGAACCCGGACTGCTAACAGACTACATATACATACTCGACGTACACTGACAATGACTACGTAGATGTTTTACATGGAAACAAAACAATAAGGTTTATAATGGTCACTACAGTCGTGCGTACAAACAATAAGGTTTCATAATCAGCTGCTGAGATAGCTGAATATTAGTTGCGCGCCTACCCCGACCACCCGTTTCTCGACCACGACGCAGATGTGCCCTATCTCGCTGGCCATCACTACGGGGTGGACTTAATGGTTGATCCGGCAGGGGGGCAACCTCAATTTCATCAAGGTTCATGTGCAATAGAGGCTCATACTTGGTGCCGACCACGAATTGACGCGAAGTGTCAACAATATCCCTTAACGCTTGCTAGTGGTTATCCAGATTGTTAAGTGCTTGAGTGCCTCGTATGGTCAACCTTGTTAAGGTATGCATCTAATCATAAAAACAAAAATAATCAACTACTATTAAAAACATCATAACCATTTAAAAGATATGTAATCCAAATAATAAAAAAAAAATTAACATACTAACCGCTTCGTTGAATGAAACCGCACACTGCACAAAACCCTCGTTTTGGTAATGCATCGGGTTACCAATGACACAGCGCCCATGCCGGTAATACCAAACCCGGTACGCATCGTGCGCTTGCGGTTCAGCAGTAAGATTCATTTGTACAACATATTGATTTCGTAAATTCCACACAGCAATATGCTCATGATGTTTCTCTAACCAATTTGTACCTGTATTACCACGTTGGTCAATGTCGTGCAACGCTTGCGAGTATACCACAGATGGTGGGGTAATTGTAACCCATGGAATTGCTTGCAAAATCGCTCCGGATAATGATATTCCACAACATGATAGAAGATAAGTGGCACATGGGCTGTCCAAAGCGCCGATCCGGCCTTGCAGTAAAATGGCAGTTCCTCGATCAATCCAGCATATGGAGTAAAAACGAACGGTAAACAAATATTATAATTCTGGATTACTAACTTACGAATATATTATCAATACAAAAAAAAAAAAAAAAAAACAAGACTTTTTTTCAACTTACCCTTTGTTCCGATAAGCGATCGAATTGATCACGGTATGCGATTGTGGTGTGATTTGGCACTATACCCCATGTGTGTGTGCACACCCACCTACAACAATAACATTGCAAACAAAATATAATATAATTCTACAATGATTAGTACATGTAATACGTAAAAGGATACTTACCGATATGCAAGAGGGTAATCTGAGATCTCTGTGAGTGGCAGAACACGATGTGGCCGTACCATTGTCAACCTCTCCCATGCCCAAATTTGTAGAAGAAGAAAACAACCACAAACCGTTGAAGTTCTCTGCCTAGCACCTCTGCACAAGGAACGGTACAAATATCCCAAAAAAGCCGATCCCCAGTTGTATTGTCCACATAAGTCAAAATTTCTAATATACTCTAGCAAGTATGTTTTATAATACACCTTGCTTGTGTTCGAAAACAAAAAACCATTTAATAAATGAAAAATTAAACGGCGTGTTTCCAAAATCACCGATTCCTGTGTGCTACCCTCGTTTAACTGGCCAACCGCCGGAACCACAGTCCCTTTAATCTTTGTCTTAGTCATGAATTGCGGTGCTAAATAAAATCCAAGCAGTTCAAAGCAATTTCTCACAACTTCAATCACCCTAAATTGTACATTCAAAACACCAAGAATATCACAATTTAAATCGCATTCACAAAATATAAATTTAAATCCTCTGTCTAAGATTGCCCCATCTTCTATACTCTGAGCCCGGATTCTACTATACTCTGATAAAATCTGATTATTTAAGGTAAAAAAATTGGGTCTATGTTTAATTCTATGGTTTTTAATAATGTACGGTATATAATCCAATTGACAACAAAGGGTTAGGCAGGGACTAGGCTGTTTATATAATAAATTTGTTCTTCCAAAATTTGTGAACAAAATATTTTGCACATAGAAAAATAGCAAATAAATTTGTGAACAAAATAGCAAAATAAAATATAACAATTTTTTGTGAACAATATTTTTCCTAGAAAAATAACAAAATATTTGGGTTTTTCTATGGTCCCATAGCAAAATAAATTTGTCAACAAAATAAACTAAATTAATAATGCCTAGACTAGGCATTTTTATAAATAGTACTTTTTCTAAAAAAACTGAATTCATTTGTGGCACATAGTCTAAACTGAATTCATTTGTGCATGAATTCATTTAGGGCATTTTTTCTAAAATAAATAGTGCTTTTTCTAAAAAAACTGAATTCATTTCTATTAATTCCTAGTCTGGGCACATAGTCTAGGCCGTTTTTATAAAAATGCCTAGTCTAGTCTAGGCACATAGTCTAGGCCGTTTATTTTTCTGCTTTTTCTAAATAATGTCTAGTCTAGGTCGTTTCTATTTTTTTATACGAATTGCACGGATTCTAGAATCATTCAAACTGTATATTGCTGGATTAATCAATGGAAAGTTTCAAAAAACCACAAATGATTTCAGTTTTAAATCATAAGCTATATACAAAGTTTCAAAAAAGATCACAAAGTGATTTCAGTTTTCAATCAGTTTTAAATCATAAGCTACATACATAAGAAAAAAAACAAAGAATATGGTAGCTACATACATCAGAGTCTTCAAAATTATGCATTATTGCAAAAGCTATACATTTCTAAAAAAAAATAAAAAAAATGAAGCTTTCACCATTAATGGAGGAACTAACCTTTAGATGTTATTAAAGCAAAAACCAAACCGCCGGAATCCGCCTCCAACCGCCGTCTCCACTCTGCCGGAAGCGCCTCCTACCGCGGTCCCTCGCCGGAAACCGTCAGCCACAGCCGCTAATAGCCGTCGCGCCCACTTCTGGAAACCAGATCCACCACTGCGCCTCCGCCCTCCGTCGCCCCACTGCCGGAACAAGTATTCCCCTGCGCCTCCAACCACCGTACACCTCCGTCGCCTCCAACTGCCGGACCGTCCAAACAGCCACCGCCGAGCACCACTACAACCATAGTTGGTAACCGATTTTTGGGACCACAAATCTTATTTTTTGCTATTTTAAAAGTTTTGTGTTGGGACCATAGAAAAATTTCGTTGAAGGTAAAAAAAAATGGGGAAGAAAGAGGAAGGAGATGAATATATGGGAGTCAAAACTAGGGTTTTTACATTATTGGGAACCGTATTATACACAATATACAATAACTATTAAATTAAATAATATAATACGTAAACAAACCGTAAACCGTATGGTATTTGGAATGGTAAGTCTTTTTAAAATTGCTATGCCCTATAGCGTTTTTCCTATACTCGGACTCCACCAGCACGGTTTTCCCTGCTACGTAACCCCACTCCATGCATAGCCTTTTTCGTATCCAACGCCCATATTTTGCACCCTCTGCAAAAGCACCCGGAATAAAATGACGTTGAAGCTGTGGAAATGGGTGTCACTAACAAAATATCTATTAGTTTTATTATTATTATTATTATTATATTATTATTATTATTATTATTATTATTATTATTATTATTATTATTTATTTATTTAAATAAGATTACATGGACTCCACCTCATTTAATTAAAGCTACGTCACTAACAAATAAGCTCAAAGTAGTTGAAACCGGCGACATGTCATCGTCTTTACCGGAAAACCTACAAAAAGTGCTAGGCGGACAAAAAAAATTAATTTATGATTTTAAATATCACTTATTAAAGATCAGGGTGCGGCATGAATAATTAAGAATGGTTCATGATGCGGGATGACACTTTAGCCTAATACAAAATCATATAAGTGCCCCTTTGGTTTGAACCAAAAGGCAAGGAATAACACAAGACATTCAAATCATCAAAACTACAAAAATAAACCATAGAGTCTAACCAAAAAGTTAGAGGGGCTAAATTCTTTGCTATAGATTTATCCTGATGACATGCATGCATAGTATGTGAGAGATTTTCAATAATATAGAAGAAAGCAAGTTCTTGGATTCCTCAAAATTAAAAGATTGAAAAGTAGCCATGGAACATGATAAATATATTAACAAAGAATGTTCTTGCAAAATTTGGTTAAATGATGCTCTTCCATCGACTGTAGGGTTGTTCAAAGCTAGTGTAAAGTGGCGATGAGACGCAATTGTGCCCTGTCCACTATGAAGTGAGGAGGACGAGATGGCGATGAGACGCAATTGTGCCCTGTCCACTATGAAGTGAGGAGGACGAGACAACCAATCGTTATACCATGGACCAGGGTTTACAGTGCAATATGAACATTAGTTCATGTGTTTGTGTATGTGTTTTGTGTTATAACTTTTTGTGATTTTGCGTTATGAGATTCTGTACATTATGAATATAAATTCTGTACTTGGAATAAATTAGTAATTGTGTCTTATGTTATGAATTTATGTGCCTTGTGCTGTGAAATTTTTATGCATATAAACAAAAATTATGTATCTAAAATATATAACATGCGTATGAGTCTTGTGTTATGATTTTTTGTCTTGTGTTATAAAATTTTGTATCTTACGAGTATGAATTTTGTACCTCGTCTTTTCAATCCAGCAGGGTCCATAATGTTATGCTATGTGCATGTCTTGTGTAGTGATTTTTTGTGCTTTGTGTTATGAAATTTTGTATCTTACGAATATAAATTTTGTACTTCCTTGTTTCAACTTTCAATTCATAGTCCATAATACTATATGGAACTTGATTCATGATATAAATTGCCCGAGACAACCGTATCCTAAACACACTAAGCTAAGAGATTGCTCGTACGCTAATCAAGTTTGGGTTGTCTCTTAGTCATTGGTGTAGGCATGCGCAGTACAATTTAATGATTTGAGGGATGAATGCCCGCATGGGTAGCTCAACTGGTCATAGAGGTGAAACTTTGGAAGAATGACCAGGGATCAAGTCTCACCAAGCGGCAGTGTGGGAGCAACCTCTCAAAGTGAGGGGGGGCTCCTTGTGCTCAGTGAGCATCGGTCTAGCCTCTGATTGAGTTAATTAGATGGTATAATTAGTTGATAACATTACCTGATTGTAAAAAAGTGTTTAATGATTTGAGTGATGAATTATATATGGGTGTACAATAAGTTAACCAATAAGGAGTGTCCTATTTAGAATAACACGTCGGTGTCTCAAATATGACTATGACTGTTAACTGATTGAGTTAATTAGATGGTATGGGTGTACAATAAGTTAACCAATAAAGAGTGTCCTATTTAGAATAACACGCCGGTGTCTCAAATATGACTATGACTGTTAACTGATTGAGTTAATTAGATGGTATAATTAGTTGATAACATTACCTGATTGTAAAAAAGTGTTTAATGATTTGAGTGATGAATTATATATGGGTGTACAATAAGTTAACCAATAAGGAGTGTCCTATTTAGAATAACACGCCGGTGTCTCAAATATGACTATGATTTATTTGGTAAATGACTGTTAACTGATTGAGTTAATTAGATGGTATAATTAGTTGATAACATTACCTGATTGTAGAAAAGTGTTTGGTAAATTAGCTGTTAGCTGATAATTGTTTGGTATAATTTTTTTTTTTCAAAAAACTAATTGAAAAAGTTGTTTCGATCAGCTTTTTAAATTTTAACATTTTGGAGTTTCAAAAAACTAATTAACTAAATATGTATATTGATTTTTTAAATAAGTTAAACAATTAATAGTTTGTCAGATAAATTAAAATTGACTGATAGGCTAATTTTTTACCAAACTGGGCCTATATATTTACATTTTTTTTATAAACATGACAAGATAAAGCATTAACATAGTTGAGTTCGTTCAGGTTGTTCAATCTCAAATAATCAGATAATTTTGGTATATTTTAAGAAATTCTAAATTGAATCATTTGAATGTGTTACCTTCTATTTAGATCTCAAATATTGTCCTATAAACAAAATTCAACAATGACATTAGAATGATAATAACATAAATTCCAAATCCAATCAAATAAGCTAACATACAACATAAGAAAATTTTTAAAATCTATATTTATATATACATAAAAATAAAATCCTCCTATTTCATTTTCCCGCTCAAACTTTTGTAGTAGAACTTATTTGGTAATCAAATGTAAAATGGAAATTAATTAAAATTTATTAATTCGTAATATTACATAATTACACATTTCCTTTTTGAAAAATTATACAAGTTTATAATTCTCATATTTTCTACAAATTTAATAAGAGTGAATAATGTTAGGCCCTTAACTGGAACAAAAAAAAAAATGTCGGTACTAATTGTTTCTTAAAATGAATAGTTCATATTATTTTGATTTTAGTATCTTTTAATGATTTTCCTTATTTACCCTCTATTATATTATTTTCTTCCCTTAAATAACCCTAAATTTCGTTAATTTAAACTTTAGTAACGGAATATTTCGTTTACTATTTATTATTCTTAACATACTCTTAATTTATATAAGGTCTTAGATTCGAACTTCATCCCAAGTATAATTGGCATAATTGTTAAACATATATTATGAATATGTTAAAATGTATTAAAAATATATATATATATATATATATATATATATATATATATATATATATATATATATATAATATAAAATTTAACATAAACTTGGTCAAATAATTAGCTCGACTAAATACATAGCATTCAAAGTTGAGCATCAGAGATTATAAATCAGGAACTACTTTAAAATCATTTGATTTTCTTGAATTTTTTATTTTAAAAAAATTAGGTTAAGTTTTTTTTTTTGGTTTAATTAATCTTCTTCTGATTATTTAGAACAAAACTTAATATTTCAATTATGCTTTTGCATTATTGGAATGATTTAGACCATTATGGTATTAATATTTTTTGTATTTTTTTTATAATGGTACAATTGTACATTACTTTTTTACAAATATTATACTATTATTTTTTTATCAGACAAAATTGTTCTTACATCATTGTCAGACCTACGCGGCCTAACTACAAAGTTGTTGATCATAAATACAATTACACATGGACTTTAAAACGGTAAGATCATTTTTCAAATAATTGACAATGTTAACATCCTACTAGCTCCAATTGAGCAAGTTTACACATCAAAATTTTATCAATGCATGAAACCTTCTAAAAAAATTTGTAAGTTAATTTTTACTATATCATTATATTAATATCTATTGTAACCATATATTTTAAATTATTTATTATCATCCTCTATTGACAGCAATTGTAGCAATTGTCATGAACAAACTCTCAAAACAATTTGTCTCAACAAGGAATGAAAATTAAAAAGAATCATTGATTTCATTATTGTTGAAGAAAAGTATGTACCACACTTTATTACTCTTATTAATTAAATAAATTAGTAGCTACAATAAAAAAAAAATACATATGCATTTAATTAATTTAGAATTAGATGTCTATAATGCTTTATTTAAAAAAAATTATTCATTATAAAAAAATTTAAAAGAAATATAATTTCATTAGTTATATTATCTTTATTTTCTACAATTCAAATATTCCTTACCTTCAAATTTATTAATTTATTATATTCACTACATTGCACATACACACTACCAATAAAAAAAAAAGGACATGTACTGAAGATGAAAACAATAACAATGCTACCCAAAAGAGAATTAAGAAGAATTAGAGAAATTTAAATCAAAAGTAGTTGGTAGGGAATATCCCGACCGACATAGCTTCACCACGACCGAGAAGCCTTTGTCCTTTTCTCTTTGTCTTTGCAGGTAACAGGTCGGGCTCCTTGTGAAGAACCCGGTCGGGGTCCGACCGGGAGTTGCCCGAACGACGATGTCAACCACCGAGCGGTAGCCCTTTGGCGGGAGAGCTGACGAAGGACACGTGGCGGATCTCTACATCGACAGGCAGGGCACCCGGGAGGATGACACGTGGTGGCTACGTGGAGGACATGCCGAACGGCTGGAGACTTGTCCCCGGCATAACGGCTATAAATACCCACGGTAGCTACAGTGGAGGGGACTTTTGGACGATCGATAGGTTGTTGTTAGAGAATCCCGACCGCAGTCAGTCGGCACTCAGAGCAACCAAGTAGATTGTACTTAGGGCCTTTACCGTGATCAATAAAGACATTTACTTGCTTTAATTGGTCTCGAGTTACTTCATATTGCTTACGTATAATTAGCAGTATCATTTGGCGCCGTCTGTGGGGACCAGTGCAACAAAGCTACGTCTTGACGAGCACTCGGCCTCTTTGCAACAATGTATCCGTGGGCATATAACAACTTCACCGACGACCAAGCAGATGTGGCGAGCTCATCTGACCATCACGCTACCCAACAGCAAGGTCAGACGGTCGATCTAAACCTCAACCTCTCACCACCGCATCCATCAAATGCATACCCGGCCGCCCAACAGCCGGTGAATTACATACAACCGGGATACCCAACACCCGGTCTGCCATACCAGCAGCAGCCGATGATGTATCCCGCCCAGTATCCGTACCCGGTCCCACCTCCGCCGTATGGGTATTGGCCAGGCCAACCGATGTGCTACACTCCCCCGGTTGGTTATCCACCATATACGCCTGCTTATACAGCTCCAGCCGCCGCCCCTCCAGTACAACCGACCGCACAGGTAGAGCCGCAGCGTCAGTCCGCATCCCGGGCTCGACGCTCGGCTCATTCGCGGTTGGGGTCGGGGGGTGCTGATGCGATGGAGGCACCAGCCCAGGCCGTCCAAGCGGAGGACCCTGAAGAAACTGCCCGGGCGGCGGCTTTTGATCGTCTTCGACCGGAGATGCGCCAGCGTTTGGGACCCCAAGACCCGAACCGCGGGCAAGAAGACGTACAGATGCAGGAGGCTAGTCAGGAGGCTTCATCTGGGTATAGCGGGTCGAGATCTCACCGACGGCGACGCGCTCGGGATACAGCCCAAGCCGCTCAAGCCGCCGAGCTCAACGAAACCCGAGGATTGCTCTATAACCTCCAGGCGGAAGTTGCGCAGCTCAGGAATGCGTACCCTGCAACACCCCCGGTCAACCAATCGACCCTGCACCAGACGCCTTTCACAGCAGCGGTAATGGCCCAGCCTTACCCGCTTGACTTAAAGGTCTCTGGAGAGAAGAGTTACGACGGACGGGCAGATCCTGAGGCCCACGTGAATGATTTTTTCAGCAACATGATGCTGAAGGGCGTTTCGGACGCCGTGATGTGCAGGGCCTTCTACTCGACCCTCACCGGTCGGGCAGCAGAGTGGTTCCGAACCCTGCAACCGGGGTCGATCGATAAATTTGAGACCCTGGCGATCAAATTTGTAAGGAAGTTCATCACTTCCAAAGTGGTGAGAAAGTCCTACATGTATCTTGAGAAGGCCAAGCAGCTAGAAGGGGAAAGCTTGACCGATTTCCTCATCAAATGGAAAGCAGCGGTCGGGGAGGTCGAGCCCATGGACGATGCGACCGCCACCCATATGCTTCACATATCTCTCAGGGCGGGACATTTGTATCAAGACTTCATCCTACACCCCCCGACCAGTTACGAGGAGGCCCTTCGGAGGGTCACAGATTATGCCAACGCCGGCGAGGCGAACGCCGTAAAGCGCTTGCAGGAGGTCGGCTCCTCGTCCCGTAAACCGGCCGGCCGGGCGGAACATCGGTCGGGAGATGACAATCCCCGATCCCGCACCAGGCCTGGCGAGTTTACGGCCTTGAACCGATCCGCAGCGGAGGCCATGCAGTACGCCCAGTCCTGCAATCTCATCAAACTCCCCCATCCCGATCGAGACGGCCCTGACAAGAGTAAGCACTGTGCTTACCATCGATGCGCCGGGCATGACACCGAGGAGTGTACCCACTTACGCCAATTGTTGGAAGATCTGCTTAATATGGGAAAATTGGACAAGTGCGTGGGGAGGAGAGAAGACAATAAGAGGAATACCGATCGGAGAGATCACAGGCGTTCTCATCACCGTTCCGATCGAACAGGTCAGGACCGAAGAAACGATCGAAGGGACGATCGTCACGATGACCGACGGGACCTTGACCCTCCGTCTGGTAGCCGCCCGTTCGGAAAGCCTACCATCCATGTCATTTTTGGTAGACTGGAAGATGCTTCCCGACCGCGGACTAATTGCCCGGTCGCTATAGTGGATTCCCGGGAGACTGGGAAGAGGCAGAAGATGGAGCCCATAACCTTCACCCTCGAAGATCAACCTAGCAGCAGTGACCACGGCATGGAGGCGCTCGTGGTCACGATTGACGTTAAGGGGACAGACGTCCAGAGGGTTATGGTTGATACGGGCAGCAGTGTGAACGTCCTATACTTGGACGTCTTTGAGAAGCGTGGCCTCGACAGGAAGGAGCTGACTCCGGTCGGTGTACCACTGTCAGGATTTACCGGGGCTCTTATTTACCCCGAGGGAAAGATAACGCTCCCGGTCGAGATCGGCACATCTCCAAAGTCGATCAAGACGGAGCTGGAATTTGTTGTGGTCAACCTCCATTGCGTCCACAACATTATCTTGGGCCGACCCGCCATTATGAAGATCGGTGGGATAATTTCTATGCCTCACCTCTGCATGAAATTCCCCACCCCTAATGGGGTCGGTGTGGTCCGTGGCGATGTCCAATCCGCCCGGAAATGCTACACCCGAGCGGTTAATAGACGTGACTCCGGTCCGTCTTCCCGGGTGAACACCATAGCCAAGGAGGAGGCTAAGGATCGGAAGGAACAACCTGAGCCTTCCGAAGAAATAGAAGAAGTTCCCCTGTCCGAGGACCGCCCGGATAGGAAGATCAAGATTGGCCGAGCCCTCACCCCCGAGCTTCGAGCGGAAGTTTTGGCCATACTCCGGGAGTATGCTGATATCTTTGCGTGGGGCCCCGAAGACATGCCCGGGATCGATCGGTCGGTCATCTGTCACAAGTTAGCCGTCGATCCCGCAGCAAAGCCGGTCGTGCAGAAGACACGACACCTTTCCTCCGATCGCCGCGAATTTGTCAGAGAAGAAGTCAAAAAGATGGCGGCGATCGAGCACATCCGTCCGGTGGTCTATCCCGAGTGGGTGGCAAATATCGTTCTTGTTCCTAAGCCCCCAGCATGGAGGATGTGCATCGATTTTACGGACCTCAACAAGGCCTGTCCGCTCGACCCGTATCCTCTACCGAGCATTCACCAGATGGTCGACGAGACGGCCGGGGCCGAATTAATGAGCTTCATGGATGCCTTCAAGGGGTACCATCAGATCATGATGCACCATGAAGACGAGAGTAAGACAGCCTTCGTGACCCCGGATGGGCTGTATTGTTACCGAGTGATGCCGTTCGGCCTGCGGAACGCAGGAGCGACCTACCAGAGGATGGTCAACATGCTCTTTGCCGATCTATTGGGCCGAACGATGGAAGCTTACATCGATGACATGCTGGTCAAGAGTCGGGACCGATCCGACCACACTCGGGACCTCCGGGAGTGCTTCCAGATCATGAGGAAGTACCAGTTACGGTTGAACCCGACCAAGTGCACATTCGCGGTTCAAACCGGCAAGTTCCTCGGCTATATGATGACCAAGAGAGGAATTGAGCCCAACCCGGCCAAAGTAAAAGCGATTCTGGACATGCAACCACCTTCCACCGTTCGAGAAGTCCAGCAATTGACCGGTCGGTTGGCAGCCCTCAGCCGGTTCCTCTCCAATCTCGCCGAGCGCGGTTTACCTTTTTTCAAGGTATTGCGGAAGGTTAATGGATTCGTCTGGGACGAAGAATGTCGAGCGGCTTTTGATGAGCTGAAGGAATATCTCATGTCACCGATCGTGCTCTCAAAGCCCGAGCTCGGAGAAGAGCTAGACGTGTACCTCGCCGTCTCCGATCGTGCAGTAAGCGCAGTGTTGTGCCGAACCGATCCGGAAGGGGTCCAGCGACCGGTGTACTATGTAAGCCACGCGCTACATGGTCCCAAGCTCCGGTACTCCCGGCTAGAGAAGGTCGTCTACGCCTTATACATTGCCGCGAAGAAGTTGGCTCCCTACTTCCAAGGTCGAGCAATTCGCGTGTTGACCGATCAGCCGATCGGGCCAGTCCTCCGAACCGCTTCATCTTCCGGCCGCCTAGTCAAGTGGGCATTAATGCTGACACAATACGCGATCGAATACCGACCGAGACCGGCTATTAAAGGTCAAGCTCTTGCTGACTTCTTGGTCGAGTGCACCGCCCGGGATACCCGGCCTCCTGAGGTTGCGGATCCCGAGGCTGAGTGGTGGTCGCTGGCTACTGATGGGTCAAGTAGCAAGAAAGGGGCAGGAGGAGGAGTGGTGGTCACAAGCCTGGAAGGATTCAAGGTCTATTTTGTCTCATGTACCAGTTCCACCCGACCAACAACGAAGCCGAGTACGAAGCGTTCATTAACGGCTTACAGTGCGCTCGGGACTTGGGGGCTGAATACATCCAGGCTCAAACCGATTCCGCCCTCGTGGTTGGGCAAGTTCTCAGAGATTATGAAGTCAATGGTGAGCGTTTGCAGCTATACCGAGACCTTGCCATGGAGAAGCTCGCTCAGTTCCGGGGATATACCGTCCGGCACATACCCCGATTGGATAACGCCGATGCGGATATCTTATCCAAATTAGCTCAAGACGCCCCGGAACACATGTCGAAGATAGCTCGGATCTTGGTGATCCCGAGACACAGTATCCATCGCCTACCGGTCAATCCAATCCAACCGGTGGAAGACAACTGGATCACCGATCTGAAAGAATTCCTCGAGCACGGTCGACTCCCAGACGACCCCCAGCGTGCTCGAAAAGCCAAGCTGAGAGCCCCGAGGTTCCAAGTCTTGGACGGTCGTCTATACCGGCGATCGTATGGAGGCCCCCTCATGCGTTGCTTGACCGCATTTGAGGCCGATTTAGTCATGAAGGAGCTTCACTCGGGAATTTGTTCTTCGCACCAAGGAGGCCGATCGCTTGCCCGTCGTATCATGCTGATCGGGTACTACTGGCCGTCCCTCCAGCTAGACTGTGAAAAGTTAGCTCGGGAATGTGAGACGTGCCAATTGTTCGCCCGGATGCCTGGACGACCGGCAACCTTCTATCAGCCTGTCACGACCGCAATTCCTTTCGCAAGGTGGGGTATAGACATCTTGGGCCCCTTCCCTCAGCTTTCCGGTCGGAGAAAATTCGTGATTGTCGCCATTGATTACTTCTCCAAGTGGATAGAAGCCGAGCCCTTAGCCACGATCACCTCTCAGCATTGTGCTCGTTTTCTTTGGCGAAATGTGATTTCCCGCTTTGGTGTGCCCGTGCATCTCATCAGCGACAACGGCCGCCAATTCGTAAGCCAATATTTCCAGAACTTCTTGGCCACGATCGGGACGGCTCACGTCCGGTCGTCGGTGGCTTACCCGCAGGGAAACGGTTAAGTGGAGAACGCGAACCGGACGATTTTGGAAGGTCTGAAAAAGAAGTTACACTCGGCCGGTCGTAGTTGGGCCGATGAGTTGCCATATGTCTTATGGACTTATCGGACGACCCCGAGGGAAGCTACTTTGGAGACCCCTTTCGCCCTGGTTTACGGAGCTGAAGCCCGACTCCCGATCGAGGCTTGGATCCCGACCGATCGAGAAAGAACCTACAATGCCGAGGAGAATGAACATGCTATGGCAGTGGATCTCGATGGGGTCGAAGAAAAAAGAGAGCTAGCCGCTCGGCGTATAGCCGAGTACCAGAAGCGTGTGAAGAGTTCGAAGGACGTTCGGGTCAACCCTCGTTATTTTCAAGTAGGGGATTACGTCCTACGACAGAGGGAAGCCAGTCAACCGTTAGAGGGCGGAAAGCTGGCTCAAAATTGGGAAGGGCCGTATATCATTAGCGCCGTCATACGGCCGGGAACGTACCGGCTGGAGACAACAACTGGTCGGGTAATCGAGGGAACTTGGAATTCCGAGCACCTCGTTATGTTTAGGCATTAAGCCTATTTTTTGTAACTTCTGACGAAGCGGGGGCTTGACCTGCGAGTAGGTCCCGGTCGTCGGTTGTAATTAAGCTTTATGATTGTAAATACTTGTTTAACCGCCTGCGAGCGGGAAGGTTTTAATGTATATACGATCGGTGATTGCTCGACCGCTTGCATGCGGCGGCCCGGTCGGTCATTTTCTTTACCTTCGGTGCACGCAGATCAATTTATCAAGCTACACCGACCGGGCGAATTTATCGACCGGTCAGACGCGCTCCACATCGGCGGACATTCGAGTCACGCCACCGGTCGTGGAAGCCAGGAGCACACAGCATAATTCCCCGATCTGATCACTTCTTGTCCACTACTGCACTCACTCGTGCCATGAGAGCACAATAGTGTGGGGGCTGGGATGAAGGAAGTATTTACAGGCCCGTCGTTCGGAAGTATCCCGACCGTAGAGGTTTACCTGGAGACCGGGTAAACCCGATCAGGTTGGCCAGTTTGATGTCGAAATCTCGGATGCACGACCGGGCCATAAAGCCATAAGGTCGGGCGTCGAACGGATCGAGTAGTGCAGGACCGGGCCAAAAGGCCATGAGGTCGAGCATTAAGGGTCGGCATGTGCATGACTAAAAGTAAAAAAGCAGAAAGAAAGACGAACAATATAAGTTTAACAAAAACGAGTTTCATTGATTGAAAAAAGAGTGCCCGGTACAAATTCGGGACCGGGCTCCCGATCAGTGTTTCTACAAAAAAGAAGAAGCATATTCTACTTCTTCAATTCCCGAGCTCCGACAGCTGCCTCCTTCCCGCTCGAAGTGGCCGCCGACGATGCCCCAGGCTCGGCCGCCTTTTCCTTGGGAGCGAAGGGGGAGGGGCCGGGGTCGGCTAGGTCCGGGGGTAAAGCCGACAGGACCAGCTGAAGATCCTCTCCGTCGAGAGCTTGCTCCAACCGGGTACGGGCCCGCTCCAGCATTTTGCGTTGCCCGGACTTGAACGCCCATCGGCCGAAGGAGACGATCAGGTCCTCTCCGACCTTAGTTCCCCGGGCCGCCGTGAGAAACGCTGAGCCCGACTCGCTGTCCTTGAAGACAGTCTGCACCAGCTCGCTCGGGTTATCGAGCCGGGCCTTCAGCTCTTTCGCCTCCCCGATCGCCCGTTGGGCGACTTTCTCTGCGAGGACCCGGTCTTCCTCTCTCTTTTTCAGGCCCTTCTGGGTCTTCTCCAGCTCGGCCTGGATGTCCTTGATTTCCTTCAAGCGACGAGCGGCCGTTTTCTTGTGGTGGTCGGCTTCCTCGGCCAGCATGGCCCGACCTTGAAGGAGTTGGGCCGCTCGGGAAATCTGCAGTACAAGAAGATGTTCGGCGTTAGCCCGGTCGAAGACATTTGCATAAAAGAGAGAGTTAATGGAAGAGAGCTTACCTCGGCCAGGTCGTAGCCAATCTTCTCGGCCACTTGGGTCGGGGTCATCTTCCCCAAATCCTCCCTAGCTGGCCCGGCGTTGCCGATCCGGGCCAGTACGGACGTAACGTCCCTTTCTCGCCCGACCGAAGGGCTCGGGCTGCGCTGTTCTCGGCGACGCTTTATACCGCCCACCTCAGTCACGCCCTGCTCGGGCACTTTCTCTTTGCCCCGGGCGACTTCCACCCGGGTGACCAAGATGTCCGTCGGCTCAACGACGAAGCCCTCCGCCGTCGTGACGGTCGAGGTAGGTAGGGGTCGGGCCGTCGGGATCTCCTTTTCCCCGGCTGGCTTCGCCTTCGCCTTCTTCTTACCGCCAAGGGAGATCTTGGCGGGCGGGGGAAGGGGGGCATCTTCGTCTCCGAACTCCGCCATGGCTGCAAACAAAGAAGAAAGTTAGTCAACTCGGGACGATAGAGAATATACGCTTAGAATGCTAAGGATCGGGAAAGAAGTTAGCTTCAAGCTTTACCCTTCCTCTTGCCCCGAGCGGGCATCCGTGCGATCGTTACACCTGCCGGCTCGGGCTTATACTTCTCGGTCTGGTCGTAGACCGGATCGGGTAGCCGGGCCGCTTCGAAGCACTCGGGCAATTTGAAGATGTGGTATTCGTAGATCTCGCCCGAGATCTTGGTCACGACATCGATGAGGGTCGGGGTCTCGACTGGCGTGACTTGCTTTCGAAAACGCTGACTCCAAACCCTCTCGACCGGGAGGATCCACGGATCGTATTTTACGGAGAAGATCCGGTTCTTCCAGCCCCGGTTGTTCCCGGGCAGCCCTTCGATCGAGCATCTATCCGCTCGGGATTGTATCATCAGAAATCCACCCCCGTACGCGGCCGCTAGCACCTTCACTTGGTAGACGAAGTTGAAGAGTTCCATGGTGCAGGCCACGTCGTGTCGACGGCAGATCTGGGGGAAGCACGCGATTATTCGATGCGCGTTCGGGCAAATCTGCCCGGGCATAACTTGGTAGTAGCCCAAGAATGTTGTGAGGAGGCTGGAAAAGGGGAATGTGATCGGGGCCATTAGCGAATCGTAATGCAGCCCGATCCATTTCCCTTGGTGCCGCTCGATGATATTTCCGAGCTGTCTGCTGGTATCGAACTCGACCCGACCAGCAAGAGTTGCCGCAATTTTGCTTGCTTCTCCTTTTGTCAGCAAGCTCTTCTGGCCTTCAACGCTCTCGCTGTTGAGGAACTCAAACCCGTCCCCGCCCGGCGGCGCCGGCCCGGTCGGGTCCTCTTCGTCCCCTTCGGCCTCGTTGGCCCGGTCTCCGCCCTCAGGCTCGGCTCGAGGGTAATCCCCTATTACCCTCGTGGGCGTTTCCCTAACGCCTTCGTCCGGGAGGTTTCGTCCGCTCGTGGACGTTTCTTCGCTCCCCGACCCGCTGGAGCTCGACCCCGAGGTCCCTGACGAGCTTGATGACCCTGCTGGCTCGGGGGCTTGGTCGGGAGTGGGCTGTGGTCGTTGTTCGACCTCTGGGGAGTAGGACATGATGTCCACCTCCTCGCTGCTGTGCTCGATTGCGTTGTCGTAGTCTGCGATTGAGGCGTTCTGGCTATCCGAATCCGACATGTTTTCTACCTAAAGGTCGGTCGGGGTTAGTACAGGATCGGGAGGTTAGCTCAAAGTTAGTCCTATCCTATTCCTACGCAAAGCTAAAAACAAAGTAAAAAGCTGAGGGATCAAGAGCTTACCGATTGCTGGTACTTTGCACGAGGGAGAGAACTTGAAGCTTGGCTTTGCTCGACTGGTTCGATGAACTGATGCTCGGGACTCTCTGAGGGTGCCGGTTGCTTCAGAAGATTGAGGAAAGTTTAAATGAAGGCCTCAGGGGCCTATTTATAGGAGGGCGTTTGGGCGGGAAAATCATCCACTTGCGTGACACGACCAGCGCTGACTCCGAGGTGACGGTCGCAGTCGCAGAGGCCGGCAGTGGCCGACACGTGGCAAGGAGGGGAATGACAGCTGGCCGGTCGGTTTAGTGGCCGACGGTTGGGCTTCTTCATCCCGGCCCATTTTTTCCCGGTCGATCAAAAAGGCCCGGGCTGGGGGGCTCTTGGTAGGGAATATCCCGACCGACATAGCTTCACCACGACCGAGAAGCCTTTGTCCTTTTCTCTTTGTCTTTGCAGGTAACAGGTCGGGCTCCTTGTGAAGAACCCGGTCGGGGTCCGACCGGGAGTTGCCCGAACGACGATGTCAACCACCGAGCGGTAGCCCTTTGGCGGGAGAGCTGACGAAGGACACGTGGCGGATCTCTACATCGACAGGCAGGGCACCCGGGAGGATGACACGTGGTGGCTACGTGGAGGACATGCCGAACGGCTGGAGACTTGTCCCCGGCATAACGGCTATAAATACCCACGGTAGCTACAGTGGAGGGGACTTTTGGACGATCGATAGGTTGTTGTTAGAGAATCCCGACCGCAGTCAGTCGGCACTCAGAGCAACCAAGTAGATTGTACTTAGGGCCTTTACCGTGATCAATAAAGACATTTACTTGCTTTAATTGGTCTCGAGTTACTTCATATTGCTTACGTATAATTAGCAGTATCAGTAGTATTTATTTAGACTATCGCTTTAAGACTAAGTATTTAGACTAACGTTATTACAAAGTTGCAAACATTTATTTTAGTGACAATTATAATCACTCTCTCATATATTATCTTGCATTTATATACTTTAAATTACCGATTTAAATAAACAAATTCAACATTTATTTACCTATGCATGAACATCTCTTATATATTATTGCATTGATATACTTTGAAATACTTATTTAAAAATAATTATTGGGCATTTATCCCATTCACGCAAAGTGCGTACAAAAACTAGTTCTACCTATAAATACAATGGATTGGTGAGTATGGAAATCATAATTTTTCCTTTTGCACGGTTTCTCTCTTCTTCCTGTTCTCTCTGTGGAATCATATCTTGGTGTTGCACTCATGAAAATGTAAGTATTTTTTTTCTTTTTTCAGTTTTCAAGATTATTATTATTATTATTATTATTATTATTATTATTATTATTATTATTATTATTATTATTATTATTATTATTATTATTATTATTATTATTATTATTATTATTATTATTTTTATTTTTAATTGTAGCTTGAAGTGTTTTTAGTGCCGCTGGATCCAATGGATGATTGGGCGTTGATAGAGACCCGGGTAACATTGACTACAAAGTTGATTTCTTAATTTTCCGGCAACAAGGAAGGACCGACGTTTTTCTTATCAGAAATCAAACTCTTCTTCTCCTCACAGGCAACTACTGAACCAGAAAGTGATTCTTTTTTTTTTTTTCTCTTTATTCCTCTGAGATAATTACAAGATGACATCAGAGCTGAATTTTGGGCTATGCAAGCAGCCCAACAGCATAGGGCCCCAAATTTTAGAGTCAAAATTTAATTTTTAATTAACTAGTTTTGAATTAAAAAACAAAAAAATTTTTGCATTTAAGTGATATAGGGTTCGAAACCTGCCTGTTGCTTGCTTAGCTATGTGTACACCCTTTTTTGAAACCTTTTCCTCCCATTATTACTACTAGAGAAAATTTTAATTTTGGTCATATGACTATAGATGTCTTGTGTTAATTTCAGTCCCTGACTTTTAAAAATGTCAATTTAGTACCTTAGCTATGCAATTTTTGTCAATTTTAATCACTCTGGCTAAATTGTCGGTCAAATTTCGCCGAAAAATTTTAATAATTAAAATATTGAGGGTATTTTGGTCATTTCACAAAAAATTACTACTAGGAATGCTCTAAATGTTGTATTAAATCATGATGACATGCAACACTCTTGTGATAAAGTATTACTATCCGTATTAAGTTATGGATTTATGTCATGTAGAGATTTATTTGGATCTTAGTTAGAAAATAATAGGGTTTAAAACATTAAATACACCATTATTGGTTTGATTAAAACCGAGTTTACCATTAATTGGGTATAAATGTATAGAATGTGGGTAGGAACTAAGGACCACAAACCACTAGACCAGGCGTGATGTAATGAACCAAGTGATAAAGTCTATAGGGAGACATCAAGACGTTTATATAGTGTAAATGACTCTCTAGATGATTGACAAGTGTACATCTTTGATTATTCTCTATTTTTGGCCATACATGTGTCCTTTCACTACTTTGCTGCCAGCGCCCTTCACGTGAATATATATAGCATGGTTGGTTGGTGGGGCATGTTATTGTGTTTGCAATGGCAAGTTTGATACCCATTGATAGTATTTCTTTTAAATATTTTGCTCCCTCCTTTTAGGCAAATTACTCTGTGGACTCGGGTCTAAAAATTTACAATTTGTATACTGAATGTTCACAATTTTATATATTAAATATTCAAAATTTAATACTGAATATTCACAATTTATATGCTGAATGTTCACAATTTACATACTGACTATTCACAATTTACGTATTCAATGTTCACAATTTTATATATACGTACTAAATGTTCACAATTTACATACTGAATTTTCACAATTTAAATTGTGAACATTCAGTATGTAAATTGTGAACATTTAGTATATAAATTATGTTTTTTGACCTAAGTCCACCTTGCAAGGTGGGCTGGCGTCCATGGTATAACTATTGCTCCATTTTAGGCCACCATCATTCCGTCCTAGCCCATCAAGACTTTGGTTCTTCTTGGGTCAAAACCTCACCAATAAAAATGAAACTCCCTTGAGCCAAAATCCTACCAATAAAATAGCCCCTGGGGCCATGGCCCCATCACTAGTATAAAATATTTAATTTAATTCATATACTATAAAATTTGTTAATTGTTTTAGAGTATAAAATTTGTCAATTTAGTCTCTATATAATTTAAAATGAGTTAATACCTAAAATGGTCATCGACTCTAGTGGTTTTTCTCAATTTCGTCCTAAACGACTTTGGTGACCTAATATTGTCCCAGACTTTTGTGTTTCGCTCAATTTAGTCCTCCATTTGTTATTCCGTCAAATTGGTGTTAAATAAAGGGACAATTCAGTAATGTCAGTATTGATCTCTCTTTACTTTCAACTTGTGAAGTGCGAAATTCCTCTTTCTTGTACGAATTACACCCAGAATTACTCCCGGACCTGCAAATCAAATTTTATATTAGCAGTTTTAGGAGTAATTCTGGGAATAATTCGTAAAAAAAAAAAAAAAGAGATTTCGCAGTTCACATGTCTATGAGTAAAGAGATGCCAATATTAAAATTACTGAATTGTCTATTTATTTAACACCAAATGGACAAAATAACAAATGAGTGACTAAATTGAGCAAAAACACAAAAGTCTGGGACGATATTAGGTCACCAAAGTCGTTTAGGACGAAATTGAGAAAAACCACTATAGTCGAGGACGATTTTGGGTATTAACTCAATTTAAAATAGTACATCTAAGTAAAACTATTAATATCGTTAAAAATATGATGACATGAGTAGATTACATAGAAATGGTGTGGTTGCCAATACACTAATTAATAATATGTTATGTAACAATGCTTAAAATTCAATATATAATGTTATTAACAAGAATTAAACTCATACATTAGAATAACAATAACATATTTCAATTCTAAATCATAACCAATAAACTAACTTATAGCTTGAGAATTTGTTAAGATAGTAATACAACTATACAAGAAAAGGAACATTAGAAAGTAATTTTCTTAATTACACAAAAATTAAATCATATACAACTAAACCTGAGAAGATATATATATATATATATATATATATATATATATATATATATATATATATATATATATATATATATGTGTGTGTGTGTGTGTGTGTGTGTGTGTGTGTGTGTGTGTGTATATATATATATATATATATATATATATATATATATATATATATATATATATATATATATATATGTATGTATGTATATGTATATATAGAGTCATTTGTTGTAATATATTAAGAATATTTGGATCGATATATAATTATTTAAATTAGAACATCAAATATTATATAGTGCAATTGAAGGTATGGTTTAGATCGTTTATGTGTTTTTATGTTATTAATTGCTCAAATTAATAGCTAATATGTAGATGTACGCATGCAGTGCTGTAACTTTGGAGATTTTATTTATCATTGTTCAGTATTTTTATAAATTAGTCAAATGTGCTCGTTCTCTTGCAACTCGGTTATAAAAAGGAATTGATATCCTAATTTATTTGTATGGAAAATATATTTTTTGTCTAGATATATAGCAATTTTGCTATTTAAAAAAACATAATATCACATATTGTATTTACACACTATTGAAACCTCTTTGTAGACAACATTGGTATTAACAACACAATCTTGTCCATCTTCGTCTAGAGCTAACACCTTTTGTCCATCTTCACAGATGAGTGACTCGGGTGAAAATATATAATTGTAGAATTTCAGTCAATTAGCGATCCTTTTATAATTTCAGTCAATTAGTAATATCAGACTCATTTCAGGCAATTATTCTTTTTTATTTTCAGTTAATTAGTCAATTAGAATATCAGATGCAGTAATTTTTTACCTATCCGAACCATTTTTAATTAATGATATAGAATATTTTTATTGAAATATTTCCATTCCATTTTTAGTTTACTTTTACTATTGTTTAAAATATGTCTTTACTATTGATAGTGTAGAATATTATTATTGAAATATTTCCTTTCCATTTTTTATTTACTTTTACTTGATGATTTAGAATATTATTATTGAAATATTTCCGTTTCATTTTTAATTTCTGTTCCATTGTTTAAAATTGTGAAAGATTTATGATATAATCGTGATTTGATTTATTCTACTATGTAATATTATTGTGAAAAATTAAAATGCAATAATCTGACAATTTTCTTTCCATTTTAGTCAATTATGAATCATCTTTTATTTCCAGTCAATTATTAATATTCATTTTTCTTTTTCCAATTAACATCTGTTTCTTTTTTCATTTTTAATTTTCAGTCAATTATTAATATTCATTTATTTTTAAATTTACCTAATTTTTGCTCCATTTTTATTGATGATGATGTACAGAATTATTGTGAAATATTTTTGTTTTTTTTTTTAATTTACCTTTACTATTTACTATTGTTTGGGCGAGAAATCAAGTAAATAGAATATTGTTTTTAATAATAGTATAGATTTTAATGAATTAATGAACTTTTTTTATTTTCCTATTTTACTGGTAACTTTTTTACTGATTATTATTAGTATTAATTAATCAGTAAATTCCGTTTCTTTTTCTATTTTTCGTATCTTTTTTATTTTTTTAATTTTTGGGAGGATTTTTTTTTTACTGTTATCCTTATTATGACATTTTTTTTTTTCACAATCTTCCGTTTTTTATTTTCATTTTCATCGAATTAAGACTCATTTTTTATTTTTCAATTTTACTGATAATTATTATTAGTAATAATCAATAAATTCCATTTATATTTTCATTTTTAGTGAATTGAGGATTTTTTTTTTATTTTCCTATTTTACTACAATTTTTTTTACTGATTATTGTTAGTATTAATTAATCAGTGAATTCTATTTTCTTTTATATTTTTTATGAATTAAGGATTTTTTTTCCTATTTTTCTACAAACTTTTTTACTAATTAATTGGTAATTTTTTATCTCTTTTTTATTGTTTGAGCGGGAAAGTAAAAAAGGAGGATTTTGTTTGTAATAACAGTATAGATTTATATTGATAGATTTATACTTTAAAAATTATATTTAGAAATTAAAAAAGTAGCATTTAAATTTTGTATGATTAGTATAGTGCATAAGTGTATGTATGCATGTATTTAAAAAAATTTATAAATGTTTATATTCTGTTAATTTTATAATTTCATTTCCTTAATTATATTTTATATTTTATTAATTATAATTTAATGAAATTGTCACAAATATTTTCACGAAAGAAATCTTATATTTCTCAATTTCATTAATTATATTAATAACAATTACCAAATATTGTGACAATTATCATAATAATTTTATTAATTATATTAATTATAATACTTGTTCTCTTTCAATATTTAAATACATTACCATAGTAATTATACAAAAGAAGGAAAGAATTTTTTTTAGAATAACTACCATTAATAAAAATTAGGAAATTATATTAAAAATTAATTATATATTAAGGTAATAATAATTTATTTTGTGCCAATAATATTATATATTAAGTATAAAAATATATATGTATACCATACTTATTACACTAAAAAATGTAACAATACATAATTATTAGGCAATAATATTAATAATTAATTATTAATGCAAGTATAATTTATTTTGTACTAATAATATTATACATTAAGTGTATACACACACACACACATATTACGTGTATATTATATTAATTAATTATAATATTTGGACATTTTGTACTAATAATATTATACATTATTTTGTACTAATAATATTATACATTATTTGTTAGTTCAGATCCGGAAAGTTAAAGTTCAGGATTTTGTTTTTATATCGCCAAAACTACAATATTGTTGGACTTTTCGTTTCTTGTATTTGTAGTGCGAGATTTTTTTTGTGCATTCCAAGAGTTACACATGGAGTATTTGTAATGCCAGATAGAATATATTTACGCAGGGAGTATTTGTAGTGCCAGATATAATATATTGTCCTATTGTATTACGAATAGGAATTTTAATGTAGAATGATAGTACGAATAGGAAAGTAGTAAACAATATATTCTATTATGTATTGCACTATTTTATAATATTAGAATATGAAGTTTAACCTAGAATTATAGTACGAATATGAAAGTAGAAAACACTATATTTTATTAGAAAGTGAGATTTTTAGGAATTGGGGGGGGGGGGGGGAGGGGGGGGAGTTAAAGTTCAGGATTTTGTTTTTATATATAGTATAGATAGATTATAGTACGAATAGGAAAGTGGAAAACAATATATTTTATTAGAAAGTGAGATTTTTTATGAATTGGGCGAGAAGTTAATATTCAGGATTTTGTTTTTTTTTTTGTTTTTGTTTTTGTTTTTTGTTTTTGTTTTTTTTTTTTTTTTTGTTTTTTGTTTTTTATATATATAGTATAGATATAGATTAGAATAGGGATTGTATTACACTATTTTATAATATTAGAATTGAAAATTTAACCTAGAATTATAGTACGAATAGGAAAGTAGAAAACAATATATTTTTATTAGAAATATAGATTTTTTAGGAATTGGGCTGAAAGTTAAAGTTCATGATTTTGTTTTTATATATAGGATAGATTAGAATAGGAATTGTATTACACTATTTTACAATATTAGAATAGGAGTTTTAAAGTAGAATCATAGTACCAATAGAAAAGTAGAAAACAATATATTTTTATTAGAAATAGAGATTTTCTAGAAATTGAGTGGGAAGTTAAAGTTTAGGATTTTATTTTTATATATAGTATAGATTAGAATAGGAATTGTATTACACTATTTTATAATATTAGAATAGGAATTTTAACTTATAATTATAGTACGAATAGGAAAGTAGAAAATAATATACTTTATTAGAAAGAGAGATTTTCTAGGAATTGGGCGGGAAGTTAAAGTTCAAGATTTTGTTTTTATATATAGTATAGAAGTATAGATTAAATATTGTAATCCCAACATAGTAATGGCAAATTTTTCTCTAAATTCTGGTTCACCTTGCAAGGTGGACTCGTGTTCAAAATACACAATTTACATACTGAATGTTCACAATTTTATAAAAGGTAAATTGTGAACATTCAGTATATAAATTGGGCAAATTATATCATGCACCAAGGCGTTCAATGCATTGTGCGCCGTGACCCAAAACGATGTCGTTTTGTATTTGTTTCCCATTTCTACCGTTAATTTCTATATATATAAAAAAAAATCATGTTTCGTACGTACAGAATTGTATAGTAGAATGCACATAAACTCCTAACATAATACACATAATCTAACATAATACATAATACACATAAACTCTTAACATAATACATATAAGCACAAGTGTTTAAAAAAAAAAAAAAAAAAAAAAACTGTAACGGGATTGGACGGACGGAATGGTGTCCGTCGCGTCAACTCCTCACCAACTTATAGAAACGTCGTCGTTTTGGACCAGAGCGCACTGGGATTGACCGCGATTCCGATTTGAAACTGCCAGTTTTAACCGTGAGTTTTTTTTTTTTTTTTTAATTAAAAAGTTTTGTTTTATTTTATGTTTGGCGCAAGGGCAAGTGGCCAGGCGCGTCTGTGGCGTGCCAAACTGCCAATGGCAGTTTGGCTTTTGAAAAAATGAAACTTCAAATTTTGTTTTTTAATAATAATTCTCACTGTTTTGACCGGAATCGTCCGGTTCCGAGCCGGAACCGGCGGTTCCGGTTCTTTTATTACACAAATCTTAACTGGAACCAATAGGTTCCGGTTCTTCTATTACACAAACCTTAACCGGAACTAATAGGTTCCGGTTAGGAACCAGAACTGGAATCGTACGGACAGTTCAGTTTCGGTTCCGGTTCCGGTTGTACAGTGTATGATTTCGGTTCGAACCGTGGTCACTTCTAGGCGCACAACGCATTGTGTGTCCTGGCCATATAAATTGTGAACACTCAATAGTATGTAAATTGTGTATTTTAAACTCGGACTCACTTTGCAAGGTGGACCCTGGTTCATGGTATAACAACTACTTAGTAATGGCAATCGTTATACCCTGTACCACGACGCAACTGTAGGGAGTTGACATGATTATGTGTATTTTTTTTTATATAATTATGTGTATTTGTTTATGCAATTATGTACATTTTTTTAATACAATTATGTACATCCGAAACAGGAAATTTATGTGTATTATGTTAAGAGTTTATGTTTATTATGTTAAGAGTTTATGTGTATTATGTATTATGTTAGATTATGGGAATTATCTTTAAAAAAAAAAGTATGTGTATTTTGTTATACAATTATGTACATTCATTTATACAATTATGTGTATTCTAGTATAAAACTATGTACATTTTTGAACATAAAAAATTTTTTTTTAAAAGAAAATTAACCGCCAACACAAGGTATCAAAATTTTTAAAAAATAAAATCTGAAACGACGTCGTTTTGCATCAGGGCGCACAATGCAATGCGCGCCCTGGTGCACGATATAAATTGCCTAGTAATGGGCTCTTTGAGATAACATTTAGTGGGCTCTGGAGTCCGAGCATAAATATAGAAGTTTGTTCTGGTATCCGCAAATTATGTCCTGGATACGTGTTCACCATGAATGGTGAACATGGGTCCAAACGGCGCTGTTTTTACGTTAAAAAAAAAATAAAAATTCGCGGATGTGGTGTTAACGGCGCGCGTTTGGTCAGATTATGAATTTTCTGTTATGAGATTATGAATGTACTATAAATTCATCATCTCATAACAGAAAATTCATAATCGTATAAAAGAAAAATATTTATTAAATTATGAATTTTCTGTTATGAGATTATAAATTTACTTTAAATTCATAATCTCATAACAGAAAATTCATAATCTCATAACAGAAAATTCATAATTTCATAACAGAAAACTCATAATTTATGAATGTTGAAGAAGCTTGCGCTACAGAGGAGCAGCCATGGTTTCGGACGGAAATGTGTAGGCATGGTTCCAAAGTGAATGTCCAGGCATGGATTCATAATTTATGAATGTCCGAAATCATTACTCACCTCAAATTAAAGTGAAACCGCGAAATGTAAAAATGAAGAAGAAAAGTCACGCAATTAATTAAAAAAAAAAAAAAAAAAAAAAAGAAGATAACGGTGCACTAACACCGTTGGGACCGTGTTCACCATCCATGGTGAACACGGTTCCATGGCATAACGATTGTCTGGTATCCAAACAGGCCCTTTTATGGTCAAAAAGTTTGTGTTATCATTTTCTTTGGTACAATTACATATTTTGTGACGCCCCAAAGGCCCAAGCTACTTTACTTTTGAGCCTCCAACTCACAACGATGCAAACCCACATTCCAACATGACTTAAACCATAAATAGGCTTGGTATACTTTGGTTCTCCATGAACTACCCATTGTCTTTTGATACATATACATGAAGAATCAATCAGTAGACTAGGGTGCAAACGAATGAGTGACACTTAAATTTAAGTAGATTCAAGTTCGAGTTTAAGAATTTGGACTTGTATTAGGCTTGCTAATTTTTATAAGGCTTGAGCTCAAATTGATTGGCTCGAGTTCAAACTATATAGCTTGACAAGTCACATGTCAAAAGTATAAACTCAAGATTTGGTTGATTACTTAATGAGTTAGGTCAATCTCGACTCGAGTTTGAATTTAACTCAACTCGTTTCTACTCCTATTGTATTCTAAATTTTCTATGAAAAATCTCAATTTTGTGCCACTGAATTACAATGCCTTGTGCTAAGATATTGTTGATATTGAGAATACTAGTTATACGAATGTTTTATGTGTGAAGTGTCATGCCCAACAACGTAACTAGATTATTATTAAGTACACCTCCAATAATTTTTGTTGTTGTTTTTGTTTTTGTTTTTTTTTTTTTGTTTTTTGTTTTTTGTTTTTTTTTTTAATACAAGGTCAATATTAACAAACATTTCATAGTAGCCCGGTACTAGTTTGAAGGCAAAACACAAACAAAAATATAAAATGTAAGTTACATAACAAACTAAAATATTGAACTATAGTACACATTGGGTTATAATTTGTTGATAGCTCATTTACAAATAGTTGTTACTGAAATGGTTCTTTGACTATAGTAAAATTACCAATTTAATCCCGAGTAAACGGACGTTGACGGCTAAACAAATGGAGGACCAAATTAGTTATTTCACTATAATTAAAGGACCATTTCCGTAATTAACACTATATTTTATGTATGCATGTATAGTCTAATTTAAAAAAAAAAACAAATTAATTTCAATTCTTTAATTTATGAAAAAAACTCACAATCACTATTTAAATGTGTACTTAGTGTGAAATCCGTGTTATAACTCTAGTTTACGTAGAATTGCTTAGAGGTTATATAAGAATGTTGTAACATGCGGAAAAAGTGGCTGTTGTTAATTAATTATCAAAAGAGAGGTGTTTGGCTTTCTTTAAGGTAAATAAATCGCAAATTACTAAAAATTAAAGCTTCTTATACAATGTTGGAAAGCAAGCAAGGCAAATAGGCAATCCTTTCGGTGCGTCTTTAGAGAATGATCCCCATTTTAGCTTCTTCTTCTTTTTCTGAATAAAAAATAATACTTCATATCTCATTTTATCCGTCTTATTTACTATTTATTAGTCAAATCAACTCTTTCTTCTTAGTTTATTTTCTTTAGTATTCTTTAATTATTTTTAAATTTAATTTTTTGTGTTTAATAGTATTTTTAGTGTAGTTTCTAAATATATAAATTTTATAAACTAATATTAAACTTAATATTATGAAAAATTGGATTAAAAATAACTCCAATCAAGCCTCGTTAACCGAACCAAACACATAAACTGAGACGGATGGAGTAATTATTAATATGATGCGTGTGGATTTTGTTTTTACATTTTGAGGAGGAAATAGAGAATGAAATGTAAAATTTTCCATATAATATAATATATATTATATATTATGGGCCTTAATTATATAGTGCAAGTAGACTGGACATCTAGGTTTAGTTCGTATTTCTCTATTATGTCTGTATTGATGGGATACATGATATTTAATATATAACATCTAAAGTTATGGTACTCATCATACTGCTCAGAAAATACCAATACAGCATATAGAATTCTGAGTTAAGTATAAGACAGAACAAGTTATTCTTGCAGGTCTACCGTTTAAGAGGCAACACAACAAGATATCAACTATGGCTCGAGATCAACACGAGTTCTACTTCCGTCATGAGGTTGTACTATATTTAGATCTAACATGAAAAGCAAGATTATATAAATTTTAATCAAGGCTAGCTAAAATATTCATCAAATAGTTCTATAAGATAGAGACAGTAACAGATCTGGTGCTTAACCAGCCGATTTGAATAACAGAATAAGTCATTAGTGTTCTCCCATGAACATATATATTTGATACGGAGTAATATACGAACTTTGATTATAATTGCTAATGAATTAATTAATACAAATTACAATCTACTATACACACACACTAATAATAATCTCTTTTTTACGTAGCATGGTTTCAACCAATATCTTATAATTGCATTATATTGCTAAAAATAATTTATCAATTTCTGATTAAGTTTTCAACCATTGAAAAAAAAAAAGAAATGGAAATTAAAGTATTTTGAGCTTTTTCTGACCAACGTTAATGGTAATCTAACTATAATCACTGGTGAATGAAATTTATGAAAATATATCTTAAAATCTAGCATATTATTAAATCTTTTGACAATTTTTATTGATGGCTGATATTACCTACAAGTGGTTAATCTCAAATTGGCTATATATGAGTTGTCATAAAGAATATTGTTTAAAGTATACAGTTGTTCTTCTCTATCCCTCCTCTCGTTCCTTCAAAACTAGGGCATCTTTTTACCTACGTGGCACTTTCTGATAATTTTTTTTTGTAATTATTTAAAAAAAGGTGAAATTTAGTCTTACTGCCAGTATAAATTTCTGCAATTCTACTGCATTATGACTGCTTTCTGGTTCTGTAAATGTCTGGGAAAGGAAAGGGCAAATCTGTCAACCGATCAAAGATCGAAAACTTGTTCACAAAAGGAAAATTTTTCTCGCCCCAAAACCGAATAGAATAATAGAGAAATAATAGAAAAATAAATCACTGTGCCAAAAGACATAAAGATCCAAAACTTGGTAAAAGGAATCCTCCACATAGTGCCAATTGTCAAGAAAGCTCACAAAAATCCAATCTTCAATTTTATCAAATAGTACTTTAGTACATACCAAAAAAAAAAAACAAAAAAAAAAAATTACAAACTCTGTTTTCCATTAAGCCCTACCTTTTTACCCCTCTCTCTACATATAGTTATATAGAACAGGAAATTAAACTTTTTACCATTAGAACTAAAGTACTAAACCTAGTCTTAAATTTAACTCAAAGGGTAACTCAAGTACCAAAGTAATTGCTTTGTGAGGACAATTCTAGAGATGATCTGGATTCGATACTCTAAGTGACAATTTCTCTTGGGCTAGTTCATGTCTTTTGGAGTACGTTAACTGGAACTAGACTCGAACAGTAAACCGAATGGAAAAAGACCCAGAACATCTCGTGGTTTATATCAAAAACAAAAACCTAGTCTTAAATCTTAATTAATCAAATTAATTATTAATCCCATGATTAAACGTTAATTAAGCTTGGGAATGTTAGAACTTGAGAGTGATATCACTTCCATTACTCACTTCCCCATCTTCCCTTAACGCCGCCAGTGCTCTTCCCTCTCCGCCGCTATCCGCTCTCCAGCTGCCGCTCTCCGATTTTCCGTCCTCAATGCTCTCCGACCGGTCGCCGGTGCCCCGGCCGTCGGACTCTGGGGAGGTTTGGGCGTGTGGCGGTGGCTTATACATGTGGAACTGGTGGTGGAGGGGGTGGCCGGCATGGTGGTGGAGAGGGAGGTGTTGAGGTGGCGGGGGTGTCGGCGCGGCGTAGAACTCGTGACCCACCGAGAAGTGCTGGGGAGCTGGGTGATGAGCGTGGGTAGTGGTCGGATGTGCGCCGTAGAGCGTGGCGGCTGCTGCTGCTGCTGCACCACCGTGCGCGGCGGCGGCTGCGGTTGCGTACTCCGGCGGGACCCATATGCCACCTAGAACCACCAGCTGCGGCGCTGCCGCGGCAGCCGCTTGTGGGGTAGGCCCTGGCCTTCTTGTGTGCAGCCTGTATTTCTGTAAGTGTACATACAAAACAGAAAAGCAGTAGTAGTCAAAATGCATGCCTTCCCATTTGTACCTCCTAAAATATATGCACAGTACAGTCCCAAAATTTTGTACTTCAAAACTACAAATTTGTGAGTAATTAGTTGGCAAACCAATAACTGTTTTACATTTTTTTTTTTTGGGTTACACTTAGGAGAGAAATTCGTTTCCACTATTTTATAACTTTGTAACCCCAATCAAGAAAGGACTAAGGACAGGAGGCAAATTAACTTATGTTGCCCATATAGCTCATTAGCTCAAATCAAGAAGGTAAAAAATTAAACGCTCCTAAAAGGTTGAATCTCTAACTCTCGGTCCGACAGAGCATGCAGACAAGGCCAAATGTCGGTGTGCACAAGGGATCTGTCCACTTTGGATATAATCCCACAGTGACGCGCTGCTAAAGTTTGAACCTGGATATGTTAAATACTGTCTACTAAACCAGTGAGTTAAGTCCGTGCGGGCTATATAAGTATAATCTTGTATGTCATTTAAGTTGTATAGATACTGTTTAATACTATGTATCAAATACAATCAGATTTATTATATATGATTATACTTAGAACAAAAGGCACATCTATTGATTAGACGATTAGTATCTTAAAAATTCCATATAATTTATATAGAACAGTAAAAAATGGTTGAAATTATCTTTTTGTACTGGGTGTATATGTACCTGTAGATGGCTTTTAACTTCATCATTGGTCAAACCATCAACCTTCATGAGTTCTCTGATTTGTTTTGGCGTTGCAACTGTAATCATTGCCAGGAAAAGATTTAGCTAGATAGCCTAATGATTAATAAATTATTAATAATCATAATATTAATGATGATGATAATGATGAGAGTATTTTCTTGTTAAAATCCAAATTAATTTAAAGATTAAAAAACAAATTAGAATCTAAAAATAAATTTAATTAATTACCTTGAGAACCTCCCAACATTTGAAGAGCATTAACAAAGCGTCTGTGCAAGTCCGGCGACCAGCATCTTCTAGCCTTTCTATGAGGTTGTGTGGCGGTTGCGGCCGCCGTCTGAGAATCCTGCGGCGGCGGAAGAGTAGCGCCACCGCCGCCGCCGCCACCACAGTCACCGGATTTTCCTAGCTCAGTTGTTGCAGGTCCATTATTACTGCACTTGCCAAGATTCACATTAATCTCCAAACTCTTCTTCTCTTCCAATTCTTTGCCGTCCGGGGAAGCTAGGGCCAGCGTCGGGCTAGGGCAAGAACCGCTCCGATGATCTTTCGAAAACGGAAGAAAAGCTCCGCCATTATTGTTCATCTGCGGATTTGGGCTGACAGAAAACCCTATCTCAGTTTCCTTACTGGGAATCTTTTGCTGCATGGAAGATTCATTATTATTATTATTATTATTTCCTTGGCTCCATAGCTGGGCGGTGGTCATCCAATTCGCCTTGTCCCCGGTGGCGTTAGCCGCCGCCTTCTGATCCGTCGTCCCTTCCAGCGAGCTGGAATTCTTGAGAGGAATGAATTCTTCAAGAACAGGCCTCGCCGCCCCATGGTTATTATTGTTTGCCCTGAATGATTGTAGCTGTTGCTTTGAAGCCTCCATGGCTGCAGAAAATCAAGATTAATGCTTTAACAAAGCATCTAAAGTTGTGCATACATGAAAAAGCCATGCATATATAACTTGTATTAATATAGTTAATTAACATAAAAATAAAGCAAAAGGGATATGATGGTTATTAAAGCACCAAACTATACTACCCAGGCACAATTTTCAAAAACAACAGGGAAAATGAATATCCCAAATCTTAGCATTTGCCTAACTTATACTTCGATTATTCCAATAATTAAATTCTTGGTTGCTAATCCCCACTTTGAACTAAGTGGGGCACTTCCTTAAATTCATCATACTACTATTCTAACGTTACACATACCCGAAATTCATTACCCAACCTCGTGGTCTAGTCTAGTCTACTAATATAAGTATGAAACTTTTTATAAGAAGTTCCGGAGAGAAATTACCATTGGTGAGGAGTTGCATGCAAAGGGGGAGTTCGCGTTTAAACGCATCGATCTTGAGGCGTTCTTCTTCGAGGCGAGAGAGAAAGTCTTCAAGCTTTTGCAGGGTTTGATCGTTTTGGTGATGGGGATGAAGATGATGATCTCCAAAGGACTTGAGAAGCATGGAGTAGGTGTGGGGTTTGCAGTCAAGGGTTAGCTCCGAGGGCGATGCCATCATATGTATGACAAGCTGATTGATGATCTTTTCAAGAATATTGTTGTTGTCTTATAGGTTTGATCGATTTTACTACATAAAAACTATCTCTTCAGCTAGATTCAAGAAATGTTAGTAATGCTCAAACAACAAGCAAGCTAGCGGGGAGAGAATTAGGGATGTGGATGAGAACACACAAGTGGTGGGGTGGGAGAGAGAGAGAGAGAGAGAGAAAGGGGAGATGTGTTGTTTGTGAACACAAGGAGGATCGAGTGGGGGGAGAGTCCTCTTTTTAGAGGGTTGTGTTGGAGGGAGAGAATAAAGTAGGGTTCTAGAGAGGAGAGAGAGAAGAGGATAGAAAGAGAAAAGAAAAATTAAAACCAAAGGTAAGAAAAAGAAAGGAAGAGAGCGGATGGTGTAAATTCTTGCAAGTTACAAACAAAGAGCAAAGGCAAAAGGACAATGCCAAGTCCTTTTTTTAATCTATATATATATATATTCACACACAAACATTTTTTACGCCACAATGTTTGTATTTAAATAAAATTATATAGGTGAAGTCTATTATTATTGACATTGAAATTAATGTTTGCACTCTTTTAAAAATAATTATCTAAATACTTATTATATATAGTTTGTATGATATTATGTTGTAGATAGTACTTTTGATTAAAATTACTTTAAGTTTTGTTAATTCGCTTTTGAATAAGTTTGACATTGTCTTTGTCTTTATTGTTATATGCTTTTTATGTGCAATTGAGTTACTTCTGCTAGTTTACAAAAAAAAAAAAAAAAACAGATTTGAATCTAAAATAGCTCAACATTATTATTATTATTATTATTATTATTATTATTATTATTATTATTATTATTATTATTATTATTATTATTTTTGGGTAATTGTTGTTTCAATTTCATATATAATTATATTGGATTTAAATGTAATGACTTTGTTGTATGAGTTGCAAACATGAATAGCGTCAGAAGAATGGGTATGCATTACTTGCACAAATTGAATCGAGTTATTTACAAAAATGTCACTGCATTTTTTTTAAGTTACATCTGATCCATTAGATTTGGACAGATGGACAACTGTGATTGGTTCTCATTCCTCTCCTAAGCTCATGGTTTCACCTGACTGCATATATATATATATATATATATATATATATATATATATATATATATATATATATATATATATATATATATATATATATATATATAGGGAAGGGTTCAGGTGCGGTAAAAGCTTCCCGTGCAGTTGGACGCATCTTCAATATTAATATGGCACATCTTAGGTATACAAATCACCACGCACATTAAGCACACAAACAAAGCACCTTAAGAACACAAATCACAAACTCACGCACATTAAGCATAAAATTCACGCACATTAAGCACAAACCTCACGCACATTAAGCATTAAACTGACGCACTTTAAGTATTAACTTACACACCTTAAGTTCCAACAACTACTGACATTAATCGCTAACCCCACGCACATTAAGCACACACCCCACGCAAATTAAGTCCAAACCCAAACACCTCAAATTTACCGAGATGCAAAAATTATCAAAATGCCACCGCGTTTTTTAATTTAATTTTGATAATCTTGGACGTTGATTTAAACGAGATGAATGACTCAGATTAAACCGCACCTGAGGTGCCCACCCGCACGGGAACCCAGTTCTATATATATATATATATATATATATATATATATATATATATATATATATATATATATATTGAAATGGCTCCATTCCCTTGCAATTGGATAATGGGTAAGATTGGAGGAGGAATGGGAATCTGTTGGTGTCTGACATGCACCTGAGGGGAGGGGTGATATGGTGAGGGAAAAATTAAGAGTGTGATATTGGAACCTTAGGGACTGGGATAGTCTTTGTACGAATTCAAATCACTCACACAAAAGATGATTCTTCTTCTCCCTCTTCCAACCCTGCCTTTTCCTTCCTTTCTTTTTTTACCCTTTACTCTTTTCGTTGTCCACATTCACTTGCATATATGCAAATAAACATCCACTTTTCATGTAGTTCACAATTTTGATTCCAAAGCCTATAAATGCTCATTAATGTTACCATAATATCTAGTACAAACTCAATGTCTTTTCAAAATTTTAAGGCTTTGCACATGGAACAAGAGGCACAGTGTTAATCAGCACTATTGTCTCTCACTAGTAAAAAACAACTTTCTGCATCTGTTATACAATAGACGCAGATTGTCAATACAATATGTGTTTATTGTGGAAAGGACGCAGATTGTGTGCACTTTCCGCGTCTGTTCCAGTCAAGCTACGACCATTAGCTACTATGGTCGAAACCAGTAACAGAAATACAAGAAGACTATGAAGACAATGGGCCAGACATAATTCATTCAGGTTGCTTTCCAACTTATTTCCTAGACCCTAAAAAGTGAGGATGCTCATTCCGCTGTTGCAACTCCCTAGCCTTTTGACGTTTGACCTAAATTAAAATTTATCATTAAATAATAACATGTTAATTTTTTTGAAAGTAATAACATATTAATATTAATAAAGCATTAAGACTAATAAAACATGATTATCAAGCAATCGAATTACATAGTGTACCATGAACTCGTCAACGATTTGCTTCAAATTTCTCTCATTGTTCTTCATTCAACTAGTCATATAATTCTGAGAGATTTATATAATTATATATTTTGTGCTTTTTGTTGATGAAATCACGCACCAATATTGTTTTGAAGTCTTTCCAACGCATCACCGCAATCCTCAAAATCACTTGTTTTTTTTTAATCATCTGCGATATTAAACTCTTTTTGAATAACAACAATACAATAACAAATAATTAGACCTTACTTTAACCCAATAGGATAGCTCAAGTGGCAAATGAGCTCTCTTTATGGGGGAGAATTTTGGGATAACTCGGGTTTGATTCCCATAAGTGACAATTGCTATTGAGCCAGCTCATGTGCCTCTCGAATCGAACCATCAAAGTCAATTGTGATGTGTTCATCATTTCCTTCTTCTTTTTCATTTTTTTTTTTTTTGCATGTCGTAGGTCCTCAGGTCCTCTTGCTTTAGACAGTGAGATAGACTATGATGTAGGCTCTAACATAGGCTCTATAGGACCTGCCAAATGATCTGTTTGATCGACTAGGCCTGTGCCGCGGACGGTTTGGATGGTGGGGAGGGAAATCTGACGGATTTTGGATTTTAGTTTTGAATCCCCAATCCGTTTTATTTTGTTGATTTATCCGTTCAGTTATAACATTGTTCGGATCGGATCGGATAGTTTGGATATCCTTTTGTTTTTCCGTTTTAAACAAATGTAAAAATCAATTCAAAAATCAGTTCAAAAATCAACATCAAAAGGTCATTAATAGAAAAAGTTAAATAGCTAACAATTTAGTATCTAACTGAATAAATAACTGATAGTGTAATAGACTAATACTGTAATACTAACTTAGTAATTAGTATTACTAAGTAGTCTATTAACTAACACCAATAGTTAAGTGTCTAATACTCTAACAAAAGTAAATTAAGTTGTTACAGATTTAAGACCAAAAGGATCAAAACTCTACACAAGTGTTAAGTGTAAAGGAAGTAACTTCTCAAATTTACAAAATACACAACTACTGAACTGAAGCACCAAAATCAGCAAAATCAGCAAAAATCAGCAAGTGTCAACTCTTAGATTTTTAGACAATTAGACCTACTCTTCTTCCTGTGAATTATGACAAGTTAGTGAAAATAATTAGTACACAAGCAAGCATTAGAATTCTAAAAAAAATGAAACACTTAGAAGGGATTATATCAATTTTGGCTCAGTAAGCATTTTTTCCATATCAATTTGGATTAAGGGCAAATTGCTTCAATATAACTTAAGTATAGAGCAACTCACCAACTTAATCCTTTTCGGATTAAAGGCGGAAGCTTCATCATTGCCAACTTAAAGGGAACAAACATAATAAAATAGTTCATACATTACCAACCAAATGCCCAAGGGACTTGAGGCAGCAACTTAGTAAAAATTACCAAGAAATAGATGAATGATCAAGCTAGTAACTAATAACATTAGTCATAGTGGGCTCAAAAAATACCAATTCCCCACTGTAAAAGATTGCAATAAAATCATACAGAACTACATAAGTAAATCAAGGTTATCAAGTAATATAAAGAATAACATTACAGGAATCGTAGCAAGTGTAGAACCAAGAGGCCTCCCACTTCCACCATCACCACTTAACTCTGCAAAATAAACAAAAGTTAAAAGTATTAACAATTTAACATATAAGTATAAAACAGTAAAAACAGTAAAACACTAAAGACCTAAAGACTAAAGTTATACCTTTTTCAAACCTCTCCAACAATGCTTCCACAATTTTTTTTGGAGTTAATGAACTCCTAAAAGGATCCAATACTCTCCCAGATGTACTGAAGGCAGATTATGATGCAACAGTTAAGATTGGAATGGCTAGGACATCCCTAACAAGCTTAGACAGAACTGGAAACCTAGCAGAGTGAATCTTCCACCATCCAAGTATATCAAAAGATTCTTCCTCTTCAGCTATTGCCTCACTCAAGTACATATCCAACTCAAGTTTGTTTCTTACCCCCAGACTCCAATTTTTGTTTTTTAATTGAGACTTGAGTAAATGTTGTGGCCTCCCAACTGAAGCAGAAGAGGCAGATGAAGACTGAACAGAAACAGGAACAGAAGGGACAGAACTCACACTAGTAGGGTTAAAATTGACAGAATAATCATCAAATAACTCAGTCAGAGCATCAAACACTTTCACATAATATGGTTTACTCTTTTCCTCACCATACATATGATTAAGCTGAGTAAGCATATACTCTAACTTGTCCCTAGGGTCTAGAATGTTTGCAAAAAAAAAAAAAAAAAATTAAAAAAAATCATTAGATTCATTTTATCAACATCACCCCAATACTTCTCAAATTTTGCCATCATATTTTTCCCCATATCACCCACTGCCCCACTAGCTTCCACCATGTCCTTCAATGGACAGTACAGATAAGAAATCTTAGTAAAGAATGTGTTTGAGGTGACATATAACGAACTAGAAATTCTAATGGTCATGCCATAAAAACACTTCAATAACTTGATCAAACTGCCAACCGATTCTCAGTCCATAAAATCGGGAATAGAATTACCCAAGTCACACTTGAAAGAACAATCAGATTCCAAAGATTCAAACACTTTCTGGTAAGTTAATGCAGATTGCAACATCAAATAGGTAGAGTTCCTGTTGGAAAATTGGTGAATAAATCGATACACAAAATATATATAAAATATATATTTGTCCCGAAAGATGGAATTTAATTTATACAAAAATTAATTCCAACCAATTTTGGTACAAAACCAAAATTACATACATATATATATACCTCGTATATATATTAACCAACTAGGGATTTATTTTATCAAAATAATCCCACTACAACTAGTACGAAACTAGTACACGGGACTTAATTTTCACGAAACTAATCCCACCACAACTAGTACGAAACTAGTACAAGGATTTAATCTATCCGAGATTAATCCTACCACTTGGTCCGAAACCAAGAACAAAAATAAACAAGAGACGGGTTTCTAACCTGAGGTTTAACCCAATGCGAAGAAACAAGAAGAAGCAGATGAAGCCCGAGTCGTGTGTACACACACTCTCCTTAAAACCGATTCGCCACCTCCCGAGGGTGCTAGGATCGTTGTGGCGTCAGTCTCCCAGGATAAAACGGACTACGACTTTGGCGTTCGAGCACTCCAACCCAAAGCCCGGCGAACTAGAACACAAGTTGAGCACTCCGATGTTTTATGGAATTATGTTGGCAAACAATTTTCTCTTTTGAAATCAGGGAGATTAGAGAGAAAAACAATGGTTTTTTGAGTTTCAAAAAAAAATGGTGTAAAACATTATGCCAACATAACAAGCTATTTGTAGGGAAAGAGGAATTAAGTAGCATTATAACGGCCATTAACCAACATAAATCCAAGATTTAATAATTCGATAATAACGTTTGAAACGGTCGTAATTATTATCGTAATAATTCCAACGGTCACGAACTTAATACGCGATTAATTCGTACCGACCACAACGACCTGTTTCAAAATATCTTAGTGACCGAGAAGTCCGTACAAACCCGAAGATTTAACGAATTGGGACCGAAACCACACCCGAGTGGTCCGCAAGCACCGAAATGGTGTAGCACGAATCAATGCATATAGCATTGACTCGTGCTAGAAGCACCAAATTGGTGCTGCACGAGAGCTCACACGAGAGGAGCTAAACTCCATTTCACTAATTAAGCCTACCAAGGCTTAATACATTCGTCCATACATCATCACAACACGAATGCATCCCAATTCAATTAAGCTTTTCAAGCTTAATTACACTTAAGCTTCCAACCAACTTTCGTGCAAACGAAAGTTATTAAAATGCTAATTTCCAATTAGCATTTAAACTTAAGTTTTTGACTTCTCTCAAATAGGTTCACTTTGAGAATCAATTTCTCATTCACCTATTATCCATTTTGAGCGTACATTATATCAAATTCTTCGTCTCACTACGAAGAACCCGAATCCACTTTAACCCGACCCAAATCGGAAGTGGACCCACATATATTTGTACCACAAAATAATCACTCAAAATGCCATTTTTAGCTAAAAATTCCAACAATCTCCCACATGAATGAAAATTGATTTTCGGGACGAGGAAAAATCGACACGAACGTGCTCAACGGTCGGTCCCTGCATAGCATAGGTAGGTATTACCCTTTGAACCTTGCCTTGTGAAAATATGTTTACTCTACTGGCTGTATGGTAGAACTTGATGTCTTTGAACCAACTGCCGTTTGTGTAGACGATGACATATCCCACACAGGAACCTTCCAACCTTTGTTCTGTTCTCATGGGTGTGCCCGTTTTGGTCATGGGTCACCTTCCTGGTTCTGCGAGAGTTTCTAAAGAATTGAGCCCATCAATTCTCCTTTGAAGCGACCCCACTTCTCTCTAACATAGGTGATTCTTTATCGAGTATCCCGCATACTCACACATGTCAACCGACATTTGAATCATTAAAGCATCAACATGCTAGCCTCGTGCGGGAGTCACTGTTCTAACGAGGAATGGTAGGGAGTCCGGGACCCCCACAGTGACACGCTTCGTTCCATAATTTAGTTGTCCCATTGAACCTAGGTGCCAGCTAGGTTGGGTGTCCACTATAGAACTTTTATTCCATGTGCTTCAAACCCATTCCTCGTTCCAATTTCTCAACAACCATTTGCTTACCCTCGGGTTAGCGAGTTAGCGGCCGCTACGTTATCTTTTGACATCACGTAGTCAATAGAGATAACCCTTGTTATGAGAAATTGTTTAATGGTATTATGTCTAGGACTTATAAGTCTAGACTTACCATTCCACATCTAACTCTGTACTTAACCAATTTTGGCTTGACTATCGCAATGCACACAAATTGGAGGTACGAGTTTATCTATAGGAACATTCCCGAAAAATGGCATAGCCAATCGGCCTACTCGCTCGCGACACGAGTGTAAGGCTCTCAGCTTTGATCCCGTCATGGATCTTAGCTATCACAAATCGTTTCGAGAATTTCCTTACAACCAACTGCACTGGCCTACGTAAACACGTAGCCTTCAATGGACTTAGCGTCCTTTGATATCTTTTAACGTGCTATACTTTCCAAATACAGCTAGATATCCCACGTAGTGCAGTCCAAAGTCACGAGCATACCTTAAGTATCTCATAACTTCCATTATTGCCTTCTAGTGCGTATCACTAGGGTTACTCGTATGTCAACCGAGTTTGTTAACCGCAAGGCAATATCCGACGTAGTACCACCCATTTGATACAATTAAACTACCAATAATCTGGATGTATTCTCCGTGAGAAATACAATCTCCGTGATTATTGGCTAGTTGTACGTTAGTGTCTAACGGTGTCCAAGCCACTTGATTATCATCCTTTGCAAGGATTCAATCAACATAATGAGATTGGCTTAACACGAGACCGTACGGTATTCTCACGATTTTAATCTCGAAGATTAAATCTGCCAAACTCACACCTCTCATGTCAAATCTCAAATTTAACATGTTCCTGGTAGAATTGATCCTTTGATCATTACTACCCATGATGAGTTTATCGTGTATAAACAAGTAATGATATCACCGTCTATCGTATCCATTACGTAGACACACTTTTCACATTCGTTTATACTAAACTCATTGGTTATCATTGCATGATCAAACTTCACGTGCCAATGCTTAGGCAATTGTTTCAAACCATACAATGATTTCACCAATCACACACTTTCTTTCTATAGCGCGGAACCACAAGACCCTCAGGTCGTTCCATGTCTATTAAGAAAGTGATTTTCCACATCCATTTGATGAACTTCCAAGTCTCGCTAAGCAGCTTTGGCAAGTATCATTCTAATGGATTTCATTCTCATCACAAGAGAATATATATCGAAGTAACCGTGGCTCTCGCGTTGCATGTAATCTACAATTACACGCCCGGCCATTTACTTCAATATAACCAACCAGTTTTTATCTTCCGACACATGATCCACTAAGATCCAGAGGTTTTACAACCCGGAGGAAGAACAACCAGTTTCAAGTATGATTCTTTAAGATAGAATCTACTTCACCTCGGTAGCCTCTCTCATGTTGGTCCATCTGTAGAAGTCACCACTTCTACATATGTTCGAGGCTCATTTTCTAACAACCATGTCAGAAAATCTGGTTCATTTTCTAGTAAACAAGTTAGAATATGCGCATCACATTCTAACATATACGTCAGAAAATATGGACCAAAGGATTTTTCAATCCTTGCTCTCTTGCTACGTCTAGCTTCGAGCTCGGGTTCTCTTTCATACCCTCCAACCACAGCTACGTCGAACGTTCATTTCAACGTGCTAGGTTCATTCATTGAACCTTCGCAGAAATACATTCACAAACAACGATGAATTTCTTGATTCAATTTATCGTGTTCTTATGTACGCCCAAAACATAGGACTCGTGTACTAAGAACCAAAAAACGCCTTTGGCAAGACACCCCCACATTTCAGGTATTAGTAGGAAAGTTTCCTACGTACCCATAACCCATAAGAAGCCTTATCGAGTTTCGTGCGGGTAACCTTATTTAAAAGGTACTTACTTGTCCAAAGTCTTGTCTGACCCCACACACTTTGAGGTAGACCCGAACTTATCAACGTCTTGATATTTATGTTCGGCAACAACGTTCGATTGAGGTGGATACCGTGTCGTACGCTCGAGTACGATACCAATGCTTGCGCAGAAATCACCAATAGGTGTTTCATATTCACCACATCGATCGTTTCTAACCGCCTTAATTCCACGATTAAGTTGGTTTTCCACTTTATTCTTATAAAGAATAAATTTATCAACAACATCATTTTTGCCCTCAAGCAAAACTCACTTAGCACTACCGAGTGCTATCGTTAATACTCCGAGAAGTACATCCAAGATGTCACCCGAAGGTTACGTACCTCCACTTCTCGATAACTCGCCTATGACCGAAATGTACGTTTACTTCTCGATCACATGGCCTAGAGGTGCTTCTAGCACTTCACAGACCCGAGATGTGCACTTCACTTCTCGGTGGTTTTGCCACATCACAAATATCATATTTGTGCTTATCATAAAATTTGGAATATGGTCCATGCTAATTAATCTACGTATAGATTCAAAATTACCATGACCTTGTCTACTGTGCCACAAACATGAAGACCCAACCAGGCAAGACCAATTAATATTGTTCTTATTAATTACGGTTATTACACCGAGCTTATAGCCCAATTAGTAATTAACCCTTGCCTTCATTCCAAAAATAGACAAAACCTTGTCTTAATCCATAATAGTGTCAACTTTATAAGTCATTACACCATTACTCGCAAGTTAGGTGGTTCAAGATTTATTTTGTTGTCCCAACACTTCCGTCATTTGTCACAAATTAATTTCATACTAGTACAATTTGTATCTTTAATCAAGTTAATTTTCACACAATTAACAAGATTATATCAACCAAATTTTCCAACTAGTTGAATCATGCTTATATAATCGTATTAAGAATATTATTTAAAATATTCAATACACTTGAGCTTTGACGCTCACGATTATATAGACATTCCAATTTTGACAAATTGACTATGCTTGAAATCTAGAACTGAAGTCCTTTACGAGATTTCAACATGCAACACGTTTGTTACATACCACTATGGCCGTTAAGCCATTCAAGCATTTTCCGTGGAATTGCTTCTTGAAGTCCTTTCTGCCCAAAGGCAACAAATGGATACCAGATTCCATTTGAAATGCTTCACTCACAATCATTCCTTCGTCAACTTGACTTAGGACGATCCCGGAATTCACCATCTTGTATTCAAGTAATCGGCTAACGACAAACATTTTTGCCTTAGCGTCATCACTATTATACTTCAGGTCCAAAGATTCCCACAACGAGTCACACAAACCATTCAAAACATAGTTTAGGCATAGGAAAACCAAATATTTCCAAATCCGTACTATGCTAACAGTTTGAGCGTTAGACTCGTGTTCCTTTCCACTAGTAACCATCTCGGTCAAGAACCATGACATGCCGAGAATTACAAGGTTGTACAACGTTTTAAGTTGCAACCCTTCGAATTTCAACTCTTTGAATTTCCATGGTCTTTCGACCAATCCACAAGGCACCGTCCCATGTACCTTCATCGTAGGGATATACCCTTTGATGCCATCATCGGTCTCCGAACCAAAGTTCATCGGGGTTTCGGATTGTGCAACTACGTTGCCGATCCGACCAAATGAATGTGCACCACGAGCAACATTCACGGTTCCACCACTCGTGGAATCCATCGACTTTAAATCACCAAAAATTAATCGGTTTTAAGATTGTTGGAAAATTGGTGAATAAATCGATACACAAAATATATATAAAATATATATTTGTCCCGAAAAACATATATTTGAGCTGCACGAGAGCTCACACGAGAGGAGCTAAACTCCATTTCACTAATTAAGCCTACCAAGGCTTAATACATTCGTCCATGAATCATCACAGCACGAATGCATCCCAATTCAATTAAGCTTTTCAAGCTTAATTACACTTAAGCTTCCAACCAACTTTCGTGCAAACGAAAGTTATTAAAATGCTAATTTCCAATTAGCATTTAAACTTAAGTTTTTGACTTCTCTCAAATAGGTTCACTTTGAGAATCAATTTCTCATTCACCTATTATCCATTTTGAGCGTACATTATATCAAATTCTTCGTCTCACTACGAAGAACCCGAATCCACTTTAACCCGACCCAAATCGGAAGTAGACCCACATATATTTGTACCACAAAATAATCACTCAAAATGCCATTTTTAGCTAAAAATTCCAACAGTTCCATCTAGTTAGAACATCTAAACACAAAGAAGACCTTTGTTCAATACTCAACAAATCAGCCAAATCCCTAAACTTCTTAAGCTTAGCAGGAGAGTTTCTAACATATCTGACCACCTCCCTAACTTTCTTGACAGAACTATCACAGTCTTTCAGACCATCTCGAACTACCAAGTTTAAGATATGGGCAATGCATCTCATGTGAATATACTTTGCCCTCACAGTAGATGTTCCCCAATACACCAATTTTTTCTTCAGAAACCTCATAGCAGTGTCATTGTATGAGGCATTATCAACAGTCCACAAAAAAGACATTCCTAAGCCCCCACTCTAGGAAACAAGTTTCTAGGGCTTTGGCTATATATTCACCTTTGTGAGAGGTAACAGGGAGAAATGCAATGATTTTCTTATGAAGCTTCCACTTAGAATTAATGAAATGGACAGTGACCACCATGTAGTTAATCCTTTGGATGGATGTCCAAGAGTCAGTTGTGATACTAACCCTATGACTGTTTCCCCTTAAAAATTCCTTCAGTTTTAGTCTCTCATCTTCATAGACAACTAGGATGTCCTTACTTATAGTCCATCTAGATGGAACTATAAACCTAAGGCAAGCAATAGCTATGAACCTCCTGAAACCTATTCCCTCCATAAATCTAAAGAGCAGTTCATCATTGATTATCATTTCAACCAAGGCCTTCCTAATTGACTCTTGATTAAGTACCCAGATCCCTATTTCCCCATAGTAGGTTGAGCAGAATTAGAAGATGTAACAGCTTGAAATGTTACAAGAGACTGCCTAGTATCCTTGGAGTGAGGATTTTCAGACAACTCAACATGTGGTTTCTTAAGGAAGATGTACCATGTCTTTTTGACTCACACTGATACACTTTTGCATAGTAAATACACTTGGCTTTGACAGTAACACCATTACTGTCATTTATTTCCTCAAAATGATCCCATACTCTGGATTTGGAATCAACCTGCTTCTTCTTCTTTTCAGGAACTGCAGCAGGAGGTTGCACATTCTGTTGATCATTTTGCTCAGCCGTTTGGGCTTCCACTCCTGAAGGTCCCTCTACTAAAGAGTTGGGAGGTTGACTACTAGGCATACTGATATTTTCCATCTAAGAAATAGTTAACTATCAGTACACATAAGTATGGTTCATATTCAAGAATAATAGACAGTCTCACAGTCAACCATACAATTACACAGAATCACAGAGCATGAAAGCAGAAACCATTCCAGAATCAAACACATTTTGTGTCATCATTTTCAAAGAATACATAATTGTTTTTATTTATTTTACTTTGTGTCACCATTTTCAAAACCATTAAGGGCATACATCCATAAACTTGACATTTTTTACTGAAATTCAAATTCAGGGTTTTAATTTCCCTTTCCAAAGGCAGAGACTGTTATACTTATTATACAGCTCATGACCTCATGTTCATCAGACGTCATTATCTGGACTTCACTACTTAGGGGCTTCCACCACATCAGTCTATCACAATTACTCAGAGACTCGGACTCAGAGTATGAGAAAAACATTTCACAAACTGACAGTATAAATTATAAAACTAGGGTTTGCAATACACAGTCAATAAGCCAGTGCTTCCACTAGATATGTGACAGAAGTCATAGAACAAACATATCATAAATTCTCAAAAAATGAGAAAAACATTTCACAAACTAACAGTATCAAATTAGGGTTTACAATATAATAACCATTCAATAAGTCAGTGCTTCCACCAGATATTAACATAACATATCACAAATTCTCACAAAATGCATCAATACATTTCACAAACTGACAGTAATCATAGTATAAAACTAGGGTTTGCAATAAGTCAGTGCTTCCACCAGATATTCACATAAGTGACATAATTCACATAACATATCACAAATTTGCATAATATCATAACAACTTTTGGAAATCAAAATTTTAAAACTAGGATTAGACGATTTACTTCGTTTCTCACAGATACCCCGGAGAACAAGGGCTTCTTTTTACAGATATCACGACAGCAGTCACAACACCAGTAACAAGGGCTTCCACCAGACCTGAGATGCTGAGACCAAACCACCGGAGTACCGGACTACACAACGGATGAATCTCAGAGAGCGAGAGATTCAGAGTAGTGTGTTGAGAGAAATCAGATTCGCGAAGGGAGAATGGAGAGAAATCTCAGAGACTTAGAGAGTGAGAGACTGAGAGGGTGAAAGAGACAGAGAATGAGAGAAACCCTAACTTCGACTGCGCGAAGGGAAAATGAGGAGTGTGTGTGTGTGTGTGTGTGTGTGTATATAATAAGGCTAAACGACGCCATATCATATTAGCCGTATGGAGGATCGTGTTTAGGCTGATACCAGATGAGAATTCAAATTTCAATTCAATCAGAAAAGATAGGATTACAGGAGAGTATATCTGAAGCTATCTCTAACTATTCCTATCTAACAGGTTATTAACAGAAGACTTATTCTAGCCACATACAAATAACTATAGGCTATAAATATAAACATATTAATAACACTAATATTACTCACAATCTAAAGGGAAAATGACACTTTTTTCCCTGTGTTGTTTACTAATAGCACATTTTCGCCCTGTGATGTTTATGTAATCACTTTGTCCCCTCAATTATTTTTGAAGTGGCTATTTTCCCCAATCTCCATTAAATAAATGTTAGGGATGTTAAATATAGGGATAAAAATGACATTTCATTATTTATTATTATTATTATTATTATTATTATTATTATTATTATTATTATTATTATTATTATTATTATTATTATTAATGAATTTGGTTTGCAATATAACTGTGCATTTTAGGCGTGGAGTACTGCAGTATATTAGGGCGATGGGTGGGAATTATTATTATTATTATCATTATTATTTTTATTATTATTATTATTATCATTATTATTATTATTATTATTATTATTATTATTATTATTATTATTATTATTATTATTATTATTATTATTATTATTATTATTATTATTATTATTATTATTATTATTATTATTAGTAATGAATTTGATTTGCAATACAACTGTGCATTTTAGGCATGGAGTACTGCAGTATATTAGGGCGTTGGGTGGGGTCGTCCATTAATAATAATAATAATAATAATAATAATAATAATAATAATAATAATAATAATAATAATAAGTTAAATGTCATTTTTACCCTCATATTTAACAGCCCTAACACTTACTTAACGGAGAGGGGGAAAAATAGCCACTTCAAAAACAATTGAGGGGATAAAGTGGTTACATAAACAACACAGGGAGAAAATGTACTATTAGCAAACAACAGAAGGGGAAAAGTGCCACTTTCCCATATCTAAAATATATTAAAAATACATAACATAAAATTGAATACTTAGATAATTATAAATAAAATATAAAAATATTACGTACCGTTAGTGCAACAATGACAGGAGCTTTTAGCAGTGCAGCAGCCACCGATGACCTTAACGTGCTGTGTGAAGACAGGCGATGGAGGCAATCGTTATACCCTACATCACGGAGCGCGTAGCACTGTGCGTTGCGCGTCTCCCAAAACGACGTCGTTTTGGGGTCATTTTAAGAGGCGCGGTAGGAAGTTGCTGTGGTTATGTGTATTTGTTCATACAATTATGTATATTTGTTCATACAGTTATGTACATTTTTTATACAATTATGTACATTCTTTTTATACAATTATGTACATCCGAATCAGAAAATTTGTGTGTATTAGGTTAAGAGTTGATGTGTAATATGTTAAAAATTTATTTTTATTATGTATTATGTTAGATTATGTGTATTATCTTTTAAAAAGAGTATGTATATTTTGTTATATAATTATGTACATTCATGCATACAATTATGTGTATTCTAGTATAACATTATGTACATTTTTGAACAACGGGTTTTTTTTAAAGAAAAAATTACTGCCATTCACTGGGGCGGGAAATTCGAAAAAAAAATAAAAATTAAAACGACGTCATTTTGCATCTGGGCGCACAGTGCAACGCGCGCCGTGGTGTAGGATATAAACTGCCCGATGGTGGGCGTCTGGCGACTTTCCCCTACTATTTGCGTCCGTTGTGAGAGAACAACAGACGCAGAAAGTCTATATATTTAAACAATAAAAAAGAAATTTATTTGTGAATTTTTAATTACAAAAATTGTCACCGTTGTACGCGTTTGTTTGTTTGTTTTTTTTTTCACCAGACGCATATTGTTAGATTTTTTGGGTCATTTTTGTACTAGTGTCTATGTGAGAGTGAGAGGATTGGGACACCGAGAGAGAGAGAATAGTACGGAATATATGCATGTTTTATGGTGGGAAATATATATATATATATATATATATATATATATATATATATATATATATATATATATATATATATATATATATAGTGTAGGGTTCTAGTGAGAACATGTGCTTATGTGAGAACTTGAGAACACATCATGTGTATCCATCTAATATTTTTTTAATGGTATAGTTTAGATTAAGTGTGTGCCGACGCGCATTAAATGTGTGCAAACACACTTAATCGCGTTTGCACACATTTAATGCACGTTTGCACACACTTAATCTAATTTAGACCATTAAAAAATATTAGATGAATGCACACGATTTGTTCTCACGTTCTCACTTAAGCAGGTGTTCTCATATGATCTTAAATATATATATATATATATATATATATATATATATATATATATATATATATATATATATATATATATATATGTTGGTCCCGATAGAATGAGATGAGAGTCTAGAGGGGGAGTGAATAGACTCTTTTCGTTAGAAGCCCTAAACGTCACCTTTCGGTGTCTTGGCGCAGCGGATAAGATAGATTTGTTTTAGATACTTTCCACGAGTTTGTGTAATTAGACAAACTTTCGGTAATGATAATAAAGGAATGATATGAATGCAAAAAGAAAAGCGTAAGTAAGGAGTTAGAGGGGACACGAGATTTTATAGTGGTTCAGCCAATGTTGCCTACTCCACTCTTCTTCCACAACTGTTGGAAGGATTACACTATCACTCTTAGTACAAGTACACAAAGACTTCCTTGATCACTAAGCCGGACAGCCTTCGTAGGTTTTTCAACTCCTCGAGTTTACTCCGCCTCTATCAACTTCTTCTCCTGAGTTGAGGTTGGTAGAAAATGATTTCTTGTATTCTCCAACGATGAGGCCTTGACTCTGAGATATGATTGCTTCAACTGATATCAAGACTTCCTTGAGGTGTAAGACAAATGATTCTTCAAGTAACTTAGCACCTCAAAACTGGTTCACAAAAGCTTTTAGTGAATTGTAGACTTTTCAAGAGCTTTTGTAAGAGAGTAAGTCGAATGATAATGAACCAGCACCTTCTTAGCTGATGAAGGTCGGTTTTTATAGGTGATGAAAATTCATCCGTTGGAGGGAGATGAAATTTTCAAACCCTTTAACCATTGGACAAGGACCGGGGAGCTTCATGCATTAAATGCTCCATTAATGAGGTTGTACCATGTAGCCGTTGAAGGTATGGAAAGCATTAGGATTTGTCTTTTAGCTCCAGGAGATGGTACATCTTTATTTAATGCCTTTGAAAAGTGTGTCCCATAAGATGAAGTCCTTATTGTCCTAGGATGTTGTCAAGTCAGACAGGTGGAACATTCTTCTCGTTGTTGAAGAGAAGTAATGCTTGGTAAAGATCGTCTTTAACAAAAACTGTCCTTTCGTGCTTGTTGACAACTCCTGCTTGACTTTCGTTGTTCTTCATGTCTCGTGTCTTCTTTCGCCTTGGAGACCCTAACATCTAGTCATAACTCATTTTCGTGTGTTTGTCTAGCTTAACACGAATTACAGAGGAGTTATGGCAACTCTCGTCTAGGACGAAAGCAGCGATTAAAAAGAACTAAAGGTTAGGGGTCTACTTTTCTACATTACATTGGTATCATCAAAATCCTAATACAATGTTCCTAACAATATATATATATATATATATATATATATATATATATATATATATATATATATATATATATATATATATATATATAGTGAAAGGTTCCCGTGTGGTTGTGCGGTTGATTAATGTGCGTGAGATTTTGTAGTCAATGTGCGTGAGTGTTGTGCTTAATGTGCCTGAGATTTGTACTTAATGTGTGTGAATGTGTAAATGTAGCAGAAAATATGGATGTCAGCTTCTTCCCCATCTCTAGTAGCCATTGCCCCCTCCCTGATGATGATGATGCGGAGGCGGCTATGGTGGTTAAGAATTATAGGAATAATACAACAGAAATCCACACTTTAGTTTTTGTGCAAATTTTGTTGTGCGTGCATCATCTATATAAACATTCAAGTACACTGAAGGTAGCTGATAATCCAGAATCTATGGCCAAATTGAAGGAAGAAGTAACAAGAAGCTTGGGCGTTAATATATGTGCGTGAGTTTTCTGTTCTGCTTCCTTCTGAGCTCGTAATTCTGAACTACTCATGCACATTAAGCACAAATCTCACGCACATTAAGCACAATACTCAGGCACATTAAGTACAAAACTCACGCACATTAACATTACGCACATTAAGTACAAATCTCAGGCACATTAAGCACAACACCCAGGCACATTAAGTATAAAACTCACGCACATTAATCAACCGCACAACTGCACGGGAAGCCACAAATGCATATGATTCCTTCCCCCTCTCTCTCTCTCTCTCTCTCTCTCTATATATATATATATATATATATATATATATATATATATATATATATATATATATATATATATATATATATATATATATATATATATATAGGGAGGCCTTCACGTAAGAACCATTGATTAGGTAGGAACTTAAGAACTTATCCAAGCCATTAAAATTTACACAATCTAAGGTCGAGATAATTAGTCATTTTTATCTGGATCTTAAACATAATTAATTAGAAAGGGCAATAGTGTAATTCTGACCATCAACTAATTATAAACCTAATATTATATTTAGATTCTTTCCTAGGTTTTAGGATGACAAGATACGGAAGGAAACCAATTGGACTGAGATACTGCAATCCCGTATGCGGTCGCCGTACGAGATGTTTCGGAGCACGGCGAAGAAAAGTGGTCAACGAAGTTCGGTGCGGAATGATGGCAAGTGACGACACTGGTAAGTGAAATATTTGTTCGTTGTTCCCGTGCATCATTGAATTTGGGATGAGATTGAATACCTCTACGCATGCACAAACAATTCCATGGGGGGTGCTGGTATTCTCTGTGTGTTTTGTGTAGTGCTTTTAGAGAGGAAGGTAGTACAATGGTTAAAATATTATGCTAATCCTTAGTCTGGTTCTCGTGAATACATGGTGGCATTTTTTGGGGACTCACGTCGGCACAATCAGGACATCCTAAATGCACACAAATGGCTAACACGTACAGTAGTGCTGCTTAGTATGGCACATACTGCGATACCCAAGTGCACAGCACCCCCTGTACGATCCACTTTGGTTGTGTGCACACAGCAGATAGAGGAAGGGCACACGCGAAAATCACGTCTATGGAGAATATAATGTATGTGCCCTTATACACATCCAACACTTTGAGGTGTTGGCTAGCCGTGTGTGCACCTAAGGGGTAATTAATGTGCCATACTAGCCACTGGAACCCTGACTGCGTGCACGTAGGGTCAATTGTTTGTGCCATTTAGCCTAACTATATACTGTGTTGAAATAACGAGTGCATTAATTTATAGGTCATGACGGCACATCAGGGAGTTCATCCGGGTGTTCATTAGATATTTCTCCAGGATCAACAAAGTACTGGACTCCAGAGTGTGATGAGACACTGAAGCCTTTTGTCAGGCAGCAGGTTTCTAGGTTGGAAGCAGGAATTTAATTCTACACAACATATGTAACGACAATAGGCTTTGATGTGCGACGGGCGACTGAGAAGAAGGACCGGCAGGGGGATAACATGGAAGTATGTGTTGTGTGCCATTATGTGATGAATGAGTGTGAACTGCTGCTTACATGTGTGTGAAATACTGTGAAGTATTAAAGCAGCCATGAATAGGAGTGCACTTAGGTTGATATGAGCAGGATGATGTTAAAGATGACGTTGTGCACATGGGTAAAACTGAGTGTGTCATAATATGTATAATTATTGTGATCATGAGTAAAAATGCACTTAGGTTGACCTGTGAGTGCCATTATGTGCAAAAATTCTAATAGATTGAATCCACGAAAACTAGGATGATATTATACACTTCTGTGTGCACTTGAGTAAAAATGAATGTGTCATAACGTAGAGGATGTGTGTATGCCATATTGCATTGTGTGTGTGCCATATTGCGTGCACTTGGGTTGACTGTGTGCACTTGGGTTACATCATGTGTGCCATAATTTGCAGAATTAGTGTGTGTATGAAAAGATGTTAAAAATTTTGGTGTACACTTAGATAGAACTGTGTGTGCACTTGGGTTAACGAGTTTGTGCCATGGTGCTCAAGAAAACTAATATATGAAATACAGTATGCACTTAGGTTAACGAATGTGTGCATGCACCAAAACAAGGTTGGTGTTAATCACTATGTTGTGCACTTGGGTTAAACTATGTGTGCCATAACGTTAATAATGAGTATGTAGATGAAAAGATGAAAAACAAGTTGGTGTGCACTTGGATTGATAGATTATGATGTGCACTTGGGTCGACTGTGTGCACTTAGGATACATTGTGCGTGCAGTGCCATAATTTACAAAATTAGTTTGTGTAGGAAAAGATCTTAAACAGTTTGGTGTGCACTTGGATTGGTGTACACTTACATAGAACTGTGTGTGCACTTGGGTCAACGAGTTTGTGCCATGATACTACAAAAAATTGATATACTAAATACCGTGTGCACTTAGGTTAACGAATGTGTTCATGCACCCGTATACGGTTGTGCATGCACCAATACCCCTTAAACCTGTTTAACAGTAAACATGTGACAAGCGTTAATGATCAATCATTTATATGAGAATAGATACCTAGGTTACTCTCAAAAAAAAAAAAAAAAAAAAAAAAAAAAACTACGTCATTTTATTAACAACAAACATGTTTGTATCTGCTAAATTCATCAAATAATTAACATAGTACATCATAAACATTATGGTATTGTCAGACATGTTTTAAAATGATAAAATAAATGGTTGATTATAAAGTAGAAGCAAAATGTAAAGTGTGGGGAAGGTGACAGGGTATTAATGTGTTGCATTACACTAAGAGAGGTATTTGTGTAATATTGTTCAGTACATTGCTCTTTTCTATCTCTGGACATCTTTTGGTTCACTTGATCTAATGATTTGAAATTAAGACTTGCTCTTCCTATAACTGTCTTCCCACGCATCCGCATCCTTCTAGGAACAAGCTTCCGTACAACAGTCCCATACCAATCATCAACCACATCATCCAAGAACACATACAACAAATCATTTTGTCAAAAGGTGTACATGGATAAAAAATATTAGAAACTAAATAAGCAACAAAATCAAAAAAAAAAAAAAAAAAAAAAAAAAAAAAAGGTGCTTGCAAAATACGTTAAACATCTGTGTGTGCACTTAGGTAGAACTGTGTGTGTCATACTGTGCAACATTACTGTTTGAAGGAACAGAGGAAAACCATATTGATGTGATAAACTAGGGTGTGCACATAGGTTAACCTGTGTGTGCCATAACGTGTAAGAATTAATTTCTGTATGGAAAAATGAGATACAAGTTGGTGTGCACTTTGGTTGAACTGTGTGTCCCATAATGCGGAATAATACTGACAGTATGAATACACGAGAACCATAGACAAAATCAAACACAAATGGTAATAGATATAATCACGAAAACACATACCAGTCCTAACTTTTAAGCAAGTAGATTGTAGATGTGGTGCATTCGCTAATAACTGATAGTACATTGTAAAACAAAAAACAACCTTATTATTAAATTGAATTACTCAACAAGATGAAGCGAAGAATAAGAAAAGAGAATATTTGTGGGTATCACACAGACCAAGAGCAATATTTTTTAGAGAATGCATTGCCATATTGTGATGATTAAACTCGTATTGTTCCGAGCTCTTTGTCTCTTTGACTTACAAAGAACCAGCCTAGATAAATATCTAGCAACATATAATAAAAAGAAAAGCAAAAACAAACCAACAAAAAAAAACGGTAAGATTACCCAAGTTATCATACCTCTTTCATAAACAATATCAATCAAATTGCCTCAAATTTCTCATCAACATCACCTACCAAAACTACAAGCTCAGTCCCCCCGGTCAGATTAACAGAAATATATCAAATTTTCTCTTGGCAATCCGAAGAGATGGTGCCCCATGGTAAGTAGCAAATTCATAACAATAATTAAAAAAAAAAACACATTAAAAGACTAAAAATGCTTGAGGTATTAAACTACATAAACAAATTTGGGTTTATACTTCCGTATACATATAACAGTGATGTGATACCAGGAAGTTGAAGAAGAAACATTAAATCACCATTAAAGATGAAAATTATAGCTCAAAAGATTGTCTTCTTCATTGATAACTTCACGCGAGGGAGAGAGAGAAATAGAGAAAGAGAGAGGGAGCGCAACAGAACTCGAAACCTCCATCACCACCCGACGAGGACGTTTGGAATTCCTACCATCACCGTACCGCCGACCATCTGATATGGAGCACTGAGGCAGCGACGAGGGAGAGCACAAACCAATCGCAATTTAGGTGTGAGGAAGCTATGCGACGACGACAGAGTCCAACCTACGACTCACAACTTTAGACTGCGAAGAACATGCGAGAAGGTCGCGGCTTCAATCTACGTACACCACCCAAAAACCTAAAATACCCTTGTTTACCTAAAATATAACCAAATCAACGGGAAAAAAAAAACAATTAAACAAAATAAACATGAACCGTTGATTAATTAAAATAAAAGGCTTAGATTAGTTCCTAAGTTCCTACTTAAAGATGGGTTCCTATATGATTGTAATTCTATATATATATATATATATATATATATATATATATATATATATATAAAAGTGCCTGCTGGAATTCTGGAAAGGTATTTCTCCCAAAATTTAAGGACATATTTGTAATATCGATTATTTGAACAAAAATGTCATTTCAAATTAAAATTAATTACACATTCATTTCATATGGTAATTTTATGTTAATTTCAAACTTGAGTTTATTTTTCTCTTTTTTCTTTTTGTAAAAAATAAAACTAATGTATAAAAAATATACCATTAAAAAGCTCTAATTATGATCTTTTGAATGACATCCATATTGATATATTTTTATTTTTTTTATTTTTAAATAACTCTATAGGTACATAAAATCATTACTTTAGTGTAATATTTGTATAGTGAATGTAAATACATATGATGTATATTTAATTAGTTTAGTGTTTATGAACATTAATGTTTGTGTTTATGGACGTGTAGAACAAATATTATGAGTATAACACACAATGAATATGACTAAACATGATGCGTTCATATTATACTGTCTATGTACATTAAGCTTTATTTTTATGAACATATATAATGAATGGGGAAAATGACACTTTTTCCCACTGAGTTATATACTTATAGCACTTTTCCCCCCTCAATTATTCAAGTGGCTGTTTTTCCCCCTAAAATGTTAAATGGACATATTTACCCTTAAAACAAATATTTTATTTATTTTTCTTCTCCAACAAATTATGACCATAATTTGGTTCAAACCAAATAAACACTATAGCAACCAAACCGAAATATTCCAATTACAATTTAGAATCGAAACTCGATATTTAGAGTTTATTAAAATCCCGGAACGGACGGTTCATGTTCCGAACTGAAAAATAAAATACATTTATTGTTGAATTTAGACTATTTTTTAAATAAAAAATAAAATTTTAAAATAAAAACGGTTCAAAATCGCGAACCGGGTCCGGAACCACCAGTTCACGGTTCAGGATCCAATTTTTTTGATTCATAATTTTAATAAATTGAAATCCAAATATTGGGCTCTAGATCTGAATCATAACCGGAAACTTTTAATTCGATTGCTATAGTGTCAGATTTAGTTCGAACCGAATCGTAGTCATCCCTACGTATACGCAATAATTTGTTGGAGAAGTAAAATAAATAAAATGTTTATTTTAAGGGTATAAATGTCAATTTAATATATTAGGGGGAAAAACAACCACTTTTAGAATAATTGAAGGGGCTAATGTGCTTACCTAAATAATTGAGGGGGAAAAAGTGTTATAAATATATAACTCAGGGGGAAAAAGTGCCATTTTCCCTAATGAATATTATGAACCTCCAATAGATAAATGAAAATGCATATAATGTATATTTAGTTTTGTGTTTATGGGCACTAAGATTTGATTTATGAACATATAAAATAAATATTATGAATATAGTCTATGATAATGTTATTAAATATGATGTACTAATTGACATTTGATATAAAACAATGTCGTTTGGATCAGGATCCACCATGGAAGGTGACCCTGTTTCACCATGGAAACAACACGCATGACCTGCATTTACTAAAGAAATATATTATCTTGAAAATCTTAAACACTACACATAGCCTGCATTTATTAATATTACATTATATTTAGTGTAATAGTTTAGTATATGCAAATTCTAATACTTTTGGGCAGCCAAAGACATTATTTTTTGTGTTGACTACATTTAATTAAAATTTTCAAATTCAAAATTTGTGTCTAGCAAAGTCACTTTGCACTCCATCTTTTAGATGTCCCTTAGCTTGCTTATAAATACCCACAAATTATGTTCAGTCTTTGTAATTTTTTTATTTTTTATTTTTTTTTATATATAGTTCTCTTTGTATGTCCATGATATTTTTGTAGTTTGACAAGTGATGAGTATATGGTCCTTTTTTTATTTAATCCCAATACTAAGTCGTCATAAAGAAAAATTTGATATTAAGTACTATACATACTTTATTATAATAAGATATTGTTAGAATATTATATAAAATCCGTGGGTGCTATACTAGTATATATAATTATACCCATATATTATTGAAATTGTAGAAAATTCTCTATGGGTAAGTTCAGAGTTGATAACTTTTTTTAATATTATACATTAAGAAAATAGATCGTATATATATGTTAAGGATTATCAATTCTTCTTTCAATTTGACTATTTGAATGATAGCCTCAAAGCTTAAGCATGATGCCTCATATAGGGTTATCCTATACTCTAGCCTCAGAAAGCTATAGGAAGCCAAAGATCAGAACATAATAAAAATTAGTATACATAATGTTTATAAAAGTAGATAGAATTTTTTATTATTTTTTTGATGTTGCAATTTTTTGAATACTTAGGGTGTATTTGGTTGGTGGGTTTTGCCCATAGGAATGGGTATGAAAGTGATTGTTGTTGTTTGGTTAATAGGTTTTTAGAACACTACTATGGGTTTCAAATACCCCATCAATTGAAAAACCCATACCCAAATACTTTCATTCCCTTATTCATTCTTAACCACTACTATTAGTAACCATTCCCATTCCACCTTACTACCAAACATGTTAAATACTTTCACCAAAACTCATTACCATTACCAAGTATTTGATATACATTCCGATTCCGATTCCTATGTGCGAACCAAACACACCCTTAATCATATTTCTTTCTAACTAATTTACTACTGGAAATTATAGAATTTCCGACCACCTGAAAATATCTTAAATCAAGTCGAAAGTCTTGTTCCGACCACTTTTGGTATTTGGAAAAACCTTTGTTGATATTTCCGACCACTTTTTACTTTCAACTTAATTTAAGATTACTTTCAGGTGGTCAGAAATATCATAATTTCCAATAGTGTAATTTGAAGTTGCACTACGGTTAAATTAAATCTTATTTGACTAAATAAAAATATTTCTAACACCTATATATTGTTTCAAATATATATTGGGCAAAAGCCTGGAGGCCAAAGTTTAGCATTTTGCCATCATATCGAAACATTATATTGCCTATTAAGTAAGTGTAAAGACAAAATAAAGTTATGTATGTATAATTCTATTTGCACCACTATAATTACTATTTACACCATTCTTTAATAAGTTTGCTAGTTTTATAGGTGGTGTAAATAAAAAATTGTATGTTATTTACACCACTTTCATTAAAGTTAGTCAATATTATGTTTTTATTTAAAATATTTATTATTTATTTTTATTTAAAAATAAAAAATATTAAAAAAACACAACCCCTCGCCTTCTCCGGTGAGAAGGCGGCCCACTGGGCTACCTTCTTACCGGAGAAGGCGAGGGGTTGTTGATTTTTTTTAATGTTTTAATTTTTAAATTTTTAATTAAAAAATTATTAATAGAATATCATAAATTACATTTGACCAGGGTGATATAAATATTCATATTTATACCTTATTGCTATTTACACCACCTATGAAATTATTGAAATTTTTGTCCTTTTTACAATTCTGAAGTTATTTACACCCTGTTTTCACTAGAGGGTGGTACAAATAGCAACTAACACCCGTTATGTATTCACTACTAATTATACCTTTTGAAGTTGTGATAAATGATTCGTTAGAATAAAATTAAAATTTAATCCGTCTTTTGATCAAAGTACTACGTTGAAAAGATACACCAAAGTAAAAATTATATCCCCTAAAGATAAGAAGATAACCTTAAACATAAGTGCTCATTGGATGAATTCATTAGGAGAGGTATCCAATATGGGCTAAAGCTAAGTCATTTGTAGCTTCATGGTAAAGGTAAGCATTTTAACACCTAAGATTGCACAAAAGTAAGACATGGGAGAATCGATAAATTATATTATATATATAAAAATGAGTATATATAAAAGCCATTTCAGAACCTGTTTCTGGGGTTCAATGGTCATGATTGATTGATCATGTCAAGTTTAAGCAAGAAAATAATCCTCGGCGCCGACATGTGGCAGAATTTTTGCATACGTACACGGCTCATAGTACTTGGAAGTGACTAGAATCAAAATATCAAATAAATTAAATAATTTGATTCTAATTCTAAAGTTGATTATATTGGTAAATTTTTTGAGTGAAATAAGCACATCTCACCATTCAAATTGCGCGTTTATTGCCATTCAAATTTTTAATATTTTAATTTTTAAGTGGACTAATACTTAAGAAAAGGTATTAAAAAAAAATACAACACTTACGACGTGGGTTCATCAAAAGTGTTTAATAATTTTTTTAATTCGTACTATACGACGTCGGTTATATAAATAACTGATGTCGTATAGTTATTAAAAATAAAATTAATTTTGATATATGACATCAATTTTATATTTTACTGACGTCGTATATTTATTTTTAAAAAATTAAAAGATTTGGTACCTTATAACGTCGGTTTTCTTACGAACCGACGTAGTAAACTATTTATAAAAAAAAAAAAAAAAAGTTTAAAATTTTTTATGATATATGACGTCGGTTTAAAAAAAAAAAAAAAAAACCAACATCGTATATTATATATTTTATATATATATATATATAATTTTTTATAATTAGGTTACGACATCGGTTAGTAATAAAAACTGACGTTAAATGTGCTTTAAAAAAATTATAAATTAATTTATAGTTTTGACGTAGGTTTTGAAAAAAACCGACCTATATGTGCGACGTTAAATGTTATTTTTTGTAATAGTGCACTAGGCTAACTTCTCATTGACATTATAGTATTATTACTTATGCATACACAATGTGCTAAATTATATATCATATTGATATTCAATTTTAATAGAATTTTGACGCTATTGGCATGCACTCAATGTAAACAAATAATTTCACATGTCATAATTTGGCCCTTTATTTAAAATTTTAATTAAGATAAAACCTGTTATTTAGTCAATACTTCACACTTCACAGACATGATAAGGTACAAAACAAAAATACATGAAAAGTTAGGACATGCCCCAAAATGGTGCTTAGTATCAATACAGCTAGCAAAGCAAGTTTATTTATGGGGGATTCAAAAGAATTATTATTATTTTATTATTTTAGATATGAGGGCATTGGGAGAGAAAGATAAGAGAAGAAAGGAAAGAATATGTGGTAATCTGTATTGGAGTGAGACATTAATTTGTAAAAGAATATAATATTTGCTTCTAAGGAAGGAATATCTGATGCCCAGAGTTCTCATTCTACGACTCTAAATTAATGCAAAAGTTGAACACCCCACCAAAAAAAATAAAAAAAAATATTATTAAATTATATTAAAGAACAGCTTAATCCTTGGGGAATCTTCTTCTGTTACTTGCTTTACTGAAGTGGGTAGGAAGATTCTCAACTGTTAATTTTTTATTTTTTTTTCTTTTGTTTTTATAAAATTAAACTAGCTAGCTAGCTAGAGTCTTGATCCTCGAGAAAGTTCGGATCTTGACCCAAATCCGGTTTCTTTCTTGCATTTTCTATGTATTATCCAATTTTTTATATTTGGATTAATTGTTAGGTTATGATTTTAAACCCTTAATTACTATTGAGTCTTGTATCTAAATTGAGTCTTAAGTGCAGAGTTGGAGTCAAACTTATACATTAATTATATCCATTTTATATTTGGATTAATTGTTAGGTTATGATTTTAAACCCTTAATTACTATTGAGTCTTGTATCTAAATTGAGTCTTAAGTGCAGAGTTGGAGTCAAACTTATACATTAATTATATCCATGTAAATATTATTGTTAAATTATTTAATTTCATGCAAGTTTATCTGTTAAATTGTTCAGTAAAAAAATTTTATGGTATTAATCAGCATTGGTGTCGATCGTATTTGGTATGGTCATGCATACTACACATTATTATATCAGTTACTATTACTAATAGTTTTCAATAATACTTGTATAACATATAATTGACTTCGATACTGAGTGTTATATATTCATAATATTTATTTTCACGTTAATTTGTATAGTACGTCTTACCAGAATTTGTTAATAGTTGCTTAAATATCTAAGGTATAAGTGCTAAAAGTTTGTGTTCAACTCTTCATTATTTCCTCCAAAAGATTTCAACCTCAAAGTTGCAATCAATCATGCATGTGTGGATAAATTATATTCGTTTGCTTTTTTTCAAAATGATGATATTTATGTTTCCAACTAACAAAGAAAAAAAAATTCATGTTTGAATTACCATTAATAATCATTATATATATCTTACAAAATTTTCAAACATAATAAATACCATATATATTATATATCAATATCTGCATGATAATTAAACTTCTACAAACAATTTAGGAATAAGGGTCAAATAGGCCATCGAACTACACACAATAATGCAATTAGGCCATTGAACCTAAAAAAACAACAATTGGGTCCCTAAACTAACAATTTTCATGCAATTAAGTCAATTTACAGGTTTGGCAAATTAGTAATAGGTCACCAAAATTTTAAAATATATTTTTTTAATTATTATTTAAAAATAATAATTTAAAATTAAAATTTAAAAAAAAAAAAAAAAAAAAAAGTTTAACCGTCTCCGCCGGAGACGAGTTTCTTCCTCTCCGGCCATGGAGACGAAGAAACGTTGCTTTTCTTTAAATTTATTATTTCTAAATAATAAAATTTTAAAAAATATTTTTAATTTTTTGGGTGACCTGTTACTCACCTACAAAACCTGTACATTAAACTAATTGAATGAAATTTGTTAGTTTAGTGGCCTAATTGTTATTTTTTAAGGTTCAGTGGCCTAATTGCATTATTGTGTGCAGTTCAATGGCCTATTTGACCCTTATTCCAACAATTTAATAATACTAAAAAGTCACATTATTTTTTTTTAATTCAGTTAAAAAAGAAACTTAATTATAACGTTGATTCGATTATTAACTTGACAAATAAAAATCATTATAACCCACGACGTGAACAATATATAGCCACCACTTGTAGAAAGCATATATGATGTTGTAAATTGGAGAACTCTTAAAATTGAGTGAAAAGAGAGTCCCATGCATCGAATCTCCTTCAATACAAAAAGTAACATTTTATTATATTTTCAAAATGCGAATAAGATACTGATTGGATTAATTGATACTAAAATGTTTCAATCTCTACTTATCTTGTAGCTTTTCTTTTTCTTTGTATGAATTTTTATGTTAGTACTATATCGTGTTGTCAGATTAAGTACTTATCAATTACCACTACGCTAAAATTTATAATAGTAGCGAATGCACAATTTTATTTTCTTATACTTACATAGTAATCATCGTCATATTTTAATGGTATGATATTGGACTCAACCCACCAAATCTCTTAACATCTGATGATGAAATATGAAGCCAAGTTCAAAGGGAAGGGGGGGAAGGGGGGGAGGGGGGGGGGGGGGGGGGCAATGATGAAGATAGGTGGGGTGGGTGGATGCAATGGCTTTTGTAGAATCAGTCTTGTGGTACAAGACTCCAATCCAAGCCTTTTCTGCAGATTCTCTCTCCTTTCTTTTTCTTTTCTTTTCTTTCCTTTTCCTTTTCTTTTTCTTTCTTCTTCTTCTTCCTCCATTTTTGTTTTCTCTTTTCTCCTCCGAATCTCCGATCCTCTCACTCCTATGCATCCATTGCATGGGAAAAGATTCCTCTCCTGACACGTGTGATTTTATTCCCAATATCGTCCTCCTGAATATCCCTTTTGTCTGGCTCCAAAGCCTTTCAGAATATTCCCTTACCAATAGATATAAATTTTCAATCATGAAAAATGGACGACACATTATATATGCTTTTTTTTTTCTTTACGGAAACCAAAAATATAAATTAGAAAATGGGAAATAACAATTTTAAAAATGTAGGAAATTGAGAAAACGTGTAAATTTTAAAAAATAAGGCCGGGGTTTTACTAATAAACAAAAATAATGCATGCATGCTCTATAGAAGCAAAATATATAAAATAAAAATAGGCTTACAACTTAGACTGACAAAAAATTTTAAAGCAATTTTGAATTGCTAAGTCACCGGATACTAGTACGTTTCACTACCTATCAAAGTTGAAATTATAGGATTCGACGATATAAGTCTCAGGGGTTGAAGACTAGAGAGGGAGGCATTTGAGATCATATAGGTCTTAAGAGCAAAAGAAAATCTATAAGATCTAATTTCGATTTTTTTTTATATTTTCACCCAATATTAGGAAAAAAAAAAAGACCTGTAAAGTGTTTACGAAATTGTTTTTGATTTTTTTTTTGTTAATTATAAAATAGTTAAATATTTTTAAAAAAACATTTGTATTATAAAGAAACAACACACACATGTGTGTGTATGTATATGTATATGTATGTATATATATCGTAAATGCAAATATGAACCAATAATGTTAGGAAATGCACAATAACAAAATGCAAAAATTAAGTACGTATCACAAAAAATGCACCATTAGGTATGAATAAAAGCACCACACAGTGTTCTAAAATGCACAATTAGAGGGTGTGGAGTTATGGTGCATTATTTTGGGTGCGTTGTGCGTTTTTTGGTGTATTTTATGCATTTCATTGTTGTGCATTTTCCTAACACTATTGGTGCCTTTTGTTAACACTGTTGGTGCAATTTTCAAGCGGCTGCACTGACTGCACATCGGGGAGGGGCGGCCACATTTGAGCAAAAGTGTATATATATATATATATATATATATATTTATATTTATATTTATATTTATTTATTTATTTATTACAGAAGGGCACTAGATTTCGAACTTATGATTACTCACTTAGAATGGTAACCAGAATAGTAGTTGACATTCTTGTGTTTTAAACCCTCAATTATTTGGTGAATCAAATGGACAACTAAGACTAATCCCCACTTTTTACAGAAAGGATCGGACTTTATTATCATTTAATTTGATAATGCATTTATATATACAAGGGCATGCTCAAGTGAGGACGGTTACCCAAGAGAGAAATCAGAACCACTCACAGTTGTCCACGTGTCCAGATTCAACGAATCAGGTGTAATTTTTTTTAAAAATGGCGTGACTGCATTTTCGTAAATAATTGAACATTGAAGTGCAAGTAAATTGTGTTTAAAGTGCAAGTAACAGTTTCATATAGTGAACCAAAGTGCAATGCATGTAAAATGTATTAAAAGTGCAATAAATTATGTACACTGAGTATCAATATTAAGTGCACCTAACGTTATCATTAGTTGCACCCAAGGCCGGATTTTGGGCTATGCAAGCTGTGCTACAGCACAGGGTCCCAAATTTTATAGGGGCGGCCCCAAATTTTAAAGGCCCAATATTTAATTTTTACCTAGCTAGTTTAGAAAAAAAATGGTAAGAACTTGTGTTTATTCTTCCAAAAAAAGGCTGAACCCCAACCCTAAGGGACCCCCTCACACTCCGACCCGACAGAACTTGTGTTCATTGTATTTTAACTTGGAGGTCAGAGGTTCGAAACTTGGGTGTTGCTCTAACTTTGGACATCTCTCTATTTTTTTTTTAATCCTTTTGCATTGCGAGTTTGCGCACACTATTATAATAATAATAATATTATTATTATTAGAGTGAATTCCATTTTTGGTCCTACTGTTATAGGGGCGTTTCCAATTTCAGTCCACTTTAATTTTTTTTTTTGCCACTTTACAACCACTGTTATTGAATGTGTTCTACTTTTAGTCCACCGTTAATATTTCCGTCAAGAGGCCGTATAATCAAAGAGTATTTTGGTCTTTTTATGTTTGTCTCTTCTCTTTTAATCCAGGCGCTTCGTCCTCCTCCTCCGATATTCGAAGATGGCTCTTCGAACAACGGGAATGGGAAGCCAAAGCTACATCGTTTCGTTCGTTCCAACATGGACCGGCGAGGTTACTTAGCTTTTAGGTTTAATGTTCTCATTTCTTTAGTCAAACATAGTCTGGGATGAGAAGAAAGGTCAAAATACCCCTAGATTACGCGGCCTCTTGATGGAAATACTAACGGTGGGACTAAAAGTGGAATACATTCAATAATAGTGGTTATAAAGTGGCAAAAAAAATTAAAGTGGACTAAAATTGGAAACGCCTCTATAACAGTAGGACCAAAAATGGAATTCACTCTTATTATTATTATTATTATTATTGTATTATTGTTGGGCCTCATTTATTTATCATAACAGGGCCACAAAAATCTAAAAACCGGAATTGGTTGCACGAAACGTTATCATTAAGTGCACCAATGTGAAAGACGCTGTCATTAGGTGCACCAATGTTAACAAGGTAAATTACTTGCACTATTTAGTGAAAATGGTTGCACTTTTAAGTGATTTTACTTGCACTTTTTACTTGCAAACTTGCACCAGTTATTTGAACTTTTAACACATGTTATTTGCACCAAAGTTTAAGTTATTTACGAAAATATCACCGCGTCCGCAACATTGTTTTTTAAAATTACATCTGATTTGTTAAATTTGGACATGTGAATGACTACGATTGGTTCTTAGTTTTTTTTGGACGCCCGTTCTCACCTTTTATATATATAGGTGCGGCAGGGTCCCCCCGTGTGGCGTCACCAACAGTTGAGCGATTATACATCATCAACATTATGAAATGCATCACAAAAACACACACAAATTAGGTACGTATCACCAAAAACACACCATTAGGCATGAGTAAACGCACCATACAGTGTTCGGAAATACACCATTAGGGTGAGGTGAGTTATATGGTGTATTTTTTTAGGTGGTGTGTTTTCTTCCACTATTGGTGCATGTTGTTAACACTGTTGGTATTTTTCTAGAACCCCCGCCGCATATGAGTGCTAATATATATATATATATATATATATATATATATATATATATATATATATATATATATATATATATAGGTTTAGGATCAAGTGCAAAAGACTTCTAAGGTAAAAAATTGGGTGAGATCTAAGTCGTTCATCTAGACATCTAAAACAAAAATTTTACATAAGCTTCAATTCCGTAATCATTCTCAGCCATTCTCTTTCAATTTGCTATTGTGCGATCATTCCCAGCCTATTTTCCTTCAATTTTATTGTGGATTTCATCATATTTCATAATGCAATTTAATTCAATGGTCTTATGTAGGTAAAAATATTTTTTTATAAGTTGCTCCAATGCCTTGGTTTTCATCAGGGATTCTGAGTTTAATAGAGGTTTAATTGATCCATTATTTAAGGGTAAGAATAGGCACTGGAAGCTGGAAGGAAAATGTCCACTTGAAGAATTTAACTTATGCACTTGAATAAGGAAAATGTGCACTCGAAAAAAAGAAAATTATGCACTCGAAGTGAAAATATATTTATATACATTACAATGTACACTAGAAGAAGGAAACTGTGCACTTGAAATAGAGAAATTATGCACTTGAAAAAGAAAAATGTGCACTCAAAGAAGCGAAATTATGTACTTGAAGTAAAAATATATTTATATACATTACAATGTGCACTAGAAGAAGAAAAATGTGCACTTGAAGAAGAGAATTGAACTTATGCACTTAAAGGAAAATGTGCCTCGAAGAAATAAAATTATGCACTCGAAGTAAAAAAAAAGTTAAATTAACTTACATAAGTTTATCAAATAGCCTACTTGCGTTTTTTCTCTAATTTCACTCATTCTAAGTTGTTGATTAAGTTGTTGATCTGAATTTAATCAATTGTTGAGATCCCACCTTATTTTTTTACCTGGGGAAGCCTTTCGAATTTGATTATATATATATATATATATATATATATATATATATATATATATATATATATATATATATATATATATATATATATAGCAAAAAGTTCAAATGCGGCGACCCTTCCCGTGCAGCGGTGCGGCGGAGTTCTAAAATACATGCACCAACAGTGTTAACGATAAGCACCAATAGTGTAAGGGAAACACATCACAATGAAATGCAAAAATACACCAAAAATACACAACACACCCAAAAAAATACACCATATAACTCACCACCCCTAATGGTGTTTTTCAGAACACTGTATGGTGCTTTTAATCACACCTAATGATGTGTTTTTGGTGATGCGTACCTAATTTGTGTGTGTTTTTGTGGTGAATTTCCTAACGTTGATAGTGTATATTTGCTTAAGTATTAGTGACGCCGCACGGGAAGGGTCCGCCGCACCTGAACCTAACTCTCTCTCTCTCTCTCTCTCTCTCTCTCTCTCTATATATATATATATATATATATATATATATATATATATATATATATATATATATATATATATATATATATATATATATATATATAGGGAAAGGATCAGGTGCATTTGTGGATTCCCATGCGGATGTGCGGTGGATTAATGTGCGTGAGGTTTATACTTAATGTGCGTGAGATTTGTACTCAATGTGCCTGAGATTTGTACTTAATGTGCGTCATGTTAATATGCGTGAATTTTGTACTTAATGTGCCTGAGTATTGTGTTTAATGTGCGTAAGATTTGTGCTTAATGTGCGTGAGTATTTCAGAATTACGAGCTTAGAAGGAAGCAGAACAGAAACTCATGCACATTAACGCCCAAGCTTCTTGTTACTTCTTCCTTCAATTTGGCCATGGATTCTGGATTATCAGCTACCTTCAATGCACTTGAATGTTTATATAAATGACGCACGCACAGTAAAATTTGCACAGCAGCTAAGTGTGGATTTCTGTTGTATTATTCCCATAATTCTTAACCACCATAGCTCGCCTCCGCATCATCATCAGGGAGGGGGCAAATGGCTACTAGGGATGGGGAAGAAGCTGACATCAATATTTTCTGCTGCATTTTACACATTCACGCACATTAAGTACAAATCTCAGGCACATTAAGTACAACACTCACGTACATTGTGTACAAATCTCACGCACATTAATCCACCGCACATTCGCACGGGAAGCATTCAACCGCACAGGAATCCTTCACTATATATATATATATATATATATATATATATATATATATATTTGTGGATTTGTCAAAAGTTCTCTCCGCTTCACGTGGGTCATGGAGAATATGTATACTTATGGATATATTGTTGAACTTAACATCATCGATATATAAGCATGGTCGGTGATAGTGATTGTTTATTAAGATAGTATTGGATGGCGGTTAAAAGAGTCGGAATGTGATACCGTCTCCGTCTGCTATATAAGTAATGACAGTAAAATTACATATTACTATTAGTTAAGAAGTATAACTTTTGATATAACGATAAATATTTGATCTAAAGTGATAAATACTCTTAAGTATAGAATGTGTAATTTCTACTTGAGTTATCATCACTTCTACTATAATAATTAATACTTTTTTGCTTTTGTTTTTTTATTATTTGTTTTTGTTTTTGTTTTTGTTTTATTATATTTTATATTATTTTACTCAATGTATTAAAAGTCTTTACTAGTTCAAACACACACATACACATGGCAAATAAAGTTTATTAGTAAAAATTTATAGTAAAGGGTTTTATTAAATATCGATATGGTGTATTATGTTAAATTTTTTAGCATAAAAGAGCTTAGAAAGTGACTATTTTGTTGTACAAATATATGTGGGGTTTATTTTCAATTTGGGTCAGGTAAAAATGGATTCGGGTGCTTCGTAGTAAGACAAAGAGATTGATATATTGTACGCTTAAAATGGATAATGGGTGAATGAGAAATTGATTCTCAAATTAGACCATTTGGGTTCGAAAGTGATGATGGAAAAGTTTTGTAAACGCACTTGTCCTCTAGTGATATGGATAGTGGGTTTTCACCACTATATATACAAGAGTCTTTTCGAGGCATGTTGAATTGTATAACATAGAGACTCTCTCTAGTACGCAGGGGAGTGCAAATCAAATCTCAAAATGAGGGCCTGAAAAGACTTGCCTCGCGTATATATGTGGGTATGAATGTTGACTACTCGTACGTAACCTTTCGAAAGGTTCCATTCGAAGTAGTTACGATGTTATGGAATTAATTCTAATTATTATATTTTAGAATTAATTCCAAAGTAATGGTTATCTGTTAATGTCATGGTTTAATGCTATTAAATCAATCCTCTCCTACAAGGCATGTTGTTGGCAGGTGTTTATGTTGTCGCTTTTAAACTCTCGAAATCTGAAGTTTTATCCCTTCCTCTCTCAACTTTGTTCTTATATGAAAAATCTCTACCAACATTTTTGTAAATTGTACGGATCGGAGTGCTCGATCTTGGTTATAGTTCGCCGGATTTTATGTTTGAGTGCTCAAACACTAATGGCATGTTTGGTTCATGGAATAGGTCAGGAAAAGAATAGCATTCCTTTGAATAGACCTTTTGTCATGGGAATAACATGCCTAGGAATGAGATATTACTTTCGCAAGGGGAATAGCAATTCCTAGGGGGGCCTTGGTATTAGCTATTCCCATATCCTTGAGAATAGCTTTTATATCACAAATACCAAAAATACTCTTTGCACATTATATAATATTTATATATTTATTTAAAAATATAATGTATTATATAAATGTATATATTTAATTAATTATAATTTTTATCCATCAATCTATCAAAATATATATATTGCAAACGCTGCAAAATGTGTGTGTGTGTATGTAAATAAAAAAAAAATTAACTGTATAAGACACCTTAATTATGGAGCTTTGGATCCTAAATTAAGTAGACTCCTTAATTATGGAGCCTTGGCTCCTAAATTAAGTAGTCTGCCCATCTGCATGCCTAGCGGATGGGCATTGCAAACTTGCCTAGCGGACGAGCATTGCAATTGAAATTATGGAGCCTTGATGCTCCGTTTATACGAGTCTCAAGGCTCCATTCCTTACTTCTCCAACCGATGTGCGATAAGTGGGAAAATAAATATAAATATAAATATAAATATGTATTTGTATAATAATAATAATAATAATAATAATAATAATAATAATAATAATAATAATAATAATTATTATTATTATTATTATTATTATTATTATTATTATTTTGTATAAGGGTATTTATGTCTATAAAACCTATTCTATTTCTATTCCTTTATCCAACCAAACACTGGAATACAATTACTAAAATCTATTCCTTCAGCCAACCAAACAACAGAATACAATTCTTATTCTATTCCTTACGTATTCCATTCCCTGTGGAATAGCATTCCTATTCCCTCCAAATTCATTCCGTGAACCAAACGCGATGTAAAGTCGTAATCCGTTTTATCTTGGGAGACTAACGCTACAATACTCTATAACAGGTCTAGGGTTTATGAAGAGAATAGGGAGAGAGAGAGAGAGAGAGTAGAATGAAATTAGAGAAGAAGATTGAAATTGTATTGATTTTCTGGAAGAATGATTATTACATGGAAGCTAATGGTTATAATAGCCTATTACAGTAGCTAAACGACGCCGTAAGATCTCATCTTAACCACCTCACTTATTCATCACTTAAACGCTGCGTTTGGAATCTGGTTGTTAAAAGCCTTTCAACCGCATGCTTCATACGACGTCGTGTTATCCAATTCCCTGAGCATCTTCTGGGATCATTACATTATTTCCACCTTCCAAAGGTCCTTGTCCCCAAGGATCAAATAAAGGAAACTGCTTAATAATGTGATAATAATCTTCCCACGTGGCAGCCTCTTCTGAAAGATTTGCCCATTGCACTAGAATCTATGTCACAGCCGTATTATTCCCCTTCACTAGCCTTTTATTGAGCACTCCCACCAGTTGTGCCAATACTTCTCCACCTTGCCCAACTAGAGGAAGCTCCAACTGAGGCACTACTTGATCTCCTATCCTCTTTTTAAATTGTGAGATGTGAAAAACAGGATGAATCTGAGCAGTGGAAGGCAAGGCTAATCTGTAGGCCACAGGACCTATCTTCTCAGTGACTTGGTAAGGTCCATAATACTTGGCAGTGAGCTTAATGTTAGTCCTCACGGCCACTGAGCTCTATTTGTAAGGTTGCACCTTCAAATACACTCAATCTCCCACTTGCAACACTCTTTCTGTCATCTTTTTGTCAGTTTGTTGCTTCATTCTTTGCTTGGCCAGATTCAGGTTATCCTTAGTACTGGTAGTAATGCTTCCCTTTCAACTATCCATTCCTCCTCTCTCTCTTTTGCCCCTATTCCCAAGGCTAGCATATGGGGTTTATAGTCATTCATGTCCTAAAATGGAGTACACTGCAGAGAGAAGTGGAAGTTAGTATTGTACCAATACTCAGCCAAGTGTAGCCACTTGACCCAAGTTTTTGGTCTGCTGAACACCATGCACCTCAAGAAGATCTCTAGACACATGTTCACTCTTTCTGTTTGCCCATCTGATTGGGGGTGGTAGGCAGTGGACATGCTAAACTAAACCTGCAGCTGTTTGAAGACTGACTACCAGAATTTGCTAAGGAACACTTTGTCTATGTCAGATACAATATCCTTGAGCAGGCCATGTAACTTATAAACATTTTCCATGAATGTTGATGCCACACCTCAGCAGTATAGGGGTGGGCTAGGGAAATGAGGTGGATGTACTTGGTTAGTCTATCCACCACAACCAGTATCACCTCCTTCCCTTGTTATTTGGGCAGCCCCTCAATGAAATCCATGGAAATTCCCTTCCAAGCTTGATCAGGAATGGCTAGGGGTTGCAGGGGCCTGGTGCAAGTATGTTTTTAGCCTTGCACCTTTGACATGTATCACAATTATTCACCATTTCCCTGACTGCTTGTTTCATTCCTTTCCAATAAAATAAGGTCCTTAGTCTTTGGTATGTCCCTTGTTGCATAGAGTGCCCCCCTAAAGGGGAATCATGCATCTGTAATATTAACTTGCTGCTTAATTATCCTTTGCTCCCAATGTAAACCCTTTGCTTGTATCTTATCAGCCCCTTAATCACTGTTATCTTAGGGTCATTTCCAAGATTGATAAGGGTTGCTGTCAGTTGAGTCTGCGCCCACTCATCCCCATCATAGCTAATAATCACCTCTTCCAACCACTGTGGTCTAATGCTGAGGATGGAATTGAGTTCAGATTCATGATCAGTTCCTCTTCTTGATAGGGCATCGTCAACACAATTATCAATCCCCCTTTTGTACTAGATAGTATAATGTAACCGCAGCAGTTTGGACAGTCATCTCTGTTGAGTGGCAGTGGTTATCTTTTGTCCTAAGAGGAACTTAAGGCTGTGGTGATCATTCTGAATGATGAAGTTCCTTCCCAGCAGATAAGGTTTGCATTTCTCCACTGTATTTATAATTGACATGTATTCCTTTTCATAGATGGACATTCCCAAATGTTTGTCTCCAAATGCATTGTTGTAATATGCAACAAGTTTCCCTTCTTGGACCAACACTACTCCCATCCCTTTGTAGCAAGCATCAGCCTCCACTATGACAGGCTTTTGGAAGTCAGGTAGGGCTAGGACTAGGGCTGAACACAATGCATGCTTCAATTTTTCAAAGGCAGATTCAGCCTCCTCACTCCATTGGAAGGAGTTCTTTTTCAGCATACTTGTTAAGGGTCTGCTAATCACTCTATACGCCTTTATAAATTTCTTGTAGTAGCCAATCAAGACTAGGAACCCCCTTAATCCCTTGAGTGACACAGGTTTAGGCCACTTAGCAACAGCCTGCAACTTGGGAGGATTAGTATGCAACCCCTTTTCAGATATAACATGTCCCAAATATTCCACTTTCTTCTTTGCAAAGGAGCATTTACTATGCTTAACCAACAGCTTGTGTGTCCTCATAAGGCTCATGACTTCCCTCAGATGCCTCCAGTGTGTTCCCAAGGTAGAGCTGTACATTAGGATGTCATCAAAGAAAATAAGAACGAATTTTCTTAGCAAGGGTTTGAACACATTATTCATCAGTGCTTGGAAGGTGGCTGGTGCATTAGTAAGCCCTAAAGACATAACCCTGAACTCATAGAGTCCCTGATGAGTCTTGAAGGCAGTTCTGTACTCTTTACCCTCCTTTATCCTGACTTGGTGGTAACCAGCCCTCAGGTCCAACTTAGTGAAGTACTTAGAACCCACTAGTTCAGAGAATAGGTCCTCCACAACTGGGCTAGGGTACTTGTTCTTCACAACGATAGCATTTAGGGCTCTGTAGTCTATGCAAACCTCCAAGTGTTATCTTTCTTAGGCACTAACAACACTGGGGATGCAAAAGGGGACACACTCTCTGAGATTACTCCAGTTTTCAGCATTTCTTCCACCATTTCCTCTATAGCATTCTTTTGGTCAAAAGAGTACCTATAGGGTTTTATGTTCACTGGTTGTGCCCCTGGTACTAGTGGAACAGAATCACATCTCATTTGCTCACCATTAGCCACTGTTACATTGAGTGGCTAAGCTTTCTCTGGTTCTATTCTCAATTGTGTAAGCACCTTGGGGTCCAGGAAGCTATGGGTGCTTCTACTATTAACTACGATAACCAATTGCTGTTTATGCACTGATCCCATTAGTTTAATGGTATTTAGGCCCTCTCCCCCCATCATGGCATAAAGAGAGACCTCAGCTTGCTCCTTAATCTCATTCTTCTCTTGTTCTGCCCCCCAGTACTAAATTCCTTAGGTGCATCTTGGAATTCATTCTCCTCAATATTGTTGAATGTGGTTTCCTTACACCTATGCCCAGGTTGCCATGGCTCAAAACATCTAAAGCACTTATTCTGTTCCCTTAATTGGGATCTCAGCTTAGTGGTAGGGTTACTAGAGTTGTTGGATGAGGCTGTGGTTGTTTGGGAGCTGGTAGTCTTTGGGGTGGGGTTGTAAGGGTTATAAGGTTTAGAGGCTGTGTAGGTAGACGTGGTTTGTGATGGCTTAGGTGTGTAGCTGGAGGTGGATTTAGGCTGCTCATTAGATCTTAACCCCTTTTCAAATTGTTTAGCCAGCCAGATTGCATATGCCAAGGTTTTAGGCTGTGTGGTTTTGACAAAGCATCTCAAGTTAGGTTTAAGTATGGTTATGCAGGCTTCTAAGAAGTAGAGGCCAGTAAGAGTAGGGTGTTTGTTGATCAACAGACTCCTGAACTCCTCAATTCGGTCAGTAAATTCCAGAATTCCTCCAACCTGCCTGAAACAAGAAAACTCCTCCATCACCACTCCACTACCCTTCCCAAACCTTCTACAAACCGTTTCTGCAAAATGTGACCACTGGAATGGTCCTTCTAGCCCAGTCAGATATCCTTCAAACCACAATCCTACTTTCCTAGTCAGATTCACATAGAGAACATGCATTACTTCTACTTTAGGAATATGAGACATTAATAGGAATCTCTCACAGCGATTAATCCACAGTCTTGGCTGATCGTAATCAAAGGGTGGAAAATCATACCTATACCTCATCAAAGGTGAGCCTCACCGATGTGCCCAGTCAGTGTTAACCCTTACGGCTCCACCTTACTTTCAAATCCTTCCTCACCTGCAACCTCTTCATGTAATCCAGCTGCTGGCATTGAGAACGCCGGCGCCTTTCCCAGCCTTCTTCCCACTGGATTCTGGCTTTGCTAGGAACTGGCTTGAGGTGTGTGTATGGCCTCGTTAACTGAAGATCCTCCAGGGCTGCATCTATCACTGGCATGGTTCCAGTAGGCGCTAGTCGAGCGCCCGGATAGCGCCTAGCGCTTAGGCGAGCGCAAAAAAAAAGAGTGGTAGACTTGCAGTTTGACAATTTTAAAGAGGTTGTTTTCAAAATTTAATCAAATAACACATCCAAATAAATGAATTAATGATAATTCATAAGTCATAACATCAAAACAATGATTTTCAAAAAAAAAAACATTAAAACAATATTAAAAATTAAAAATACTCAAATATGAAATACTCAAATACTTCAATCATCCAAAGATTCAAAGTATCAAACTAGTCTACGAGTGTATATATGTCATATTATATATATGTATGCGCGCGCGCGCGCGCACACACACACACACACACACACACACACACACACACACACACACACACACATATATATATATATATATATATATATATATATATATAAAATAAAAAAATAGGCCGAGCCGATTGGGTTAACTCGACCGAAATGGACGAGTTAACTCGACTAACTTAGACGCTTGACGGCTAAATTGGCCGAGTTAGGCGCTAGGCGGACGCCTAGGCGGCCGGTAACCTAGGTGGGTGCCTAGGGGGGAAATCGCTACGGTCTAGAGGCGCCTAGCGCCTAGGCGGGGCCTTAGGCGTGCGCCTAGACCGATTTTTACAACCCTGATCACTGGTGGTGGGGGGCGATTAAACCGGATGATCTCCATGATCTTGTTTTTCCAATTGTTCACTCTGCTATCCATTTGAGTTATCAGTTTTTCCACCAAGTCATGCGTTTCTTTCTTCTGTGCCTCCATTTGATTGCTCAGATCAGCAACCGCCAACTCAAGTTGATTCATTCGTGCCTCCATTAGAGGGCTCTGATACTAGATGTAACAGGCCTAGGGATTATGAAGAGAGAAGAGATAGAGAGAGAGAGAGAGAGAGAGAGAGAGAGAGAGAGAGAGAGAGTAGAGAGAGTAGAGAGAAATTAGAGAAGAAGATTGAAATTGTATTGATTTTCTGGAAGAATGATTATTACATGGAAGCTAACGGTTATAACAGCATATTATAATAGCTAAGCAAGGCTGTAAGATCTCATCTTAACCACCTCACTTATTCATCACTTAAACAATGCATTTGGAGTCTTGTTGTTAAAAGCCCTTCAACCGTCTGCTTCATACGGTGTTGTGCTTTCCAATTCCCTGAGCATCTTCTGGGATCATTACATGCTCCTAGCACCCTAGGGAGGTAGCAAATCAATTTTAATGAGAGTGCGAGTACACACGACTCAGATTTCTCTTTCTTCTCGTTGTGTTTAAACCTCAGGGTAGGTTTGAAAACCTCTCTTTTCGTTATTTATATATTTTATATAAATATTTCTTGGTTTGATACCAAGTATGGTGTGATTAATTTTATATAAATTCAATCTCTTATTATTTTGGTTACGTACCAAAATTTTTGTTGGAATTAATTTTCTAAGTTAAATTTTATTTTCTGTATTGACTTATTCACCATGAACATAATATTATATTAGCTAATTCAAGAGGAACTCCTCCTAAATTAATGAACTATATTAATAAATTTGTTAATTTCCTTAAAAAAGAACAATTTTGGGTCAATTTAGTTAGTAATATATGGACACACTAGAATATGATGTAAGGTTATGGAAAATAAGAGATAACCATTTGAGTGCTTGACATACAATTGTGGATAGCAGATTGTGTTAAGTGATAACTAATAACATATTGTGATAGTACTAATTCTGGACTGTATGTGGAATGTATGTACCATATGTATGTATGTGTATGAACAATATCGTAGTAGAACAAAGTAAATCTCTTTTATTCATCATTGTTCTTATGCTTTAGAGAGAAGGGAGAGAATAGGTCTACTAGAGAGAGAGAGAGAGAGAGAGAGAGAGAGAGAGATAAAGGGAAGAAGCCCCTAACTTGGAGGGCCAAGGCCCTATTTATAGGGTTAAGGGTTAGCGGGTTGACCTTGACCCGTGGACCGGGACCCGAACCGTTTGACCTCAACTCAAGCAGAAGCACGGAGCGTACGGGGAGCCTGAACCCGAGGTATATTCCGCATCATATTATATTTTCTATTTTGACCAATGAGTAAAATTAGTTGTTTATGGAAAGAGGTTTGGTAAATTAGTGATTTGCTTTATCTAGCTAGTAACTTGTAAATTATTTGTAAGGATATGTGTGTATTATTCTGTTTATTTAATTATTCTTAAAGTAATTTATATTTTAGATATAAATTTTAAAATAATTTAATTATTAAAATTGTTGTTTTTGTTGTTGTGAAACCGCTCGACATTCAAAGAGAAACTTGTGTGCTTTCAATGTGATTATTACATGTGCTCTCTACGTCTTTCCTCTCTACGCGTAGCTCTTTTGGTAAGTTTCCGCTGAGGCTTTTCTTTCCATGGACGTCGCGGCGGCCACACCGCCGGCGAACTCCTCCCCGGCGGTGGAAGGGGGTGCCGGAAATACTCTGCCTGCATACAGTGGTGGATTCAGAAATTTAGTTCAGTGGGGCCGAAACATTAAAGCAAAAGGGATAGCTTAAAAAAATGAAATAGTTAAGAAATGGGAAAATGACACTTTTTACCCCTGAGTTATATACTTATAGCACTTTTCCCCCTCAATTATTTAGGTAAGCACATTAGCCCCCTCAATTATTCTAAAAGTGGTGCTTTTTTCCCTTGATATATTAAATTGACATTTATACCCTTAAAGTAAACATTTTATTTATTTTACTACTCCAACAAATTATTGCGTATACGTAGGGATGACCACGGTTCTATTTGAATTGAACCGGATACTAAAGCAATCGAATTAATAGTTTACGGTTATAATTCAGATCTAGAACCCAATATTTAAATATCAATTTATTAAAATTATGTATCAAAAAAATTGAATCTTGAACCGTGAACCGGCGGTTCCGGATCTGATTCGCGGTTTTGAACCGTCTTTATTTTAAAATTTTATTTTTTATTTTAAAATAGTCTAAATTCAACAATAAATGTATTTTATTTTTTCAGTTCGGAACATGAACCGTCCGTTCCGGTTCACGATTTTAATAAACTCTAAATATCGAATTTCGATTCTAAATTGTAATTGGAATATTTCGGTTTGGTTGCTATAGTGTTTGTTTAGTTTGAACCAAATTATGGTCATAATTTGTTGGAGAAAAAAATAAATTAAATATTTAGTTTAAGGGTAAATATGTCCATTTAACATTTCAGGGGGAAAAACAGCCACTTCAATAATTTAGGGGGAAAAAATGCTATAGGTATATAATTCAGGGGGAAAAAGTGCCATTTTCCCTTAAGAAATTATTCATATGGTTAGATATGAGTGAAAAAAAATATTTATAATAAAATATGAAACATAATTAATTTAATAAAATAATTCTAATAGAAGACACATTATAAATTATTATTAATAGAAAACACATTATCTTATTATTAATAATTTAATATAAAACTATATACATATATTTTGAGAGTCTAACTATGTTGAAGCCACAATTATTCAAATTGCCAAAAAAATCCATTTAAGCCTTAAGACAAAATCAAACTTTTGACCTTCCACAGACAAACGCGCACATTCTACCATCTGAGCTAACCTCCCTTTTATTAATATTAGCTGTTTTCATCTACTTATACTTAAACCTTGTACTTAGGTATGGCAATTTCAATCCGCCCCGCGGATATTCACCCGAATCCATCCCGCATGGATCGAGTTTTTTTGGGTGATGGTGGGTGGTGGGTTGGGAGTGGATCTTTAAAAAGTAAATCTGCGGTGGGTCGGGTTGGATTCGGGTTCTATGTACAAAACCCGCCTAGAACCCCACCCGACCCACCATGTGTGTGTGTATAAATATATAATAGTAAAATAAGTACTAGTATGTAGTTATTTATAAAAATTTATATAACTTCGTGTATCTTTTTGCTATTATTATATCTAAACTACCAAGTTTATTTTTAAAAATTAACAATTTAGTTATTATATTTAAATATTTCTATTATTTTATGTTTTATTATCATTAATAAATTTTATTATTTTATTATGTGTAAGTAATTTAAATATTATTTTTTGAAAAAAATAATATAATGATAAGTGGTAGGTACCCGTAGTGGGCACCCGCACCCGGTGGGGATGGGGTGGGTTTTGAAAAAGTCCACCCGATGCGGGTTGGAGGTGGGGGTGGGTAGAAAAAATATAAGGTGGGTCGGGTGATGGATGTAGCCCTCCCCGACCCACACCGGACCCATTGTCATCCCTACTTGTACTACATATATATACACATATACATACAAGGGTTATATATGGAGTGGGGGTGGGGTGAGTGGGGGCAGCTGCGCCCACTGCCCCCACTGTAGGTCCGTCCCTGCCTGCACACAAGCGGGTGAAAATCCTCAAGAGGACTTTTGCAAAAACTGCCGCGGATTCGATGCTGATGGGGGAGGATCCCACGACGGAGAAACTGGACCAAGACGGATATATATATATATATATATATATATATATATATATATATATATATATATATATATATATATATATATATATATATATATAGAGAGAGAGAGAGAGAGAGAGAGAGAGAGAGAGAGAGAGAGAGAGAGAGAGAGAGAGAGAGAGAGAGAGAGAGAGAGAGAGAGAGAGAGAGAGAGTAAATGCTTAGATATAACTAAATAATATAGATATATATTACTAAAAGATGAAGTGTTTAGATTGTTAAGTATGTATGTGTTGTAGTAGAGGTTAAGAGGTTGAATCTCTCCGCTTGATTAATTGTTTTTTTTTTTTTTTTAAATATCTCATTTATTTTAATTTTCCACCCTCACTGGATGAAATTTCTAGTTCTGCCCCTGTTTCTAGTATATGTAATTTTATTTTCTGTATAATTTACTAATTATTACACATGAGTAGAGTTTATAAAACACATTAGTGTAATTATTTGAAGTAAGATAAAAAAGAAAAAAAAAAAAGAGTAAGGGCAGGTGGTAGTTATAGTGTGGATATACATGATTGGACTTTGGAGCAATAAGAGATAAGTCGATACGATACATAGAATGCAATCATTATACCCTACATCACGGCGCGCGTAACACTCTGCGCCGTGCGCCTCCCAAAACGACGTCGTTTTGGGAGGCGCGGTAGGAAGTTGCTGTGATTATGTATATTTGTTTATACAATTATGTATATTTGTTCATATAATTATGTATATTTCTTATACAATTATGTATATTTTTTATACAATTATGTACACTTTTTTTTATACAATTATGTACATCCGAATCAGGAAACTTTTGTGTATTATGTTAAGAGTTGATGTGTATTAGGTTAAAAGTTTATGTTTATTATGTATTATGTTAGATTATGTGTATTATCTTTTTAAAAAACAGTATGTATATTTTGTTATACAATTATGTACATTCATGTATACAATTATGTATATTCATGTATAATATTATGTACATTTTTGAACATGGGTTTTTTTTTAAAGAAAAATTAACTGCCAAACACTGGGGCGGGAAATTTCAAAAAAAAAAATAAAATTAAAACGACGTCGTTTTGCATCTAGATGCACAATGCAACGCGCGCCGTAGTGTAGGATATAAATTGCCCATAGAATGGCGCCAAAAAAAAAAAAAAAATGTTGGATGCAAGAAGCCTAGGGAATACTTTTTGTCCAAAGCCCATCACCACGTGAGACTAAAGCCCATCCTAGGAGTCTAGGACCACTATATATTCCCTTAGGCTACCTACATATTTTACTAAATTTGCATCCATATTTCCATTATAGTTTATCATGTTACTATCGAGTTAATACCCAAAATCGTCCTCAACTATAGTAGTTTTTCTCAATTTCGTCCTAAACGACTTTGGTGACCGAATATCGTCCCAGACTTTTGTGTTTCGCTCAATTTAGTCCTCCATTTGTTATTCTATCAAATTGTTGTTAAATAAAGGGACAATTCAGTAATGTCAATATTGATCCCTCTTTACTTTTAACTTGTGAAGTGCGAAATTCCTCTTTCTTGTACGAATTACACCCAGAATTACTCCCGGACCTGCAAATCAAATTTTATATTCGCAGTTTTAGGAGTAATTTTGGGAGTAATTCGTAAAAAAAAAAAAAGGATTTCGCAGTTCACATGTCTATGAGTAAAGAGATGCCAATATTAAAATTACTGAATTGTCTATTATTTAACACCAAAATGGACAGAATAACAAATGAGGGACTACATTTAGCAAAAACACAAAAGTCTGGGACTAAATTGAGCGAAACACAAAAGTCTGGGACGATATTAGTTCACCAAAGTTGTTTAGAACGAAATTGAGAAAAACCACTATAGTCGAGGACGATTTTGGGTATTAACTCTGCTACTATCTAAGGATATTTTATAATGTTGTAAAGTGTGAAGATTTAGTTCAAACATTTTTAAAAAGATTTTTTTTATTAATATTTTAAAATGTTTTATCTTATTTTTCTTGCATACTTTATCAACATTCTCTCTTGGGAAAATGACATTTTTACTCTTTTAATTATATGATTATAATAATTTTTCCCATTGAATTATTCATGTACCCACATTATCTTTCTCAAAATTTTTTTTGAATGTTTTATCCCCTCCCTCCTCCCCCCTCCCCCCCCCCCCCCTTCTTATGTTAAAATAGTGTTTGGACCCTTAAAAATAAGGACAAAATAGATATTTCAAGTCACTTTCATTCTTCAATAAATTATTGCTTATATGTTCGAATCTGAATAAATGTAAAAAAAAAAAAAAAAAAAAGAACCGACACCATTTGCAAATATATATATATATATATATATATATATATATATATATATATATATATATATATTGAAAGCTACTGGCTTTATTACATTGTAGTATCTGTTCATCTATACTTTTTCAACTTGTTGAAGCACAAAGAGTCAACACCGCCTCCACTGAAGCTTAATCTCATAACCTCCCATATAAGAGAGTCACTACATGTCATCTAAGCACAATGTGTTTGGCGCAAATATTATATTTATAATTTTAAACAAATGATATTAACAAAATTAAGACTTAAACACAAACAATAATTATATATAATATTTGTAAATGGTGTGCTAAATTTGTGTTTAAGTCTTAATTTTGTTAATATATAGCATTAGCTTAGCTTAAATTTATAATTACAATATTTGCTAATGAAGTATGTTTTTTTTTCACATTTATTCTGATTCCCACATATAAGCAATAGTTTGTTTTGGAAGAAAAGTGACTCAAAGTACCAATTTTGCCCTTATTTTTAACAGTCCAAATGCCTATTTAACAGAGATGAGAAAAATTGCTACTTTTGAAATAATTGAGGGAGATAATGTGAATATATGAATAGTTCAAGGGGAGAAATTAAAATAATATAAACATATAATTTAGAGAACAAAAGTGTCATTTTCCCTTTTTTATTTTTAAATTATGATGTTGTGTCATAGTAAATCCTCAATATCGTTGATTATATTGCATAAAATGATGATTGAACAACAAAAATTATATATGCACACCCATTGGATGATGAGTTAAACCTGCACAATCACTATTTGATTTGTCCACAAAGTAGACACGAGAAATAAACCGCATTGAGAAGATCATATGCGACAAATTTGACCAAAAGAGTGTTGGCAAGAATTCAACTCATGACCTCTTAGTATAAGAATCATTGTTAGGAACATTGTATTAGGATTTTGATGATACCAATGTAATGTAGAAAAGTAGACCCCTAACCATTAGCTGTTTTTGTTTCGCTACTTTCGTCCTAGACGAGAGTTGCCATAACTCTTTTGTAATTCGTGTTAAGCTAGACAAACACACGAAAATGAGTTATGACTAGATGTTAGGATCTCCAAGGCGAAAGAAGACACGAGACATGAAGAACAACAACGAGAGTCAAGCAGGAGTTGTCAACAAACACGAAAGGACAGCGTTTGTAAAAGACGATCTTTATTAAACATTACTTCTCTTCAACAACGAGAAGAATGTTTCACCTGTCTGATTTGACAACATCCTAGGACAATAAGGACTTCATTTTATGGGACTCACTTTTCAAGAAGCATTAAATGAAGATGTACTATCTCTTGGAGCTAAAGGACAAAACCCTAATGCTTTCCATACCTTCAACGGCTACATGGTACAACCTCATTAATGGAGCATTTAATGCGTGAAGCTCTCCGGTCCTTGTCCAATGGTTAAAAGGTTCGAAAATTTCATCTCCCTCCAATGGATGGATTTTCATCACCTATATAAACTCACCTTCATCAACTAAGAAGGTGCTGGTTCATTATCACTCGACTTACTCACTTACAAAAGCTCTTGAAACGTCTACGATTTACAAAAAGCTTTTGTGAACCAGTTTTTGAGGTGTTAAGTTACTTGGAGAATCACTTGTCTTACGCCTCAAGGAAGTCTTGACATCAGTTTGAAGCTATCATATCTCAGAGTCAAGATCTCTTCGTTGGAGAATTCAAGAAATCATTTTCTACCAACCTCAACTCAGGAGAAGAAGTTGATAGAGGCGGAGTAAACTCGAGGAGTTGAAAAACCTACGAAGGCTGTCCGGCTTAGTGATTAAGGAAGTCTTTGTGTAATTGTACTAAGAGTGATAGTGCAATCCTTCCAACAGTTGTGGAAGAAGAGTGGAGTAGGCAACATTGGCCGAACCACTATAAAATCTCGTGTCCTCCTTATCTCCTTACTTACGCTTTTTATTTTGCTCTCATATCATTTCTTCATTATCATTACCGAAAGTTTGTCTAATTACGCAAACTCGTGCAAAGTATTTTAAAACGAATCTATCTTATCCGCTGCGCCAAGACACCGAAAGGTGACGTTTAGGGCTTCGAACGAAAAGAGTCTATTCCCCCCCCCCCCCTCTAGACTCTCATGCATCTCATTCTATCGGGACCAAAAATCATGTTTCACCACTAGACCACCTTTTTCAGGGCACACATACAGACAAATTAACTAGGTAGCAAGCTGCCTAGCCAGCCCAATATAATATACCATAAACGTGGTATTTTAGTGACATTTTATTTTTAGCAAAGTTAAGCACACACATACACACATTAACTAGGTAGCAAGATGCCTAGCCAGCCCAATATACCATGAACATGGTATTTTAGTGACATACTTTTAGCAAAGTTAAGCACGAGAACATTCGAATATATTAATAAGCTAAAGAGGTGTTTGGTTCAAAGAATATTTGTTATGTGATGTGCTATGACTCAATTCTGGAAGATTGTATCAAAATAATGAGAAACATAGTAAACTCTCTCATAATGGTGATACTTTTGAAAATATCACATTACTTAAAATTTTAGGGGAGCGAGATTTTTAAAAAATTAATAAACATATGAGAGTTATTGTAATATAATATTATCTAAGGACTATTATACGTTAATGATGTTTACTCAGTGTATACTTTCAGATAATGACTACAGATTTTCCACGTCACAAGAAAAAAATATTAATATTACATTATTACTACATAAATATGCATGCACAAGTACTCTCCGTGTTGATAAAGCTCAGCAAACTTGAAATAATTAATCACCAAGAATATTATTTGGAAAAAAAAGAAAGTACTCATAAAATATTCGATTCGAGTCTTAGTTATCCAACCCTCACTTGCATCACTTTTATCTTTTAAAATTTATTTTTAGTTTCTTTAAATTTTATTGGATTTACCCAAATTGATTCAAGTTTTCAGAAATTCAAAATTCTGTTCAAAAAAGTAAGAAAAAGCAAGAGAGGAAAGGGATGGTCTTTATTGTGCATTATGGTAAAACAATATTCTGTGTTTGGGCATTACGGAAAGCTGATGATGGGTACATTTACGGGCTGTAAGGCTTTCCACAAGAATCGTTAAGTGGCAAAAAAGTATTTACCAACCATTTGCGATCCAAGTAGACCGAATTTAATTTCTTTAAAATAAAGTTTAAAATCGAACATTAAAATTAAAATACAAGCATTAATAGAGTTTCTCTAAATAAAGTTTAAAAAATAGCTTAATTTTAAAGCGAAAATGACACTTTTTCCCCTTGAGTTATATGCTTATAGCACTTTTTCCTCTTGAATTATTTATGCATCCATATTTGTCCCTTCAATTATTATAAAAGTGGCGGTTTTCCTCCTGATATATTAAATTGACATTTATACCCTTAAAATAAATATTTTATTTATTTATCTTCTTTAACAAAGTATTGCTTATACGTAGGGATGAACACGGTTCGATTTGAACTGAACCGGACATTATTGCAATCAAATCGAAATTTTTTGTTATGATTCTGAACCATAACCCAATATTTGAGTTTCCGTTTATTAAAATTGTGAACTGAAAAAGATGGATCCTGAACCGTGAACCGGAGGTTCAAATCGGAACAACTACTAGCATTAGCTTAAAATTAAAATTATAATATTTGCAAATAGTGTATGTTCTTTTTCGCATTTATTCTGATTCTCACATATAAGTATATATAATCGCGATTTGGTTTTGATTTTGAACCGTCAATTCACGGTTTCAGATCCAATTTGAACAGCTGGTTCAAACTTTCTTTTAAAATTTTATTTTTTATTTTTAAAATATTCTAAATTCAACAATTAATGTATTTTATTTTTTCAATTCAGAACATGAACATGCAGTTTCAATTCGCGATTTTAATAAACTCTAAATATTGGGTTCCTGTTTTAAATTGTCATCATAACTTCTCTGTTTGGTACTTTGGTTGCTATAGTGTCTGTACGGTTTGAACCAAATCGTGGTTATAATTTGTTGGAGAATAAAAATAAATGAAATATTTATTTTAAGGGTAAATATGTCCATTTAACATATCAGGGGAAAAAACTGTCACTTTAATAATTCCGGGGGAAGGGGGCGGGGAGGAGGAATGCTATAAGTATATAACACATGGGAAAGAATGCCATTTTCCTAATTTTAAATTAGTTAAAACTCAATGTGAGTATTAACTAATGAGTAAACATGTCAACATAGGCTGACTTGTCATTCAACGAAAATTATTGTATAGATCATGGTCCACACAGTTCATACAGCTATGTGGACCACGGTCCAAAACTACGATGTTGAATTTTAAGAGTTAGAATAATGTACATTGTGAGTTAGAATAATGTACTTTATGTGTTGGAATACTGTACATTATGTGTTAGAATAATGTGAATAATGAAACTTCTAGGGTAAGATAATGTACTTTATGAGTTAGAATAATGTACATTATGTTTTAAAATAATGTATATTATGAGTTTTAAAAATATATGTTGCAGTGAGTCGCTAAAAAAAATTACGTGAAACAATGTCATTTTTGAACCGTGATCGACACAGCTATGTGGACCACAGTACACGTAATAACTATTTTCAGAGTTCAACTGAGAGTTCAATTTTTCTAGTCACCCATCCACCTCATGTTGGTTGGAACTTGGAAGCCCTTAGAGTCCAACTCACACAGTAGTTTCAAACTTGCATTTGGAAAAATAAAGACATCTTACCATTTAAACCGAATTTAGTTTCTTTAAAATAAAGTTTGAAATCGAACGTTAAAATTCGAGTAACTAAGTGTTAGTAGAGTTACGTTCACCTAAACAAAGTCCAAAAATTGCAAAAGCACCGAAAGTGGTGATTAAGTATGTGAAATATAATTATCGTATTAGAATGTCATGAATTTAATTCTTGTCAGCAAACTTTTAGTCGAATCCGTCTAAAGATATCTTCTTAATGTGGTTTACCTCTCCTATGTGGTTTGTAGACTATTACACAATAACAATAATTTTCAAGTATACATTCTCGAATAATGACTTTAAATTTCTAAATATACATCCTCGATAAGAGTCGGGGTATTAAAAAAAATAGAAAAATGGAGAAGTATTCAAATAACATGAAAGAAAAGAAAATAATAATTCTTCTAAATTCTGTAGAATTTCCAATTCTGGATTAGATTCTTGAATTGCCCAAAATGAAAGCTTCAATTATGCGTCAATTATTGATGGTTCATAGGTATTTGCATCTGCTACTTGCTCTTATCCTCTAGAAATTTTGTTTCATTGAGAATTTTTCTTCAAGCCCTTTAGGAGGTTGGTCCAAAATCATCGTCCCACAATTACCCCTTGTCTTAAATTGACACGATCATCTGCACCTTGATTGTCCTTTCTAAACACACGATTGATTTCTCAATGGTTATCTTTTTAAAAACAAAATTATACTCTGTATTATTTGTTCATGTGTGAATTCATATTTTGTTAGAGTACAAAATTTAAAGATTTACCTTGATATATGTTGAGAATATTTAAAAAATAATCTCTAGAGCATAACTTAGCTAATCGATCAATTCAAAATAAGTTGATTAGTTTTACTTTACTAGAATATTTTCCATCAAATCTACATGGCAGGAACGATGAATATTGATTTTCTTCCAAAATGTCTTACTTTCACTTGTAATTTTATTCAAAAAGTATTGTGTTTAGTTGTTGTAGTGGACATAGTTCATTGATTTTATTGAAAATATTCATTACATTGAATAATTAATATTTTAATTATAATTGTAATTCTGTTATTTAGATTATATATTGTACACTCACAATTTCAAAAAATAAAATAAAAAATAATAGGTATATAGGGGTGTTTGGTAAATAGCTGTAGTTGTTAGCTCTTAGCGGATATAACTAGTTGATAGCATTAGTTGATTGTAGAAAAGTGTTAGGTAAATTAGCTGATTACATGTAAAATTACGTTTCAAAAAGCTTATCGTAAAAGCTGCTTTCAGTAACTTTTTAAAGTTTAGCGTTTGGAGCAATAAGTTGTTACAAAAAGTTAATTAATCAAAAGCTTATATTGATTGTTTAACCAATTCAAAGAGTTAATAGTGGTTAAACAAATCAAAATTGATTAATAGACTAACTATATATTTTACCAAACAGGTCCATAGTTAAAAATGAAGAATTATTAAAACTTTAATTATGGTTAAGAATAACATATTACAATAAATTTTATTTGAATATGTCCTACGTAAGAAATTTTAACATTGGCATAATAATTTTTAGTTAAAATGTAATACTCCATACTTTTTTCTTATGGACTATAAAAATTAGAGTTAATACCACAAATGGTCATTTAACTATTGGAGTAGTACTGCTTTTAGTTCTCGACTTTTAATTTGACCAAAACATATACCTTAGCTTTCATTTTTAACCACAAATAGTCCTAAGTGAGTGTTAAATTTAACGGTATATATTATCGTCAAATTAAAGATAAAAAAAAAATAGTTAACAGCTTTCACCATGGTGCTGAGAAATAGCCTGAGCCTGGCAGTCGTGTCCACATAAACTGCCGGAAGGGAATCCAAAGCTATTGCCTAGGATTTAACAGCCCTTGCAATTTCAAAGTGGCTCCGGAAGTCAATGCCAATGATATATTTCTGATTTGCCATTTTGATCGGAGATCACATCTATGTACTCGTGCTCGCCTGGAAAACAGTAAAGAAACAAGAAATAGGACAAATTGATGTGTTTTGGTCGAATTGAAAGTTAAGGACTAAAAGGAGTACTACCCCAATAATTAGAGGATCATTTGTGCCTTTTGTGGTATTAACTCTAAAAATTATTACTCTGCATACTTTAACAAAAAATATTACACTTGTCATGCCTTATTAACTAGTCAACAATTTCATTATTTTTTGCAAAAATAAATTAAAGAAATTAAATTGAATAATAAGATGGCGAACTTAATTAAGAATAATACTTTGAATTACGGAAAACTTGCATAATACTATGCACACTTTTGGTGGGACAAGTTCAATGTACGTCAAATATATAAGAAAACTTTATGATTTGTGTTGGAGTCAATTAAGTCCTATAACCCTAAATCGATTATAGGGTACGCATTGAATGCATATGTGAATTATATGAAGAGATTGTTAGATGTAAAATAATATAACTATAATGAACAATAGTATACGAGAGATCTGATCTCGTATAAGAGCGGAATCGTAGCCGTGTTGATCTCCAGCCACAGCTGATGTTCATGTTGTGTTGCCTCAACGGTAGATCGTTAGTCATTACTTGCCCCATACTTGACTCATAACCCTAAATGGTGTATTGGTGTCTATTGAGACGTATGAGTACCGTAACTGAATGTGCTATATCATCAATCATCATGTATCCCATCAATCTAGGATTATATTAGGCACAGAGTCTGGTGGACTAACAACTTCTAGTTATTCAGTCCAACCAGACCACTTAATAAGCCTAGTCCACTTGCACCACTTAATTAAGGCCCTAATATATAATATACAATATATATTATTAAGGGAAAATCTTACATTCTCTCCCTTGGTGCAAGTACTAGCACAACACTCATCAAAGAACAAAACACACGAATCATAGTGATATGTTCTCTATTTAATCAGAGTAGTATTCATTATGGTCACATGCATTTTAATTCTCCAACTCAGGTCCTTTATGAATAAACCCTACGTTTATTCTTGGTACCTTAAGGGATGTTTCTCAAAATAATATATGTGTACAACTGAAAAGAGAAACCATCCAAATTGTACAAAGAGTAGACCGTATGATCTCTAAATCCTTAGAAGCATGCCTTAAGTAGAGATCTCTTAATGTTAGCATAATGCTAGCTATATTCTATGACTTCTTTATAAGTTAACATTAGTACTATCTCTAATGGCTAAGAGCTTGGAGTTGACACGTCTGTCACTCCCACTCATCAAAAATAGCCAAAAGATAGTCAAGTCACAGAAGCATTCCAATAACTTAGACAATAAACCAAAGGTCTAAGTCCATAAATTTGGAATCTTAAATATACATCATAACTTCCTAAATAACTTCAATGTCCATTTTAAATGAACTGAACATAATGAGTCTTACTTATATGTCCCACAAAATTGTTTTGAGCCTTATAAACCAAAATGGCCCAGGATCAATTTTGAAGAAACTAAAGACTCTACTAATCACTAAAGAATTTATTAAATGATAGTGCACTACAAGTTAAATGCTTCTGTTCTAATAAATTCCTTAATATTGTTACAACATTTTTATAAATATGTTACACAACCAAATGTTCAATAATTTGAACTTATGAATTTATATGAACAAATACAAAATTAATACTTGTGGAATCTTATGGACTTGTTTAACATAGAATCCAATTTGAGATGTATGAAGACAATAATTAAATCCATAATCTTTAGTGGAGTATCTTAATGATCTTTTTCTAAATGATCGCTCACACTGATTAAGATATTCTTTAGCGAAAGTGAACTTAATAATATACATACTCATAATTGATTTCCCAACTAACAAATGAAGACATAATTTCCCACCATTAGTTGGACATACTAAATAATAATTTTTTGTTCCAATTAAAGTCCAACTGAATAATAAAGATATAATTCCCCACCATAGTTGGACATATTAAAAAACAAAATACGCCTTCCAAAACCAAGTTAGAATATGGCTCAAAAGATACATTTTATTGTTTATGGAATCCAAAAGAGGTATGTCAAATCACGTAACTTACTACTGTTAGTCTGAAGAACCAAGCAAGATTCATGGATCAATTAATAAAAGTGGCTAAATTTTGGGAAGTGACTGAATACATGTTTTGACAATGCAAACCATGAAACTTAGAGTTATAATTGAACTGAATTTATAACTCTAAGAAATTGTGATAAAATTATCATCTAATGGGTGGTGGGATTTATTGACATAAAACTTGCCTGTGGGCTAAAGTTTTAATTCTATTAAATCCAATTAAGAAACCCTTATGATAATATTTTATCTCAATTACTGAATAGCCAGAAGAATCTAGAGACATAAAACTTGCATGTGGGCTAAAGTTTTACTCAATTAGATCCAACTGAAATATTTTATTTATGATGAAACTATTATCAAATGAGTTGAAGAATCAAGTGACATAAAACTTGCCTGTGGGCTAAAGTTTTACTCAATAAGATTTATTACAACCATTATGATAAAACTTAAGAAATCATGTTCCTTTTCTTAATCCTTGTGGACAAATTAAGAAATATGATCTAAAGTTTACATCATAAAATTAAACTTCATGATAGAATTGGAAATTATTTACAAATAACCATAAAGTATCTATCATCACTGATAAAACTACTAAACTACATTCCGATACATAATTGTCTGTGGGCTAAATTATGACCGTAGTCCAGTATTTCATCCTGACTAATTATACAAATATAATAAAATTGCCTGTGGGCTAAATTCCATCATACTACATACAATTAATCACAAATGATATGTCCAAAACTTTATATGATCAAAATAAACCGCTTAATATATAATTTTAACAAATTAAGGATGTTGTGGCTACTTGTAACACCCCACTTTTCTAACTCTTAATTACATCTCTAAACAGTCATTATCATAAACTATGCAGCGGAAACTAGAAGATAAGTAGTGGGAGTGTCACCGCCACAATCACCATTCTTTGGTGATTGCACAGGCTAAAAGGGGTAGAACTACAAATAAGATTAAGTCTGAGTACTAGAAATAAATATTGGGAAAGATAAGGGGGAAAACGTCACCCCAAAACAGTCTACATCAATCCTCCAACATAAGTCATAATTTAAGTCTAAATCCATAACGTAATCATAAATAAGACTAGAGTTTAGACATCTCAAACTAAGAGACTAATCTAACTCGACCTCTTCTCACTGCTGGGCCCACCTGAAAGGGGTTTTGCAAGCAACACATAGACAAACAAGAAAAACACCCGTTAGCACGAAGCGAACTATAACCACACTCAACCCTGTAAAGCATTCTAGCATATACTTTGAAAACATTTGATATCTTTATAGCAATAAGCTAATCTCAAAACATCTTTAGTTTATCATATTCTTTCTAAATGCTTGCGCCCTATAATATCAACTGACATGCTTATATATGTATGAGACTGATCACGTATATTCATCAACATATAGACTTCTCAAATAGTTTATCAAGAAATTCATGCTTACAGATATGATCATGTTAAAGCCTTAAAGGACTATACCACAGGTATTTACATGCTTTCCCATTCTTACCACTTAACTTGACAAGTGGAACTTTTACTACAACACAATAATCATGCTCAAAGAATATCTCAAGTTACACTTCTCATTAAACAATCTTTTACGATGCTCTATTCGTATACAATCATAGATAACATTATGATCATGCTTCTTATGCAATCTTGTGCAACAATATATTCATACTCATATGCAATCTCGTGCAACAATATAATCATACTCGTATGCAATCTCCTGCAACAATATACTCTTTCTCTTATGCAATCTCCTGCAACAATATACTCTTTCTCTTATGCAATCTCGTGCAACAATATAATCATACTCTTACGCTATCTAGCGCAATAATATACTCATGCTCTTATGCAATCTCGTGCATCAATATAATCATACTCTTATGCAATCTAGCGCAATAATATACTCATGCTCTTATGCAATCTCGTGCATCAATATAATCATACTCTTATGCAATCTAGCACAATAATATACTCATGCTCTTATGCAATCCCGTGCATCAATATAATCATACTCTTATGCAATCTAGTGCAACAATATAATCATACTCTTATGCAATCTCGTGCAACAATATACTCATGATCTTATGCAATCTCGTGCAATAATATACTCATACTCGTATGCAATCTAGTGCAACAATATACTCATGCTCATATGCAATCTAGTGCAACAATATATTCATGCTCATATGCAATCTAGTGCAACCATATAATCATACTCTTATGCAATCTCGTGCATCAATATAATCTTACTCTTATGCAATCTAGTGCAACAATATGCTCATACTCGTATGCAATCTCGTGCAACTATATACTCATGCTCATATGCAATCTAGTGCAATAATATAATCATACACTCATATATAAATTAGAGTACTTTCTGTGGAGGTTTCTTTGTTACTTTCTCGAGTCTCTCTTGACTCTCTTTCTTTCTATCGAGTCTATATTGACTCTCATACTTGAGTCTCTGTTGACTCTCTTTCTTGAGTCTCTGTTGACTATCTTTCTTTCTCTTATACTCATAGACGACTTAGGGTTTCACAGAAGTGTGACTTACCCCATCGGGAACGGCATAATTCCGACCCAATATCTCTTACCGTCTACGGAACCAATCTCGTGGTTCAAACTCTTTGGAATCAGGTATCGAACTATTAGTGTGCACACCCCCTAACCAGGATTCCAAGCCCGGCGGGAAGTTTCCAACATCGTAACGTGAGAATACGCTGCATTACATATACTGGGACCGCAATGTCCATAAATATCTCCCGAGAGGAACATAGTCCAAACGGTATCCTCCAAAACCTCACTGATATTGATAATACATAAATATATCTCTCATGCATTAATCTCATGCATGCAACAATTCTATTACTTCTCAATGCATCAAAGAATGATATGCCACATGCTCATGGTTTTTGAAAGTATTCTCGGACTCACGTTGGCCCTTTATGCATCTTTGAAATATGACTCATGTGAAATGTCAAAATGCTCTATAACATGCTTCTAAATCATGTATACACTAACATGAAGTATTAAAAAATATATCAACATGCTCGGTTTGCAAAATAGCAATTTCTATACATTTCACTCAACGAGTATGCTTCTATTCTCATTGATCAAATAATACAATTTAATCATGCTTTCATAATAAATCATATTCTCAAAGGATCATGCTTCTTTACTCAATAAAAAAATTATTTGATCACATAATCAACAATTTCTCAAGCACAGAGAATTTAGCAAAATATGTACTGTGTCACATTTCTTCACAAAATCCTTCTTAACATACTTGTTTTTAATCCAAATTCCACGAAATCAAAACCAAAATGTGCGTCAAGACGAGCCCGAAGAGCCGAGCCACAAGGGCCCGTAACACTCGGTCCGAAACGACACGTAGCTGAGCCACAAGGGCCCGGCCACTACACAAAAATCTCATCAGAACAATACTCAGGGATCTGGGGCAGGACTCTCCATAGTCTGCCCTTGGAGCCCCGTTGATGTGCCAGGACTAGGCTACGACCCTCTTCTAGGGTCGTGCCCTAGTCCCGTGGTGGCACGGCTCTAGCCGGCGGCCCTTCTGATGGGCCGCGGCTAGGGCCGCCACTCTGATATGGTGCACACTGTGTTGTGCACCAAATGAGATTTTACCTGCAAAAACTCCTCCAAACATTTCCAAAACAATCTCAACAACTCACAAACACATACTAGATCACTTCCAAGCATAAACACATCAAAACTCATAGTTTCTACTCATTTCTACTCAAAACTAGGCTTCATAGAGCCAAATCTAAAGAGAAATCCATGGGGTTATACCTCTTGAAGTCTAGCCTTCTTGCTTGGATCTCTTCTTCCTCTTAGCCTAGCTTGAGCCTCCTTCACCTGTTAGATATACAATAGTCTAACTATATGAACCATAGTATACGAGAAACCTAACCTCGTATGATAGCGGAAGCGTAGCCGTGTTGATCTCCAGCCATAGTTGATGTTCCTGTTGTGTTGCCTCTTAACGGTAGACCGTCAGCCATGTTTTGCCTCAGACCTGACTCAGAACCCTAGATGGTGTATTGGTGTCTACTGAGCGGTCTGAGTACCGTAACTGAATGTGCTATCTAATCCATAATCCTGTATCCCATCAATCCAGGTTATATTAGGCACAGAGTTTGGTGGGATCCATACTTTAATGACCCAAGATAGGTCCCAAATAGCTTGTTCAAAATAGGTTCTAAAGTTTTTGAGACACATAAACTAAAATGTGCTCAAAATTAAGGAGAAACCAAACAAGCTGCTTTAGTAGGTCATAATACCTAAAATTGACCTAAGGATCCAAAATTGAACGATATTTGATAATGAATTTATGAGTTAATAATATGCTAAATCCAACCTTAATGCATGCTATTATGAATGTATAATTATAACAATAATTTATGAATATACGTGGCATGCTTGAATTTGCATATTAATATATTATTAACTCATATATCCTAAATAAATTGCAATACTTCAGGCAATTTAATATAAACCTCAACATTAAATTAAAATTCAAATAACAAATTTAAAACTTAATATTTGCCCAAAAATGAATAATAATTTAATAATAGCTGAAAGATGAATTAATTTGATCAATTAGCTAGAAAAAGTCTAAATATGATGATGGAGAAGCTGAAGCAAGCTCAATGCAACAAAGCAGGCCCAAGATTTTTTTTTTTTTTTTAATGTTGGATCAGGTCTGCCCCAAAGGGCCTGACCTGACCCAAAACTTAATATAACCCATCATCATCTTCATCTTTAATCAACCATAAAGCCTACTGCCTTGGTAATTCTGCAGCGTCGTCCGACAGTCACTCTAGGCAATAGAATTTTTTTTTTTTTTGGCAGAAACTATAACCTTCTCTTAAATGTCGAAATCAAATATCAGCAAACAAAAAAAAAACAATTATTTGTAATTAATTCAATCAAAACATACATGTGAAATTGCTCAATTATATCTAGACTAAATAGATATATTTTGAATGTAGATTTTGAAGAATTAATATACATTAAAATCATCCTTAATGTTGAAATTGAAACAAAATCAACTAAAAATTAATTCTAGCCTGTCTTAAACCAATTACGGATAATCCATTCAAAATATACATAATATTTTACTCAATTATATCAAAAGATATATTTTTATATGCATATTTTGATGAATTAGAATGAATGTAATTGAAAACCAAAACATATACTAAACTTCATGTATATGAAATTAATGTTGATTTTTAGGCAATACAATCAACCAGCATGGTTGCAGTAGGCGCTGGGCGCTAGTCGGGCGCCCGGGCAGCGCCTAGCGCCTAAGCGGCCTAGTCGGCACCTAGGCGGAATCTAGGTGGCGCTAGGCGGTCGCGAAAAAAATAGTAGCAGACTTGCAATTTGACAATTTTAATGAGGCTGTTTTCAACATTCAATCAAATAACACATCCAAATAAATGACATAATGACAATTCATAAGTCATAACATCAAAAGAATATTAAAAAAAAAAACTCAAATGAAATACCCAAATACTTCAATCATCCAAAGATTGAAAGTATCAAACTAGTCTACGAGTGTATATATGTCATATTATATGTATATGTCATATAAATGGAAAAAATTAGCAAGGTCGAGTCGGTCGGGTTAACTCGACTAACTCGACAGAAATTGACGAGTTAACTCGGCATAATCGGACGAGTTAGGCGCTAGGCGGCCGCCTAGGCGGCCGGTTTCCTAGGCAGGAGCCTAGGGCAAAAATCGCCACGGCCTATGGGAGCCTAGCGCCTAGGCGCCGATTACTCGGTGCCTAGGCGGGATTTTTACAACCCTGTCAACCAGGCAGAGATTATAATGGCTCTGAGACCAAATGTTAGATATACAATAGTCTAACTATATGAACCATAGTATACGAGAAACCTAACCTCGTATGATAGCGGAAGCGTAGCCGTGTTGATCTCCAGTCATAGTTGATGTTCCTGTTGTGTTGCCTCTTAACGGTAGACCGTCAGCCATGTTTTGCCTCAGACCTGACTCAGAACCCTAGATGGTGTATTGGTGTCTACTGAGCGGTCTGAGTACCGTAACTGAATGTGCTATCTAATCCATAATCCTGTATCCCATCAATCCAGGTTATATTAGGCACAGAGTTTGGTTGACTAACAACTACTAGTTATTAAGTCCAACCAGACCACTTAATAAGCCTAGTCAACTTGCACCACTTAATTAAGGCCCTAATATATAATATATAATATATATTATTAGGGAAAATCTTACATCACCACCTACACTTCCCAACACACCTTCTATCCTTAGCCTAGAACCTCAAAGACTAAAGAAAACTAGAAGAGAAAAGATGCTAGAATGAAGGATGAACAAGCTTAATAGGTTGTTGTCTTTCTTCTTGTTGTTGGCAGCCAAGAAAATGAGGAAGAGGCAAAGAATGAGATCAGGAAAATGAGATGAAGTGAAGGGGTTTATATAGGGTTCAAAACCCTAGGATGATTCACAATGATTGGTTGAGGGCAAAAGGGTAATTTCCCCAAGCTAAAAGATGATTTTATAAGGGATTTTTGGATGTCTTGTGGTCCACCATGTATCATGAACTATAGGCTAGAAATGATATTTCTTTATTACTTTGGGGTTGAAAGTGAATTTTCCCAAAAGCTATATGGATGAACACTTGTTCAAAATTTCCTTTTGAATTCTCCCGGTCTCACTCGGTTAAAATTCTCGATTTAAATCTTGGTACGCGAAGTACCCGAAAACTTTGGAATTTTCGAATGAAATACATTTCTTCGGTGTCGAATTAATTTTAAAATGGAACAAAATTATTTTATTCAAACACCGATTGATCGCAAAATTTTTTAATGGGGTGAAAAATCTACTTTGAGATTTCTTAATACTGGATTTATAAACTAATATTTTGGGTTGTTACACTACTCCCTAACCAAATTAAAATTATAAGATCACTAAACAATTATCAATTCCTTGCCTAAACTTTATGTGATTGAAACTTAACAACCTTAGGTAGCTGAATATGCTGTAGCATTTTCTTAATTAACCAAGATTGAAAACGTAAGGGACTTCAGTAAACTAAAGATGCTATGGCTATTCTTTAATGAACCGAAATCAAATCACATTGGCAATAAATACTTAAAATTTTTACAAACAGATTATACCAGATTGTGAGGGGAAAATCTAAATATAGTCCAAGGAAAGGTGGTTAGAGACTAAGTCTCACTGAAAATCAATTCCTTAGAGTATCAATTTAAGGAGACTAGTGGCACAAGTTTTTCTTAAGTCATGGCCATTAAAACTAGTATGTCTTCCCGATTCATATATACTTAATGTATAACTGTTTGGTGGTATGAACCTAAAACTGTAGGGTATACACCAGTAAACCAATAGTTATGCTGTGCAACCGTGTGCACCATGCATGGTGCAAACGGTTGCAAAACGACGTCGTTTTGACTAAAAACGCGCGTCCCATTTAAAAAAAAAAAGTTCAGTTTCGATTCCCCTCAACAGCATTATTGTGGATATATAGTTATGAATTTGTGGATATATAGTTATGAATTTGTGGATATATCGTTATGAATTTATGGATATTTAGTTCATTCATTGTGGATATTGTTAGGAACATTGTATTAGGATTTTGATGATACCAATGTAATGTAGAAAAGTAGACCCCTAACTATTAGCTTTTTCAATCGCTGCTTTCGTCCTAGACGAGAGTTGCCATAACTCCTCTGTAATTCGTGTAAAGCTAGACAAACACACGAAAATGAGTTATGACTAGATGTTAGGGTCTACAAGGCGAAAGAAGACATGAGACATGAAGAACAGCAACGAAAGTCAAGCAGGAGTTGTCAACAAGCACGAAAGGACAGTTTTGTTAAAAGACAATCTTTATCAAACATTACTTCTCTTCGACAACGAGAAGAATGTTCTACCTGTCTGATTTGACAACATCCTAGGACAATAAGGACTTCATCTTATGGGACACACTTTTCAAGGAGCATTAAATAAAGATGTACCATCTCCTGAAGCTAAAGGACAAAACCTAATGCTTTCCATACCTTCAACAGCTACATGGTACAACCTCATTAATGGAGCATTTAATGCATGAAGCTCCCCGGTCCTTGTCCAATGGTTAAAAGGTTCGAAAATTTCATCTCCCTCCAACAGATGAATTTTCATCACCTATATAAACCCACCTTCATCAACTAAGAAGGTGCTGGTTCATTCTTACTCGATTTATTTACTTGCAAAAGCTCTTGAACGCTCTCAATTTACTAAAAGCTTTTGTGAACCAGTATTGAGGTGCTAAGTTACTTGAAGAAGGTTATTGATCTCTTTCTTACACCTCAAAAGAAGTCTTGCCATTTGTTTGAAGCAATCATATCTCAGAGTCAAGACTTCATCGTTGGAGAATTCAAGAAATTATTTTCTACCAACCTCAACTCAGGAGAAGAAGTTGATAGAGGCGGAGTAAACTCGAGGAGTTGAAAAACCTACGAAGGCTGTCCGGCTTAGTGATCAAGGAAGTCTTTGTGTAATTGTACTAAGAGTGATAGTGCAATCCTTCCATCAGTTGTGGAAGAAGAGTGGAGTAGGCAACGTTAGCCGAACCACTATAAAATCTCGTGTCCCTTCTATCTCTTTACTTACTCTTTTCTTTTCTACATTCGCATCATCCCATTTATCACCGTTACCGAAAGTTTTCCTAATTACACAAACTCGTGCAAAGTATTTAAAACGAATCTATCTTTTTCGCTGCGCCAAAACACCGAAAGGTGACGATTAGGGCATTTCACGAAAAGAGTCTATTCACCCCCCCCCCCCCTCCCCCCTCTAGACTCTCATTACATTCTATCGGGACCAACAAGTGGTATCAGAGCTGATACCTTGATCGGTAAAGGCTTTGCATTTACTGCTTGGTAGATCCCTTTTCAAAAATCTCTTGAAAATCTTGCATATTTTCTTTGCACGCTTTTTTCTCAAAAATGGAAAAGGAACATGCACATCGCTCTAAGCAACTTGCATTTAGTCTTGCTAAATTTGATGACTGGAAGTTAAGAATGCAGGCTCTCCTATGCTCTATTCATGATGAAATGTGGGACGTCATAACAACCGGACCAATCACTGTCATGATGGCGAATGCACAAGCAGCCGCACAAGGAGCAGGAGCTGCACAGATGATACCAAAGCCGAAAGACCAATATTCCACGGACGAGAGAACAAGAGCAAATCTGGACAATATAGCAAGAAATATTCTCTACAACTCTCTGGATGATTCCTTGTTTCCTAGAGTCCGAAAGTGTAAAAATGCCATGGAAGTATGGAATGTCCTAATGAGTTTGGGAGAAGGAGATGAGCAAGAAAAGGACAACAAGCTGACAATGGCTATGAAAAAATTTGAAGATTTCAAAATGCTGCCAAATGAATCAATCATGGATATGGAACTCAGATTCACCAGACTGATGGGCGATTTATCAGACCTTGGAAAAGAGCTAACTGAGAAGGAGATGAATCTGAAGATCCTTCGTGGACTACCAAAATCATGGGAAATGAAGGTTATCACAATGAGGGATAGTCGAGATATGAAAACAACAAGCACGACCAAAATTTTCAGTGATCTCAAAGCCTATGAGTTCGAACATGAACCGAAAGATGCCGAAGATTCAGAAACAAGAAACATTGCTCTCATGGCAAATCAATCAGCATCAACATCCAACAGGTCGAAATCTAACTCTTGTGATTTTTTATCTGATGAACAATATGCACTATTTGTCAGGAAAATGAAAAGGTTCATGAGAAAGAACAACTTTCAAGACCCACAACGATCGGGCCACCGAAAGAAGCACGAGAGCTTCCCTCAAACCTCAAAAACCGAAACCATGGACTCACAGCTATTGTGCTATAATTGTCGAAAGCCAGGACACTTCAAGGCGAACTGTCCTCATCCTATAGTAAGCAAACATCAAGATAACAATACTACCACAAGTCCCTCAAAAGAGACTGGAGAAAGATATAAAAGGAGCGACAAGCCTGAATCATCAAACTCCAGAAATGAAGGAAGAAGGAAGACAATGGTAGTAAACGAAACTTCTGACACAATTGCAACCAAAAGTAGTTCCTCAAGCTCTAGCTCAGAAGACGTAAACACTGATGAGGAGAAAGGATTGTTGTGCTTATTCAGTCAGGAGTCAGACGAACTGTGCCTCATGGTAGATGAAGACGAGGTAAACTCTCATTCATCTTCTTGTTATTCAGCTGAGTCAAGTTCTGTGGGAAGTCTTACCTCCAATGAATCTGTCACCGAAATGATGAGGAGGTTCAAAGTGATAAATAACACTTACTCCAAACTCAAGGAGGAGAACTCTCGGCTCATGCTTAGCTACAATGAACTAAAGCAAGTTCGCATTGAGAACAATGTGCTGGTCATTGCTAAGGAGCAGCTAGAGAAAGATGTTCTCGCTCTAAAGGAGCAATGCATAACAAAAGAGAAGAGAGAGCAAGAACTGCTTGAAGTCTTGGATAAATTCAATAATTCATCCAACCTAATGGATAGAATGATGAATGAATCCAGACTGCCCGGGGAAAGAACTGGAATTGGTTTTAACCCCAGCTCCTCTTCACAAGTCGAATTGAACAAATCCATGAATGCATATTCACACGAAAGCTTCGAGGCCGCATTTGTTCAAGGACCCACCCAGGTGTCTGAGCCTATGATGGTAGTTAACAATGTCGAAACACCACAATCAACAAGCCAACCAAAAGGTACGGCTGTACAACGAATTGTGGAATCTGGAAAGAAGAAATCCGGTAATGGCAATCCTAGACAAATCTACGTCAAAAGGAATGAACCAAATGGCAATAGACAGAATCTACACCATAAAAGAGGTCAGCCTAACTGGAACACTCAATCCAATAAAAAGACGAATGTTAACCAGAGGCAATATCGTCCGAAATTCACACGAAAGAATCTTGCTCAAGGAATCTCAAGAAACAGACAAATCAGACAACCCGAAAGATTCTTCAAAAGATCTGGTTATGGCAATGGATGGACTGGGCCATCAGAAGAAGATTGGTTTGATTACCCAGAACCTCTCTCTAGAGCAGTATTTGAAAAGGTTCATCTGCGTAAACAAACCAATCATCTCAAGCATTATGAAAATCTTCCTCAGGAAGATCAACGTAAGAAATATAATGCTAAAGTCTTTGCCAGCATTCACTATGATTATCGTACATCTAATGGATATAGAGGACCGAGGATGAGTCGTGGATACTCTAGGTTGATGTGGGTTCCAAAGTTGACTGCTAACCCCCAAGGACCCGAAACTAAATGGGTACCTAAAAACACATACCTAAAAACACATAATCTTTGATGCAGGAAAAACAGGTCATATGGTATATTGATAGTGGATGCTCAAGACATATGACTGGTGATAAAACAATGTTGAGCAACTTTAAGGAAGTAGATGGACCCAAAGTTATCTTTGGAGGAGAAAACAGCGGCAAAACTCGTGGAAAAGGGGACATCATCAAAAAGGGAATAACAATACAAGATGTCTCTTATGTTGAAGGACTGAAGTTCAATCTCCTAAGCACAAGTCAATTTTGTGACAAAGGATACAAAGTAGAATTCTTCAAAGACGAATGCAAAATCGTGAACACGAAGGATAACAAGACAGCTTTAACGGCTCAACGAAAGAAGAATATGTATGTATTATCTTTAAATTCTTCTAATGCTAACGTTTGTCTTGTAGCTAAAAGTAATGCAGATCTCAATCAAGAATGGCACAACAAACAAAGTCATCTGAACTTGAAGACGATAAACAAGCTTGCCAAAAGAAATCTCGTAAGAGGGCTACCTGAAGTATCTTACACAAAAGATAAAATATGTGAGGCATGTAAAAAAGGGAAGCAATTCAAGTCATCTTTCAAATCAAAAGATGTAGATGCAAATTCTCGATCTCTAAGTCTTCTACATATGGATCTCTTCGGACCAGTAGATCTAGCAAGTTTGAGTGGAAGAAAGTATACTCTTGTTATAGTAGATGACTACACAAGATATACATGGGTGCTTTTCTAGAAAAAGAAGAATGAAACAGAAACAGCTCTTCCAAATCTTTTGAGACAACTTCAAACAGAAAAGGAGGTCAAAATAATTCGAATAAGATCAGATCAGGGAACGGAATTTGTCAACAAAGTCAGAAAGGAATTCTGTGCGCAAAATGGAATTTTTCATCAACTCTCGGCAGCACGAACTCCTCAGCAAAACGGAGTGGCCGAAAGGAGAAACAGAACCTTGAAAGAAGCTGCACGAACGATGATCTCGCACTCAGGACTACCTAAGAGATTTTGGGCCGAAGCCATAAACACGGCATGCTATACACAAAATAGATCCTTGATCAACAAATCTCACAACAAGACACCGTATGAGCTATGGAAAGGTAAAACTCATAGTATCGGTTATTTTCATGTCTTTGGTTGCAGGTGCTTCATACATAACAACAGAAAGAATCATCTAAGAGCTTTTGACGAAAGAGCTGATGAAGGGCTATTCATGGGATACTCCTCAGTAAGCAAAGCATTCAGAGTTCTAAACAAACGAACAATGGTAATTGAGGAATCCATTCATGTCAAGTTTGATGAACAATCTGAGAAGAATCCATCTGGATGTAAAACATCAATCAAGTCAAGTCAAAATCCTCAGCAACCTGTTGACGAAGATATCTCAGACGAAGAAGACATACTTTTGTCCTACACGAAATATCAGCTAAAGGTTTCAGAACCCGAACCTGTGTCTCAAGAAAAGGTTGGAATTCAACAGAATTATCCTACAAGTACCACAACATCTGAACCAATGATATACATTGATCTACCATATATTCCTGAAATGGATGCTCAAAATCAACAAGATGCTTTTGAACCAGACCTTCAATGGTTAAGAGATCATCCATTAGATCAGGTTATTGGAAATGTCCAAGAAGGTGTAAGAACAAGAGCCTCTCTACACGAAAGTATGATGACATGCTTCTTGTCACAAATGGAACCAAAAACCATAGAAGAAGCCCTAAAAGACCCTGACTGGGTAATAGCCATGCAAGAAGAGCTTCATCAATTTGAACGAAATGAGGTATGGGAACTTGTTCCGAGACCATCTCATCAGAATGTCATTGGAACTAAATGGGTGTTTAGAAACAAAATGAGTGAAGATGGGCTCATTGTTAGGAACAAAGCTCGTGTTGTTGCTAAGGGATATTGCCAAGAAGAAGGCATTGATTTTGATGAAACCTTCGCCCCTGTAGCTAGATTGGAAGCTATTCGCATATTCCTAGCTTTTGCAGCCTATAAGAATTTCAAAGTCTATCAAATGGATGTCAAGAGTGCTTTCTTAAATGGACTTCTTGAAAAAGAAGTTTATGTTGAACAACCACCTGGCTTTGCAATCAATAATGAGCTTGAAAAGGTCTATCATCTCAAAAAGGCTCTCTATGGCTTAAAGCAAGCTCCACGAGCCTGGTATGATACTCTTTCATACTTTCTTATCAACAGTGGCTTCACGAAAGGAGTGGTTGATAAAACACTCTTTCGTATAAAAGATAATGACCATATTCTTTTAGTTCAAATCTACGTTGATGACATTATCTTCGGAAGCACGAATCCAATCTTGTGTGAAAAGTTCTCCAATCTTATGAAAGGCAAATTTGAGATGAGTATGATGGGTGAACTAAACTATTTTCTGGGTTTGCAAGTCAAACAATGCCTAGATGGAACATTCATAAATCAAGCCAAATATACCAAGGATTTAATCCGAAAATTTGGCATTGATGGAAAAAGTTCGGTCAAAATTCCAATGAGCACATCCCTCAGAATGGATGTTGATAATGAAGGAAAAGATGTTCACTACAAGAAAATTGTCCATTAATGAGAGGTAAAACCGTCACTAAAAATCCAAAAACCATCATAAAAGGCTTTTAATGACGGGAAATTTACCGTCACCACCCGTCGTTATTTCTTCCGTAGATAAAAACAAATAGTGACGGGATATGATACCCTCATTAATAAGCAATTTAGTGATAGTGTGTTTACCGTCACTAAAACGTTCTTTTTACGACAAAAAATCCCGTCACTAATACAACTACTCACTAGCATAATTTCCTCTCATTATATTCTTATAACGATAGAAAATACCGTCATTAATACTACTATTTACTAACAAATAGTATTATTTTTAATTTGTATATATATTGTTACTTCTCATTAAATATTCATTTTTGTAATACATTTCTTTTTCTCACTAATCGATATTATGTTACGTTATAACTATAAATATTATATTGATATATAATGCATTTAAAGTAAACTCGATCAATATATTAAAAAACTTCATCATTAATACCAAAATAAAATGTTTCATACAACTTTGTAAAGACTAAAGACAAAGAAATTAATTATAACAAATAGCCATACTAATGTATCTGTTGGCTAGCTATTTTGCCAGAAGTCTTTTGTATTTGAACTAATTTTGCTCAACTCATGCAAGATCAGTGGTAACTCCTGCTTATCATCTCACTTCCTGCTTTGGAATCACAGGCCTCTGTCTCTTGACTGCCAATAAAACCCCAAAATGTTTTAGTATAATCTTAAAGACATACAATTTCCAAGCTTAGAATTTCATCAAATGATCTATCAATATTTGTAACAGAGCAAGGAGAAAACAAAAGGGTGACATCTACTATGGCATATGATTAAACAAAAATTTTACGTTAAGATTAATAATAATCACATAATGATAATACAGATTGCAATAGAACTATTATGTGTGTACATCGCCCTATTCTTTTTTATTATTTCAATAGTTTAGTGACATTATACACATATCCTGGGAAACAAAGTCAAATATAAATTGAATGGTCCATGATCTTAGTTCACAAGACAGAGAAAAAGAACCGTTAATATATAACATTGAGCATTAGAAACATACCTTCATAAAATGTTGATTCGATGAAACTGTCCTTCAAGAGCAATGATACCTATATTAAACATAAAGACCTGAGTCATACCATCATGCCTCCTCAATATACACTTAAAATTATTTTGTTGTATAGAATTAAGAATAGAATAGTATACAGTTATATGCTCAAAATTCTTGAAACTACAGAAATATAGTGTATGCATGTCTTGGTGAGCAATATTGAACAACAAAAATCAAAATCTTTATCACAATCTAATTAAATTTTAAATGTGTACCAATTCATGAGTATAGAACAAAGAATACGCAATAATTTAATCTAATCCATAGTTAATAATGAAACCACAAAATAAAAAGCATATATACCTCATCAATCCAGTCCCACCACCGGGAACTCCGTCTCAATCTGGTTCCTAACAACATTATACATCAAAGGCTCATGCCGTTGACCTAAAACGCAAGAAAAGATTAAGCAAACAATTCTTTAACAGCTCTTGGCCTCCAGTTTCTGCAATATTTTGCTTTCAAAAAAAATTCTGAAATAATCAATAACGTTTTGATAACAATGATAACCAGGTGAGTGGTGGGATGCAAACCCCATTGATGTCATAAGACAAACTCAGAGAAATGGTCAACAGTTAACAGCCTTATGAACAAAGGGGAAAAAAACAGGGGTGGCGTTCATGACTCGGGTAGAAAGGTTAGGAGAGAATACCTGCACACCGCTACACTCATAAACTAGCCTTTTCTTTCCCAAGAAACTCTCTCCCACAAGTTTTCCATGGTACAAATTACTGGAAAATTTAAAAAGGGAAAACATGGAGTACACAAATCTCCATATGTACTGGAAAATCTAATCCTATACGGCACCACAAAAAAACACAAGAATGAGTGTTCGTTCACAGTTTATCCCACAAATTAAACTTATGCATATTTCTATCACTCTAAATATGGAAAATGCTACAAAGTATAGTTTTAAGAGTGATACTTTCAGCAAAATACATCTTCTAATTATCTTTCTAAATTGAAAAGGTAAATGGTTCACAAAAGGGATGAGATTTTACAAGACTGTAACATTATAGCAATTTTTATATTGACTATTATTGTTTTAGTATACACAGTGCAAAAGTAAAGAACCTGAGGAAGGTTTTTCAAACTGAGCTGAGGGTAATGAGCCTTAACATCTCGAACGCCACCATCTACAGAAAGAGCTTGCTGAATGCTAATACTCTTCCACCATTGCAATTGCCTCTATGTAAACTGCCTACATTATTTATCCATTGTCCATAAAAAAGATCAAAGTAGCATGACAAAAACTCTTTATGCATAATCTCAAATCACTACTATTAAAAATTTATGGTTGACAATCAGTATGATCAGCTAGTGAAGAGTTACCCAAAGCTTGTGCCCAACTAACAACAATCCAAACCCCTTTTTGGCTTTCTCTTTCCCATCCATCCGCCATTACTGTACTGTTTATTATCTCACAGCCACCGCAAATGCATGCCTAACCCATAAAGCAAGCTAAGCTATCACTTCTAGCTTAAAATTCACGAGATAATGCAAGCAATGAATAGGAAACCCATCATTATGAACGGGAAAAAAGAAAAAAAAATGACTGACCTGCTGTTGAAGTCCTTGCCGCAGGTGTCGAAGCAAGTATTTCTTTTTTCTTTCTAGTTTCCTTGTTCACACAATACATTCAATCACATGATCACAAAACCATAATCATCAAAAGCTATTGAAATGTTTACCCAAAAATAGAGAAATAACAATCTGTAAAATAAACAAACAAAACAAATCACAAACAGTAGCTACAAATTTAGAATAAAAAGTCTTCATAATTTCATAAATGATTACTAAAACAAGGCAAAGTAAACCAAAATTTCCATCGTCCACACAAGCAGCAAATCAACATATAATGGATTCACTCATCTCTTCATTCAAAAATATTTCTCTGTGCCTATACATACAATTTCAATTTCTCTGCAAACAGAAGCAAAGTTTGTTGAACTTGAATTATCGTTTGAGTGGAAAAATGGCTTACTTGAGAATTGTTGCTGTTATGATGGTGGCCTTGATGGCTGGATCTGCCTTTGCTCAGGCACCAGGAGTCGCACCAGCTGCTTCACCGAAGAGATCTCCATCTCCGGTCGCGTCTCCGCCGCAGGCAGTGCCGGCACCACGTTCTTCTCCAGCGTCCTCTCCGCCTCAGACTCCATCTGCCGCCGCTCCCTCTGAGTCACCACTCTCTTCTCCACCGGCTCCTCCCACCAGCACTCCTGCCGCCTCCACCATCGCTAATCCTCTATCCGTCGCACAGGCTCCCGGAGGCGATGCTCCTTCTTCCCCTCTCAACGCCGCCGCTTTGAACAGAGTCGCTCTCGTCGAATCTGCTGGTTTGGCGTTCGTCACTGCCGCTTTGCTGTTCTAAATTCTCTGATCTACCTGAGATTCTTTTCAAATACACTGGAGTTGATGATTTAGGGCTCTATATATTTATATTTCATTGAATTTTTTGTAGTCATTGATTTTGACGGTGTTGATCATAGCGATTGAGGAGATTAGATGCTTTAATTCGTTTTAAAAAAAAAAACATATAATGAGGGAGCCAGCTACACACTTGGGGCGCCCAAAATTTTGGTGGGAATTAAATTTCAATGAAATAATTTTCAAATACATCAATAGTGAGAGTAACAATAGTTTTTGTATCAATAGTGAGAGTATATTTTTAAATTAAATATATATTTAAAATTTTGTCACCAAATCATAAACTTTTAGTTAGAGTAATTTTTTACCCTCACAAAAACTATGTAAATACTACATTTAGTGAGGGGTTTTTCTACCCGTCACTAATTTTTCGTCACTAAAAATGGTTTTTCTTGTAGTGGTTGATCAAACAAACTTTCGAGGCATTATTGGTTCTCTTTTATACCTAACAGCAAGCAGACCTGACATTTCGTTTGCTGTTGGTGTATGTGCACGATTTCGAGCCAAGCCGAAAGAAAGTCACCTTGGTGCAACTAAAAAGATACTGAGATATCTTAAAGGAACGCAAAGTGTCGGTCTCTGGTATCCGAAAGAAGGATCATTTGATCTAGTTGGATACTCAGATGCTGATTTCGCAGGGTGTCGAATTGATCGAAAAAGTACCTCAGGAACCTGCCAGTTCCTAGGAGGAAGAATTGTTTCGTGGTTTAGCAAGAAGCAACACTCTATTGCTACAAGTACGGCTGAAGCCGAATACATAGCAGCTGGAAGCTGTTGTGCTCAAATTTTGTGGATGAGACATCAATTGAGGGATTATGGTATAAATGCACGAGGAGTGAGCATTAAGTGCGATAACACTAGTGCAATTGCCATTACACATAATCCTGTCTTACACTCTCGGACTAAGCATATTGACATCAAATATCACTTCATTCGTGATCATGTCGAGAAGAAAGACATATCTCTTGAGTATGTTAACACTGATGACCAACTTGCAGATATACTCACAAAACCCTTGAGTGAAGCAAGATTCTCCTCTCTAAGGTATGAACTCGGAATGATTGAAATGACATAAAGCCAAGAGAATCAAATCTGCAAAGATTCTTGCTCTCGATAATCAAAAGATTTGATCCATCCTCACACGCAAGGATCTTTATAAATAAGGTACACTACGAGGTTAAGAATTCATATCTAACAAAAATTCTAGTGTTTGTTTTTGCATATGCAGGTATGAGTACGGGAAGTGAAAGAACCATTATGGAGGCACAAGAGGGAAAGAGCGAGATTCTCAATAAGCCACTAGTAACCGAGCAAGAGTTCAATCAATTTCTTGAACATTCACAGCACATACAAAGTCTTCTCCGTGACACAACCAAAAATGAGTCAAGAGAATCATTTCACTCTGTTGGCAACCCTATTGGATATGTCAAGGAAGACAGTGTGCTGGAACTAAGTGATAGTTTTGACTACTCACCCTCAAACACTCCTACTAAGATAGCATCCCCTCTCAAGTCCACTGCAAGCAGCAAGAAAAGGAATGCCTAAATAACTTTGTTAGGCCACGGTGATAAGTTGTGATGTTATCATGTTCATGATCTTTTAATTTATGACATTATCTTTCGTTATCTTTTCAAAATGATGTCAGTATCTAAAAGATTTTGTTAAGATTCGCACGATATCTTTTGTCTATAAATTACTTTCATATTTCATGAGCTTTACTCATTCACAAGTCCTTAGAAAAGGAAAAAGATTGCAGGAATGGACAAAGGGAAAGGAAAGATCGAGGAAGTTGAGAAAAGGGCTAAACATCTAAAACATCATATGCAAGAAGCTAGCAAGCTACCAAATGCCACCATCATTAGGCTGGAAGAAGATGGGGAAAGTGTAACACCCCGTGTTACGGCCCCTAAAACCATTTAATTAATTAATTAATAGCCCAAAAGAAAGAATAAATTATAACTAATTAAGGAAAAAGGCCCACCATAGTCCATGGGCCCTCATATATAAACCCAACCCTTAAACCCAATCCTTAGTTCCAAAAGGAATAGAATTAGCGAGCCTACAATATTAGTTCCTAATTAGGACTCCTAAATATATAAATAGGGGACTTAGGAGACACCTAGAACTTCCCACAAATAACGCCCTACCACCCCAAAAGAGCTCCAAGAATCCCCTTAGGAGAAATCAAGAAAGCAAGGAAGCTTAAAGAAAGATCCTTCATAGCCAAGGAATTAATTAAGGCTAAGAGGTAACCCATGTCTCAACAAAACCTATTTTCATAGTTATGATTCCCCCTTAGGGTTTCCCCATATTATTGTGTATTAATGATTGGTGATGATTATTATTAATGATTGATATAATGATTCCATGAGGAATCTTGATAATCTTGATATTGGGAGATTCTTGATAATTATGGTGTTCTTGGTAATTATATGGAGTTCTTGATGATTATGTGTTGTTCTTGATAATTATGTGATGCTCTTGATGTTTATGTGTTATTCTTACCGAACCTTGCAATTAGAAGACGAACCGTATACTTGTTGATATAAAAGTGATTAGAACCCTAGGTTGTATCGTATGATCTTATTCTTGGATTATCGGGTGGGGAAATCGCATGTTTGGGTGTTGATTACATTTAGAAAAGCATGATAGGTTATGTGCCGTTCGTTTCTTGTATTTGATTCGTTAATTGTCTACGTGTTGTCGTTAATTGCGTTGTAAAGTGTCTAAGCATGGTTTCGGGTTCCACAATGGTTCCCGGGACGTTTTTGGTGTGAAAAGAGTCAGTGGGGGGTAGGGGACCCGCCACCTACCCACGGCCGAGATTTCACTTCCGGCAGCGGGCAGCTGCCCGCCGGCGACCCGCTGCCCGGAACAGTATGTCCGGCGGGCAGCCGGCGGGTGGCCCCCCACCCACCGGCTACCCGCTGGAAAATTCCCCCACTCGGGAGTTCGGCTTCCCCGTTTGATGTTCCCTCGATACCCGTGGTGTCCCATCGGACTCCGTTTATCGTGCCTATGTCTAGTTTGATGTTTCGGGTACCGTTTGTAGGTTTATGAGTCTATTATATTGCATGCTAGTTGAATTGGTATCCCGTTGACCTAGGTGGAAGAAGTATGAACCCCTTAGGACTATTCTTAGTAAGTGATGGATCACGCATAGGTTTTGTTATACGTTTTCTCCCCCTTCCTAATGTGTAATGTGGGTTGCATGTGCTTGCAATGTGTTATGTGTGTGTTACCCCAATTCGGTTGCGATCGGATTGGTTATCCTGAGCTGCGGTTCAGAAGCTGGCTGCGGTCAGATTGATACTCTTGGGCTGCGGTCCACCGTTTGGTTGCGATCAAACGTTTCTATACGAGCTGCGGTTCGTCCTTTTTCCTGGCTGCGGTCAGATGACATTCTCTTGGGCTGCGGTCCACTGTTTGGTTGCGATCAAACTCTATGATGAGCTGCGGTTCATCGGTCGGTTGCGATCGACCCCTCCGTGTTGCGATACGGGGCAGGGTGCTGCGGGGCCGTGTCAGAGCTATATGCGCTGACCCTCATGTATGGGCATGCGATTGGTCCTGTGGCGCCAACAAAGTGTGCTATGTGTTGAGATATGGATGATTGGTGATCATGAGTGTCTTGGGGATGTGACTACGGGATTTATATTGGGGATTGTTCATGTTGGGTTATGATCATTGTTTATGCTTTGCCTTATCTGCCTTATCTGTTGTGAACTACATATGCTCGTCATAACTGTTGCTTGTGTCTGACCTTATCTGTCGAGTCATTCCCGGTTTTAAAGCTAGAGTTCGTAGGATATATCTTCATGCTCAAAATGATTTTCATATATCTATATATATCTCTATATGTATTGTATTTCAACGCGTTGAAGTGGGTTACCAACATCTCTCGCTGAACAGATATATTTGGCTTTCAGGCACAGAGGACTAGAGCACTGGAGCGCGCTAGAACTGGAGCGTAGAAGTAGAGTAGTTTCCCTTTCGGCCTGCGTGCCATATTATGCATTATGTTTCAATGGATATTAGTTAGACAGCCTGTGCACCTGGGTTCGCTAGCCCAGGTGTGGCATAGCACCCCGTACTCTTTATATTATGTTTTGGGATTTAATGAGAATTTACCTTTATTATATAAGCTTCAAAAGTTTAAAAATTTCGGGGTGTTACAATTGGTATCAGAGCTTAAGTTTGACCCTAGGAAAAGACTCTTAAGACCGGACTTTAGGACGTTAGGCTTGAACTCTAAGTACCTAGGAACATAGGACTCAGGAATCTTAGGCCGCGCGGTGAGATTGTGAAACCTACACATAACTTCCCTACACGTTGCCCTTCCCCATTCTAAAACCCTTCCCCACTTATCACTTCACCAGAAGTGCATCGAACTCTAACTTAACATTCTTATAAACACTGACCAGAAAGACGATAGCATGGCACCGAACAGAAGGCAATCAAGGACTCCGGAACCCGCCACTAATGACCCCTTGACCCAGACTCTACAGCAACTAACACAGGTCGCACAGGCACTAAGTGACACGGCCCTTCGCAACAACAGGCCCCCACCGCCTCCATCAAACGCAAACTCGGACGTCGCCCGACAAGTCTCAAATCACCGACCACCCACGTTTTCGGGAGAAGAGGATCCCGCGATCCTAGAAGAATGGATCCGGACTCTTGATAAGATTTTTGGAGTAGTGGAATGCCCAGAGGAACGCCGCGTAGAGATAGCCTCGTTCTACTTCGGGCACGAGGCCGACCTCTGGTGGATCCACGAGGGACCCACCTATCAACAAGAACCGGGGTTCAATTGGGAGAACCTCAAGACACTACTACGAGAGAGATTCTGTCAAACCCACGTGAGAGCATCCATGTACGAAGAGTTCCTTCATCTAAAACAAGGAACGGCCACCGTCGTAGAATGCCATAAACGATTCCTCGAGCTAGCACGCTTCGTGCCAGAGCTAGTCCCCACCGAGGTAACCAAGATAGAGAGATTCGTGTCGGGCCTCAACTTCGAAGCTCGGAAGGCGCAAGTGGTAAGCAGACCTCGGACCCTCAACGAGGCTTACTCCAGTGCCGCGAATCTCTATCGGATCCAACTACTCCAACACGGAGTTCAGGAACAAATACGAAGAAGAAACACCGGAGGTGGGGCACCACCAGTAAAAAGAACGAGAAACGACACCGGCACAAGGACGAACAACCCGACCAACCAGAGACCGACCCTGGGAAACAACGAAGCTAATCCAAGAGGCTTCCCTTGCCCGAGATGCAACAAAAGCCACAGGGGCACGGATTGCGCGGGCAACCCCTGGCGATGCTTCAATTGCGGAGAGGAAGGACACAAGGCCTTCCAGTGCACTCAACCCCAAAGACCACGCCCCACCACCGTGGGTCAACACGGGGGCACCGGCCATCAAGGGAGTTACGGCGCTCCCGGGAAGGTATTTGTCATGAGCCACACTCAAGCCAACCTCGGAAACGAAGAAGATCTAGAGGGGAAAACCCAACCCCGGAAGACGAGGACCATACGGATCCCACCGAAGAAAACCCAGAAAACGAATTCTGTCTAGGATAAACCATCACACCCCTTGTATCGTATGGACCACCTATTTAGCTTAAATACTTCGAAAACATTATGTCTATTTAGCTTAGCTACTTCGGAAGTATTATGAGTAAGGATCTTTGGTCAAACTTCAATTTCCACTACGAAAATAAAGCACAAGTGATATCATTAACCCAACCCTTCCCCCACTAAAGGACAAATAAGGAAAAAGACAAAGGAGGACCACACCACCAAGAAATGCCTAATGTCACCATTAGGAATTGAACACTAGACCTCACATTTACAAATCCAAGTCCCAACCACCAAGCCATGAGTGTTTCTTGAAACCACAAGGGAACACTCCCTTGATAAACCCCTCCAAATCCCTAAAACCCATAAAATCCCCAAATCATAAACCCTTCTCCTTCTTCCCCAAATCACCCAAACCCCCCTCTTCCCTCTCTCTCACGCCCCTCCTAACCTTCACCGGCCGTCCACCGTAGAAGCGCCGCCACCACGCAACGCCGCCCAACCAAACGCCGCCGCCGGCCGACAAACGACCGCCAGCCCGCGACGCCGCACCACCACCCGAAACCGGCCACCCCACTCCACCCGGTAGACGCCCAGCTCCAGCCCGCTGCCACCACCATCCGGCATCACTCGAAGACTGCTGCTGCCCCACCTCGCCGGACCAGCATCGGAGCCAGCCGTCGCCGTCCCCTCCCTCGCGACAACACCACGCCGCCGCGCCACCGCCCCAGCCGACCGCCTCTCGTCGCCCACGACGAACCCGGCAGCAACCCGCTGCCACGCAACACCAAAACGACACAGGGCTGCCGCCACCAGCACGCCGTCGCCTTCCCTCGCCAAATCGACGCCAGAAGCGCTGCTCGCCGGCGTCTCCCGTGAAAACAAGCGAAAAACCGCCGCCGGAAACCCGCCGGAAAACTCGCCGGAAAACCGCCGTCGCCGCCGTGCCGGAAAAAGGAGTCGCCGGGAAACGTCACCAACAAACGATCATCACCATGCCAAAGAAACCTCTCGGAATTCGCATCCCGGAGTGGAGCAATGCCGATTACACCGTAATCGGAGGTAAAGCACTCGAACCCGACCAATTTTCTCCGGAATTGGTTGACATGCTTAGACATCAAGGGCTTTTAGATACTTACCTCGCCATCAAAGGGGACACATACCCCGAATTGGTGAAAGAATTCTACCAACACCTTGTGGCCACCAAACGGGGTGACAAGGTAGAAATTACCACCAAGGTCCGTGGCAAGGAAATTGTGCTGTCCGAAGGCCGGTTGGCCAAGCTCTTGAAATTGACCACCACAGGTGTGTCTAACTATGACCGAAAGGGGTGGATTGATACCCAAACTACGGGATACAAAGACTACCTCGGGTACTTACTCGGGAAAGAGGACGGGTTCACCTCGGCCACTCGACCAAACCGAAAGTGGCTATCGGCGGAGCAAAAGATATTGGTTATGATTATAACCGATAGCCTCTTGCCCACCAACAACAAGAGCAAGGACGTGGGGAGCTTGGAGTGCACCTTTGCGTATCTCCTAAAACATAAAATCAAGTTCAACCTGCCGGCACTCATGCTAAAGCACATAGAGTTCTACAAAACAAACAACCGGCTTAGCCTACCTTACGGGATGATCCTAAGTTGGATCATGGAGAAAAAGGGGAAAGACCTAAGCCACACCGAGGTCAAAACCGCCAACGACATGGTTTTCAATGCCCAAAACCTCCGCCGCAACGACATCTACTACACCGAGGGAGGACACTATCTCACCCTCGAAGAAATTTGCCAAAAACCCGAGGAGGAACGTAGGGAATTGGTTGATCGATTGGACATCTCCAACAAAAAGCTCAAGCGAGCCATGCAAGATTGCGGAGGTACGGAGGGAAATGAGGGACAAGAGGAGGAGGAGGGGCCTAACCCGTCAGTGCACCCACAGCCAGGAGGGAACCCGAGGGGACAAAACGAGGGTTCGGTCAACGAACGCATACTCGCTCAGCTCGACCAGCAGAATCAAATCATGGAAGAAGGGTTCTCATCCTTGATTCGCACCACACGCGCACTCGATCAAAGGGTAGCAGCGATCGAGGCCGCCTTGGGCACTCGCGGTGCATCCAGTTCCAGCGCAGGAAACCGATGTACAACCGAAAAAATTCTCTATCACAAAACCATCAAAAGTTCAGCCCACCCCAAGCCAAGACAAACGTAAGGCCGCAACCCTAATCAGGAGGCCGAGCTACGAGGTGTCTAGGGGTGAAAGGATGAACTATAACACCGGGCTTCGGGGACGAAGCCCCTTGTAAGGGGGGGAGAGTGTAACACCCCGTGTTACGGCCCCTAAAACCATTTAATTAATTAATTAATAGCCCAAAAAGGCCCAAGAATAAATTATAACTAATTAAGGAAAAAGGCCCACCATAGTCCATGGGCCCTCATATATAAACCCAACCCTTAAACCCAATCCTTAGTTCCAAAAGGAATAGAATTAGCGAGCCTACAATATTAGTTCCTAATTAGGACTCCTAAATATATAAATAGGGGACTTAGGAGACACCTAGAACTTCCCACAAATAACGCCCCACCACCCCAAAAGAGCTCCAAGAATCCCCTTAGGAGAAATCAAGAAAGCAAGGAAGCTTAAAGAAAGATCCTTCATAGCCAAGGAATTAATTAAGGCTAAGAGGTAACCCATGTCTCAACAAAACCTATTTTCATAGTTATGATTCCCCCTTAGGGTTTCCCCATATTATTGTGTATTAATGATTGGTGATGATTATTATTAATGATTGATATAATGATTCCATGAGAAATCTTGATAATCTTGATATTGGGAGATTCTTGATAATTATGGTGTTCTTGGTAATTATGTGGAGTTCTTGATGATTATGTGTTGTTCTTGATAATTATGTGATGCTCTTGATGTTTATGTGTTATTCTTACCGAACCTTGCAATTAGAAGACGAACCGTATACTTGTTGATATAAAAGTGATTAGAACCCTAGGTTGTATCGTATGATCTTATTCTTGGATTATCGGGTGGGGAAATCGCATGTTTGGGTGTTGATTACATTTAGAAAAGCATGATAGGTTATGTGTCGTTCGTTTCTTGTATTTGATTCCTTAATTGTCTACGTGTTGTCGTTAATTGCGTTGTAAAGTGTCTAAGCATGGTTTCGGGTTCCACAATGGTTCCCGGGACGTTTTTGGTGTGAAAAGAGTCAGTGGGGGGTAGGGTACCCGCCACCTACCCACGGCCGAGATTTCACTTCCGGCAGCGGGCAGCCGGCGGGCGGGCAGCTGCCCGCCGGCGACCCGCTGCCCGGAACAGTATGTCCGGCGGGCAGCCGGCGGGTGGCCCCCCACCCACCGGCTACCCGCTAGAAAATTCCCCCACTCGGGAGTTCGGCTTCCCCGTTTGATGTTCCCTCGATCCCCGTGGTGTCCCATCGGACTCCGTTTATCGTGCCTATGTCTAGTTTGATGTTTCGGGTACCGTTCGTAGGTTTATGAGTCTATTATATTGCATGCTAGTTGAATTGGTATCCCATTGACCTAGGTGGAAGAAGTATGAACCCCTTAGGACTATTCTTAGTAAGTGATGGATCACGCATAGGTTTTGTTATACGTTTTCTCCCCCTTCCTAATGTGTAATGTGGGTTGCATGTGCTTGCAATGTGTTATGTGTGTGTTACCCCAATTCGGTTGCGATCGGATTGGTTATCCTGAGCTGCGGTTCAGAAGCTGGCTGCGGTCAGATTGATACTCTTGGGCTGCGGTCCACCGTTTGGTTGCGATCAAACGTTTCTATACGAGCTGCGGTTCGTCCTTTTTCCTGGCTGCGGTCAGATGACATTCTCTTGGGCTGCGGTCCACTGTTTGGTTGCGATCAAACTCTATGATGAGCTGCGGTTCATCGGTCGGTTGCGATCGACCCCTCCGTGTTGCGATACGGGGCAGGGTGCTGCGGGGCCGTGTCAGAGCTATATGCGCTGACCCTCATGTATGGGCATGCGATTGGTCCTGTGGCGCCAACAAAGTGTGCTATGTGTTGAGATATGGATGATTGGTGATCATGAGTGTCTTGGGGATGTGACTACGGGATTTATATTGGGGATTGTTCATGTTGGGTTATGATCATTGTTTATGCTTTGCCTTATCTGCCTTATCTGTTGTGAACTACATATGCTCGTCATAACTGTTGCTTGTGTCTGACCTTATCTGTCGAGTCATTCCCGGTTTTAAAGCTAGAGTTCGTAGGATATATCTTCATGCTCAAAATGATTTTCGTATATCTATATATATCTCTATATGTATTTATTTCAACGCGTTGAAGTGGGTTACCAGCATCTCTCACTGAACAGATATATTTGGCTTTCAGGCACAGAGGACTAGAGCACTGGAGCGCGCTAGAACTGGAGCGTAGAAGTAGAGTAGTTTCCCTTTCGGCCTGCGTGCCATATTATGCATTATGTTTCAATGGATATTAGTTAGACAGCCTGTGCACCTGGGTTCGCTAGCCCAGGTGTGGCATAGCACCCCGTACTCTTTATATTATGTTTTGGGATTTAATGAGAATTTACCTTTATTATATAAGTTTCAAAAGTTTAAAAATTTCGGGGTGTTACAGAAAGGGTCATCGTAACTTACTCCATGCCTAACACCGCACCAAAGGAGAAGGAAACTCTTGACAAATTGGTCATTGAGTCCAGGGCTAAGAAGGCATACTGCATGGAACAAGCCACACGGCTTGCTAAAGAGAGAGTTCTGATGATGAAAAGTTCTCACTGGTATCCTATTCCTGAAGTTCCTAAACCTAGTGTACAATCTCAAGAAGATTTTGCTATGGTTCACTCTCGGTCCTCAACTCAGTCACTCGAACCCACTCTCTCACTTGAGGAGCTGGATGAATATGCAAAGAAGGCAAATCTGACTGATGTGACCGAAGAGATGACTCGTCTGGAACTTCACGTGCCTTATCGTTTTCTCTAAGTTGTTGTATGCTGTACTCTCATGACTTGGAACTCTCTGTCTCTCATCCTTATGATCCAATAAAAATGTTATCTTTTCGTACTAAGAATGAATGCAATTCATGACTGTGTTTAACTTTGTCTGTTTCTTGTCAAAAGTCACAGGAAATCTCATCACTCAATTTTTAATCCGGTCAAAAAGGGGCCATAAATTATTATGCGTTACATGACTTTTAAGTTCATTGAAGTTGGAGTTTCGTAAAGAAACAAGTTAACAGTCAAAGTCTTGCCTGGAATTGATAATTCCTTGAATACAGTTATGAGCATTTATTGCTACGTTGAAAAATATGTGTAACAGACACATGAACAGTATGGACCTCTTGCTATAAAAGGAGAAGAATTCTTCACATTCTCTCCATCATCTCTTTTCTTCACCATGGCTCCAAAGAAACCTTTTACTAGAGGTGACTCTCACAAACTGAGAGAAGGTGCTAGACGTCTCAGGGAGGAACAGGGTGACCTTTACCCTGGTAACAGTCCACAAGCACCAGTGGAAATTCTTTCTGATTCCGACTCATCTCTTCTGTATGATGATATGGCGGGTTTTATTGTTGAAAGTGAAGAGAAGCTTTCGAAAGATCCTACCAAGGTTCAAGATCGAGACTATATGGCTTTTCTGAAACAAGAGGACTTAATGGAGAAATATGATCAGGAGGAAGAACCTGAATCCTCATCTGGCTCAAACTACCCACGAACCGGAAAGTGGTTTAAGCAGATGCTGGGAAATCTGAAGAAGGCAAAAGATGAACCGTCTGGAGTCAAGAAAAACGAGAGAAAGAAAAATTGATCCTTTGGCTTTTGTATTATGTATTTCTCTTCTCTCGGTTCTATGAATAATAAAACTTTGTTGGCTCTGGTTTCCTTTTGAACGAGACTTTATGTGTCTTATTTATCATCTGTCTAAAATCTTGAATCAAGGACAACTTTCTTGGAAAAGAATCTTTTCCCTAAGGCGTGCCTTGGTCAAGTCATTCGGACATATCTTTTGAGAGGCTCAACTCTCTATTTAATGGACCCTCTCAATCTTCTATGGACTCACTTATCACTTTCTTCAAACCCATGGATAAAGGGAAAGAAATGGCCCTCACATCCGAGAGCTTATCTGAGCCAGAAAAAATGTCTCAACATGATCTTGGAAACTCAGTTGAGAAAGGTTCACCTTCTGGGAAGGAACCAGAAATCTCAGAGTTCTACTCTCTTGTTCAACTCACACTTCTTCTAAAACACGAAGAGAAGTATCGTGCAATGTATGCTTATGCTAAAGCCAAAGTTTTGGCTGAGCTAGATGACATGGAGAGACGAGGTCTCTCTAGAGAAACACTGGGAGCTGATCATGAAACTCTCATCGCTGAAGTTTTTGCTCATGAGATCCGAAAGAAGGAGTACTTTGAGTATGCACGAAAGAAGAAGGGCAACAATGAGTAAAAACTTGCCTGCCTGCTAATGCACGAGAGATTGTAATCGTTTCTGTTACGTATGTTCAGTGTAATAAATCTCTCGGGTGATGTACTCTTGTTGTTGTAAAAAAAGGATCTGTTTGACTTTATTTGTCTTACAGATCTTATGTTATGATAAGCTTATCTATCTTCGGGTTTGGAATCGTGTCTAAGACGCTTCTTTCTTATCTTTTAATCCAAACCGTTTAGATGAATCATAATGCGGATCATGTGGCCGAGAAAAATGGTCCACTATCCCACTCTGTTTGACATAGATTGAGACGTGCATTTAATGCACCCATAAGCACTCAAGTGCTTTTCTCTCTCTTCATTAAATGATGGAAGTTTTTGATCTGCACACGATCTTATCACACCCCCATGTTGATCAGTTACCATATTGGAGAAGAGGAACCGGTAGTTCTTTTGAAATTCAAGTGATCCATTTTTTTTTTGGGCTATCCATAACCGGTTACCCGGTGCTTGATAAAACCCTACTTAAACCTTCCTCTCTTCAGACATTATCTTTTACACAATTCTCTCTCTCATCCCTCATAATCCTCTGTCTCTCTCAAATTCTCAACAATGGCGGAACATCCACAAGCATCACCAACTGATAAAGAACCAGAAACACCTTCCAACCAGGAAATCCCAAGCTTTCCAACTGAAGACCTGAGGATCATTGAATCCAGAGTTGTAACACCCCGTGTTACGGCCCCTAAAACCATTTAATTAATTAATTAATAGCCCAAAAGAAAGAATAAATTATAACTAATTAAGGAAAAAGGCCCACCATAGTCCATGGGCCCTCATATATAAACCCAACCCTTAAACCCAATCCTTAGTTCCAAAAGGAATAGAATTAGCGAGCCTACAATATTAGTTCCTAATTAGGACTCCTAAATATATAAATAGGGGACTTAGGAGACACCTAGAACTTCCCACAAATAACGCCCCACCACCCCAAAAGAGCTCCAAGAATCCCCTTAGGAGAAATCAAGAAAGCAAGGAAGCTTAAAGAAAGATCCTTCATAGCCAAGGAATTAATTAAGGCTAAGAGGTAACCCATGTCTCAACAAAACCTATTTTCATAGTTATGATTCCCCCTTAGGGTTTCCCCATATTATTGTGTATTAATGATTGGTGATGATTATTATTAATGATTGATATAATGATTCCATGAGGAATCTTGATAATCTTGATATTGGGAGATTCTTGATAATTATGGTGTTCTTGGTAATTATATGGAGTTCTTGATGATTATGTGTTGTTCTTGATAATTATGTGATGCTCTTGATGTTTATGTGTTATTCTTACCGAACCTTGCAATTAGAAGACGAACCGTATACTTGTTGATATAAAAGTGATTAGAACCCTAGGTTGTATCGTATGATCTTATTCTTGGATTATCGGGTGGGGAAATCGCATGTTTGGGTGTTGATTACATTTAGAAAAGCATGATAGGTTATGTGCCGTTCGTTTCTTGTATTTGATTCGTTAATTGTCTACGTGTTGTCGTTAATTGCGTTGTAAAGTGTCTAAGCATGGTTTCGGGTTCCACAATGGTTCCCGGGACGTTTTTGGTGTGAAAAGAGTCAGTGGGGGGTAGGGGACCCGCCACCTACCCACGGCCGAGATTTCACTTCCGGCAGCGGGCAGCCGGCGGGCGGGCAGCTGCCCGCCGGCGACCTGCTGCCCGGAACAGTATGTCCGGCGGGCAGCCGGCGGGTGGCCCCCCGCCCACCGGCTACCCGTTGGAAAATTCCCCCACTCGGGAGTTCGGCTTTCCCGTTTGATGTTCCCTCGATCCCCGTGGTGTCCCATCGGACTCCGTTTATCGTGCCTATGTCTAGTTTGATGTTTCGGGTACCGTTCGTAGGTTTATGAGTTTATTATATTGCATGCTAGTTGAATTGGTATCCCGTTGACCTAGGTAGAAGAAGTATGAACCCCTTAGGACTATTCTTAGTAAGTGATGGATCACGCATAGGTTTTGTTATACGTTTTCTCCCCCTTCCTAATGTGTAATGTGGGTTGCATGTGCTTGCTATGTGTTATGTGTGTGTTACCCCAATTCGGTTGCGATCGGATTGGTTATCCTGAGCTGCGGTTCAGAAGCTGGCTGCGGTCAGATTGATACTCTTGGGCTGCGGTCCACCGTTTGGTTGCGATCAAACGTTTCTATACGAGCTGCGGTTCGTCCTTTTTCCTGGCTGCGGTCAGATGACATTCTCTTGGGCTGCGGTCCACTGTTTGGTTGCGATCAAACACTATGATGAGCTGCGGTTCATCGGTCGGTTGCGATCGACCCCTCCGTGTTGCGATACAGGGCAGGGTGCTGCGGGGCCGTGTCAGAGCTATATGCGCTGACCCTCATGTATGGGCATGCGATTGGTCCTGTGGCGCCAACAAAGTGTGCTATGTGTTGAGATATGGATAAGTGGTGATCATGTTGGATTTAAAATGGTTTTCGTATATCTATATATATCTCTATATGTATTGTATTTCATCGCGTTGAAGTGGGTTACCAGCATCTCTCGCTGAACAGATATATTTGGCTTTCAGGCACAGAGGACTAGAGCATTGGAGCGCGCTAGAACTGGAGCGTAGAAGTAGAGTAGTTTCCCTTTTGGCCTGCGTGCCATATTATGCATTATGTTTCAATGGATATTAGTTAGACAGCCTGTGCACCTGGGTTCGCTAGCCCAGGTGTGGCATAGCACCCCGTACTCTTTATATTATGTTTTGGGATTTAATGAGAATTTACATTTATTATATAAGCTTCAAAAGTTTAAAAATTTCGGGGTGTTACAAGAGTACCCTTCATTGTCTGGGGTAGTATGTGGGACGCGCATGGATTCTTTGAGTATATCTTGGACAGAAGATTTGGTGAAAATATCATACATCTCCTCACAGAAACAGGATTATATGGCTTTATCACACATCTTTATACAATTTGGCACCCGGTTGACGTAACTCAGTTCTATATGAATGCCTCAATATCCTCTGATTTTCTGACCATTACTTCCAGAGTCAATAATCATCATGTGGTCCTTACCTCGGATGACGTTCGACCAACATACGGGTTTCCACAAAGAGATGAGACTTACAAGTCTGATATTATCTATTATCATCTCGACCCAGAGGACTTCTATGAATCTATCAAGAACAATAACGCCCCCTCCAAGGCAGAAATCACTTGGCCGTTAAAGAAGAAATGGTTCAGACTAGATTATGAGTTCACTGTTGATATTTTCAATAAAATTGTTGATCACAAGACCTCGGGCACTGATGATGTGACGAAGGAGAAGTTGAAAATGCTGCATGCCTTCTTGAATGAATTTAAAGTCGATTGGTCAAAGATCATCTTCAACAATATTGCTCACACCATCACCTTTCATCGGAAGAGTCCAGGAGACATTGCAAAGAAGTTAGGATATGGTTTTGTGATAAGCCATCTTCTTGCAACGAAAGGAGTCATTCTGCGCCCAGGAATTCGGCCTGGACAGAAAGCATGTCACATGAAACAAAAACCATCAGGGTATGACAAGCAGAAGGCATTAGAGTTGGGAATTCCTATTGAGCAGGTGAAAACCAAGAGGAAGTCAAGAACTCCTAAGGTTTAGGAGGATGATCAACCCAAGCCTAAACGACAAAAGCGAGAAAAAAACACTCCTCTCGGAGTAAGGCAAAGAAGAAAGAAGTTACTCCATCTGTTCCAGTTCCTCCAAAATCTCCGCAAGAGAAGAAAGATCCTATTCCACCTTCTCCTCTACCAGAAACAATCATTGTCAAAGATTCATCCGAAGACGAAGACAATCTGATTCTCACAAGACTCGGCAAAAAGAGTCACTTTGTCTCCTGTCAAAACAAAGTCTTCCCAGGCGAAAAGTCTTACACCGAAAGAAGTTGACACGAGAGAAGCATCTCCATAGGGGGAAGAAATCACGAAAGAAACACTCTCTCAGGGGGAAGCTCAGCCGAAAGTCGCCCTTCCTGAAAGAATTTCTGATGCTCAAGAACCCGAAACTGATCTCGGTTCTCCTCAAGACCACCATCCACAAGAACCTACTTTGGCAGATCAACTTCTTCGTGAGTTGACACAAGAACCTGCTGATGTAGACATGGAGGCCAGTCGCTTAAGTCTTCCACAAGAACCTGGGTCACCAGAAAAGACGATAGAAGGGACTGATGCTTTGATCAATTTGCCTTGTCTGCCACAAGAACCTACCAATACAGAGCAGGTAATTCTGACACAAGAACCTGTGTTGGTAGACGAGACAGCCGTTGTGCAGGTAACAACTCCGGATATCCCGAAACCTTCAGCTCCAGCTCCTGAAGTAAAAGTTCCTCAACCTTCACCAGATCAATTGCTCAGAGAATCCATTGAAAGGGATTACAAACGAGTCCTGCAGTGGCAAAAGTGGCGCACTGCTCCCCTAAGGACGTTTCTTGAAACATTTGAAGCAATGCAGGACGAAGAAAACTTTGCACTTGAATGGATTGGCACTGATGATGTTTCCAAAGCTCTTCGAATTGAAGAAATCAATCGAGTCTTCTCATACAAGATGACAAATCACACTCTTGGGAGAGATAAAGCTCCAATCTGCATCGAACTTAACAAGCCACCCTTGGATCCAATCTTTGAAGAAGAAATGAAGCAACTTCGATATGCCATGCTGCTATCAAAGATCAAGACCACATTAGAGAAGGAACACCAAAATGATCCAAATTGCAATGTTAGTGGCACGAAGGATGAGCTTGGACGAGAGATTGAAGAAGACGAAAGTGATGAAGATAAAGATGGAGATAATAATGATGATGATGCTGATGACGAGAATGATGATACCGATGTTGATAACAATGATGATGATGATGCTGATGACGAGAATGATGATACCGATGATGATAACAATGATGATGACGATGATGATCAGTTGGGTAATGAAGGTGCTCAAGAAGCCGACCCCGAAGACAGTCATACAATTTTGATTGGCCCAGACTATGACACCTATCCTCAAAGATCTCCCTTAAGAAAACTACCCTCTGACAGTGGTGACTCGGAAGAAGTTTCAGCTAACCATCCCGAAGATCTGTCTCGTGCCATCGTTCCACATATCCAACCCATGGACGAGACTCTAATCAAGCAAGAGAAAGAAAATGTGCGTGAGGGCAAACTGGAAGCCTCACCAATTCTTCTTAGCTCAGCAAGTGGCGGAAACAGGGAAGCACCACCTCAAGTTGAACATGTGGACACGACGCCAACAAACATTGAAGAAGAATCTACTGCAGAGTCCCCACGGACCATCATGAACCTTATGAGGGAAACTGTCCATTCAGCCGAAACCATCCACATGCAATATCTAGCTCTACGGGAAAAGGACACTAAAGTTTTGGATGATTTGTGCAAGAAGGTTGATTCTTTGATAGCTGCACAATCTCTACCTCAGCCTCCACCTCCAGCACAGCCTCAACCGCAGCAACAAAGCCAAACAAATCACAAGATCCTTGAGAGAATAGCAAAGAAGCTCCATGATCTTGAAACTGCCCTTAACAAAGTTGCACGGCAACAACACGAGATCAAACATTCTCATTTTGGTCTCAAAGAGCGTATTGATTTGGCCTGTACAAAGATTGACACATATCAAGACAATTCGTACCAACTGGGAGAATATGCCCTTCAAATTCTCGGGTATGCTCAGGATATCTTGAATGCCATAAATAAGGTCTCCTCTATTCCTCCTACCACTTGTGCTGATGATGCCAAAAAGGGGGAAAAGAGAAATGACGACAAGGATAAGGATGATGATCAGCCGAGAGATAACACGAAAGATCAAACTCCAGAAGGAAGACACTCTCCCTCTCGGACACCAAGAGACTCTGGCCGAAGGAACACGAATCCATCTCATCCACCTTCCAGGTCTCGTGGTTACCATTCCTCGAAGCAAAGATACCATGGTCGATACCAATCCAAACCAATTAAGCCTCGCCAATCCTTCGGTTCTGAAGCCAAGTATATCTTCACGGGTTTACCCAAGAGAGAGCAAACGAAACTAAGGCAGAGACTTATGAGAGACAACAAATTAACTATGGATGGCATAGGAAACTTTGTGGACTTTGTTCCATACGAAGAATGAAGTGGTAAACGTTTTGAGGGTTGCAATGTTCCTACCTGGCTTAAAACTAGGGACAATCATACAAGACAAGATCACATCAGCACCCAAAACGAAAGAATCAAAAGAGAAAACAGAGAGCTGTGGAAGAAACATGATGAAGAAATCAAAAGAAGAGATGATGAAGCAAAGGAA